>NC_056742.1:306652701-306657701 GCF_019279795.1 Protopterus annectens | reverse complement strand
ATAGGTTCATAGGTGTGTACTAGGCTAATGGCCCTGCAGCCTTTACAAGCTTAGCCCATAGGATTACACAGGCATCGTGCCATCCGACCTTAGTTCCCAGTGCCTCTGTTGTGTAGAGCCACTGGACTGATCCCCAGGGTGAATTTTCTATTTCCCATCCACTCATCAAGATTTCTCTTGAAGAGGGTCAGTGAGATGCTCTGCTTGACATGTATGGGAAGTCTATTCCATAGCATGGGCAGTCTCTGAGTTATGAACCTGTCCCTCCAGCATGTTCTGGTGATTGTGGTAATGAGGTTGAGGTCTCTGGAGCATGTTGTGCGGAGGGATTGGGATTTCTTTAGATGTAGCATTTCTAACTGAGCTGGGTCAGACATGGCTTTGAAAGTCAGGCAGAGATCGCCTCTAAGTAAGTAGGCAATATGAGACAGAATAGTTGGAGTTTTTTGAGTCTGTCCATATAGGACAAGTGTTTAAGGCCTAGGATCCTCTTTGTGAGGTACTTTTGCAGCCTCTCCAGTTGTTGCACGTGTCTAGTGAGGTACATGCCAAATGGGATATTGTACTCAATGATTGGCCTAATGAGGGAAGAGTAGAGGGAGACAATGACCTCTTTCTTCCTGGATGCAAAACCCTAAGTAATGAGATGTGCCACATAGAAGCACTCTCTGACCACAGTGGCAATGTGGTGATCAAAAGAGAGGTTGCTGTCAACCAGTGTTCCCAGATCTCTTGTAACGTCTTCTGTGTTCAGTGGACTACCATCAATGTGGTAATTCATGGGAACTACCATCAATGTGGTAATTCATGGGAACTGGGTTTTTCCCAAAGGGGATGATGACACATTTTTTGGCATTGAGCTTAAGGCCATGGTTCTGACACCAGTCAGTCACAGGCCATGGTTCTGACACCAGTCATTGGTCATAGTGAGGCCATTCTGTAGGATGTCAGCATCACTTGGGGAGTTAATAATAGCTCCCAACTTGCAATCATCTGTGAACTTTGTCAGCCAGAGTCCCTTCGTGTTGGCCTGGACTTCAGAGAAGTAGATACCAAACCGGAGAGGACCCAGGACCAAACCCTGTGGGACCCCACTAGTGACTAATCGGCAGTCTGACTTGGAGTTAGCTACTTTCACACTGTGGGTTCTATCTATGAGCCAGTTTGCAACCCACCTAGTGATATAGGGGTTGATGCCAAGCTTAGTGAGTTTTTCTATGGTTAAATGGTATCAAAAGCCTTGGCCAGATCATGGTAGGCTGTATGAACCACCTTGCCTTCATCCACAGCTCTGGTGACTAACTCAAAGAAGTCGACCAAGTTGAACATGCATGTTCTACCCTTCATAGAACCAAACTGTGTGGGATCCAGAATTTGGAGATTTCCTATATACTTGTTTATTAGGTCCACGATGATGCATTCCATAGCTTTGCATAGCAGACTCATCAGACTAATGGGGCAATAGTTTCCAGGGTCTGTAGTCGCTCCTCCTTTGTGGAGAGGTATAACTGTAGCAGTGCGCCATTCGGCAGGGACAAAGCCTGAGGTGAGACTGTGATTGAACAGAGCACACAGGTGATGTGCCAGTCTGCTCTGTAGCTCATGTAGAACACAACCAGGGATATTGTCAGGTCCCATAGAAGCTGTATTCTTGGCCTTGGACAGTGGTAGTTGGATCTGCACATGAGGTAGCTGGATCTGCACATGGGGTAGCTGGATCTGCACATAGGATGGCTGTATTACACTTTCTCTGAGGAACAAGGAGACAGAGGACAGAATATGCTGCAACAAAGCCACAGAACACACCAGGCACACCAAAAAAAGACTCTCAGGTAAATTATACCTGTTCAGGATGTGTGGGCATGATAAAAATGAGCTACGTGGACTCAGACAATAGAAGAAAATCCTTCAAACTTGTATACTACTAGGTAAAACATGTTTATGTTGCGGTATTCTGTGGTTTAAAAGATGAGCATGCTGTATAATTACTGGATTATGTGGTGAAACAAAATTCAGAGATTCTTTTTCAATGAAATGACAAGTCTCAAAGGAAATACCTTTTCAAGAAATACCCTAAGTATGTGAACTTGGAGCTAGTTGTAAGTGGAAGAGGGAAAAGTCTCCTACAAATAGTGATGATCTAGGTTCATTGTTGAATGTAATTGCACAACAAATTCAAAACCTTCAACAGGCTACCTACGAGTTTGGGCATGGCTATAAAAGCCATCCACAAACCAACCATCTAACTGAACCTTGAATGCAAAAAAAGTTGACGACTGCCTGAGCTCTAACAGAAGTGAGTTCCATACTCCACCTGCCCTGTGTCTAAAACTATTACTCATTATTTTATTCTAACAACATGCATATGTGGACGTATGTTATTCTTAGTGTCTCTTGTATGTGATTTATGTTAATACCAAGTATTTCATGTTTAAAACATTTAAATACCAACATTATAAAGTCTCTGAGCAGCCTGTACCATGCATTTTAATATGTTCTGCATTTTCTTATGTGGAAGATGTCACACTCCAGAGATCTGTCTAGTAAAAGTATTTTGGATTCTTTCAGGGTATTTAAAAAAGCTAAATTATGCATACATACATTCCCACAGCACTCAGTGTGGTGACAAATCAAATCATCCGTACAGTGCAATCAGTATGTTTTTTCCCTAATGCAAATGCATCACAGAATATTTCTCATAATGCCATAATAGTGTCTAAGGACAGCAAATGAATAGTCTAAACCTGAATTGATCATCAGCCACAGTGCTGAAATCCTTCATAGTGTTTGACTCTGGAATAATTTCTTGGTTAATAGCGCATGAGGTAAGTATTATTACTAGCAACAAATTGGAGACTGTTACATTTTGCAGTCTTAAAATATATACCATTGGTGTTAGACTAACTGTATTATAAGAAAGCCAAAAGATTATCACATCCATAGGCAACCCAAGTTTATATGGAAAGCAGCATTATCTTAAAACTCCATTAAGTTACTCAGACAAAAGTAACCAGAAGCAGCTTTGGAAGGAAGGGGTCCTTTACATGTGGGCATTGCAAAGTCTGTTCCAGGATTAGGAATTTAACAGACTAAAATTAATGGAAGGAAATGTATTTAAGAGTGATTTGATTGTGAATCATGTGGGGTAGTGTATATTATTGGGTGTGGTTGTAGCACTATCAAGTGGTGCATGGGGCAAACAAAGCAAAAGGTTAAAACTCGTATTTTGGAACATTTGGGGGACATCAGGAAGTGTAATTTAAAAAGTCCTGTGGCAGAACATAGTCCATCAAGGCTCAGATGCTTGCTTCTTTGTCAGTGTCTTAGTCCAGCCCTATTTGTTCAGAGAGGTGATTTTGTTAATAAATTAAATGAACTGGAAAGTAAGATGATCCTAAATTATAAAACAGTATGCCCTAGGGGGTTAAATTTGGAAGTAAATTTGACTTTTTAACTTATTAACTTTTTTGTTAGTTAAATATGTTATATCAAGTTGAGAAGTTTGTTTTATATGAAGGCAAGGTCATTAAAGTTTATTAAATATATTTTTTAATTACATTGCTTATTAACTGAGTCCAACCTGTATGTAAATGTGATCTTTTGCTGGTGGTTTGTTATCCTGAGAAAGTGATTGGCTGAGGCACCAGATGCACTTGTATTAAACAGAAGTGGTTGAGCAGTCTGTCACCTTCCACATGCTCAGTTAGGCAGCTTGAGTGGAGCTACCTAAAAACACAGATTTACATGCTAAGCCCTTCAGAGGTTTCCTGCTGCTGAAGAGAGCGCTGTTCTGCTGGCTTTCGAGAAACTACAGTTGGCTTGTGTTCTTCATTTGCTGGGCATATAAGTTCCCTTTGGGGAAAAACCTTCCACATTTAAAATTTATCGTTTAAATATACTTTTCTGCTTAGAATAGTTTTTGTTTTTTAATCTAAATATGTGTGTTTTAATGGACTGTCACAAGACTTAACTAAACTTTTAAACAGGGATCACTTTTTCCTTTTATTTTAAAAGTAGTTATAAAGTGAAAAATATTTTTTTCTGTGAGGAAATTGTGTTTATTTTACTGTTTTGGAACTGGAAAAGTGTGTTCTGCTGTTTTTATGGAAATAGGGCTTTTAACATCTTTAAATTTTCACCAGCTTTTGCTGCTTGTTTTCCCTGGGGAAGATGCACTGTTTTTGGCTTGATCATGGAACAGACTACCTCTTCCTTGGTGGATGTTTCTTCCAGCACAAAAAGAGAAAGTTAAGCAAACAACTTTTACCACAACAACAGGCTAACAATTTGCCTCATCTGTGGGTGGGTGAGCCTGATTTGGCCAAAGCTGATTCCTCAGAGCAAAATTATGTGGCAGACAAGTTGAGTAGGATAAAGGCAGAACTCATGAATGGATACTAGAGCAGGGAGTCTTCCAAAGTTTGATCCATCTGTGGGGAGTTCCTAAAGTTAGTCCTCTTTGCCTCTTCTTTGAACAATCAGCTAAAAAAAAATCTGCTCCAGTACTCCATGAAAGAAGGCTTGAAAGACAGATTTGTTTTTTCCTTTCCTTGGACAGGAATGTTTCTGTATGCTTTTCCACCTTTCCACTCACATCCAGGGCACTTCTAAAGATTCTGATGGAATTTCCCAAGATCATTATGGTGACTTCCTTCTGCCCCAAGCAGCAGTGGTTCTCCTCTTTGGAAATGGCCGGGAGGCAATTACCAGAAGCTTCTTCACAGAATAAATCTACTCACAGAAGAACAGGGTTTGATATACCCTGACCCAGTCAACTTCAGTTTTCTGCCTGCATGACAGGGTTTTAATTCCCTTTAGGCATCTGTTTACTGAGGGCATGCATCAGGTACTAATAGAGGCAAAAAGCTTGCCACTAGAAAATCATATATTAGCAAATGGAAAAAGTTATCTAGTTGGTGCCAGCAGCATAACCATCACCCATTCAGGGCTAGTGTTTCTCTGATTTTACAATATTTTGTGTAAGTTAGCATCTTTTGACA
>NC_056742.1:306490201-306645201 GCF_019279795.1 Protopterus annectens | reverse complement strand
CCTCAGAAAGGGACTCCAGAGAACTAGATAGGTGGGGGAAGAAGGTATACACCTCAACTACTCTAGCTATGAGAGCACTAAATTGTCAATTTCACATGCTTAAATACCAGCAATTCCTAATGTCTCAAATAAAACAAAAGATAGGCACACACCCTCAACAGTCTGAATTCAAGGAAATGCAAAATCTGCTGCATGCAGCTGAACAGGTGGGCAAACATACTTTACAATGTGGTTTTGATGCCTTGGAAGCTTCCTCTAGAGCAGCTGTTACTGGGTCTGTTATATGTAGGCATACTTGGTTAAAGGAACAATCTCTGCCTGATCATGTTAAAGCAAAGTTACTGGATGCACCCTTACAGCAGGATGTTTTATTTGGGGTTAAAGCAGAGGAGGTTTTAAAGAAAATGGAGGATAAGGCAAAATCTATGCAAACGGTCAAAGATTTGTTACAGGTACAGCCCCAACGCTTCAGCAGAAATTGGCCAACAAAGAATTGGTCCTTTCCAGCTTCTGACAGACCACAGAGGGGTAAATACAGGTGCCCAAGGGGCAGAGGACAAGCACAAATCCCTTACAGACCTCACCAATGGGGCACTACAACACAGAAGGGAGGAGAAGACAGGTCCCAAACCACTAGAAGGCAAACACAATGACTCAAACCTCAAACTGCCAAGCAAAACCCTCTTGGCAGCTCCCTTGGGAGGAAAATTAGCACTTTTTGCAGACAACTGGCGCATCGTCACAAAGGACAAATGGGTCCTAGACATTATCTCACACGGATACAGATTCCATTTCCACACCTTGCCAAGGATAAAAGGAATGCCAAACCTGCCACAAAATCAATGGGCAGAGGCACAAAAACAAATTCCAGCTCTCATGGACATGAGAGCCATTCAACTGGTACCTACACAGGAACAAGGCCAAGGATTTTACTCAAGGCTCTTTTTAGTCCCCAGAAAGGACAATGCTTGGAGACCCATTCTGGACCTTTCAGTCTTTAACACCTTCTTGCAAGTACCCAAATTCAAGATGCTAACACTACAGCAGCTTCTTCCCATGTTGGGCAAGAAAGCTTGGCTAGTAACGTTGGACCTCAAGGAGGCATACCTGCATGTCCCTATCAGACAAAATTGCAGAAGATACCTCTGTTTCATTGCAGGTTGAACCCATTACCAATTCTCTGCACTGCCCTTTGGCTTATCTACTGCGCCCAGGGTCTTCACAAAATGCCTGGCACCAGTAATTGCATACTGCAGACAGAGAGGAATTCAAATATACCCATACCTGGACAACTGTCTCATCCAGGCAGAAAGCAAGGACATTCTCTTACAACACCTGGCTTTTGTAAGACATCTTCTAAGTTGCCTAGGGTACACAGTAAACGAAAAGAAATCAAAACTAGTGCCCTCACAAATTATGACATTCCTGCGTGCCAGCTTGAATACAATGGCCCAGATGGCTTATCTGATGCCAGACAAACAACTTCAATTAACTCATTACTTCAGAACAATGGCAACAAAGACCCATCTCCCTGCAAGAAAAATTCTGCAGGCCTTGGGCTTCATGGCATCTTGCAATCTTGCATACTACTAATACCATTTGCAAAACTGCATATGAGGAAATTACAATGGTACCTAAAAAGCGTATGGACTCAACACAGCCACAGCTTGGAAAATGATAAATCTCATTCCCTGCCTTCAACAGGAGTTTCTGTGGTGGTCACAGGCTTGTCACCTAAACAAGGATCAGCCTTTCACTCTACCCCCAGCCAGGCAAACTATGACAACAGATGCATCGGACTATGCCTGGGGGGCACACATGGCAGGACGGTGCGTTCAAGGCTTATGGACAGCAGATCAAAGAAATCTTCACATCAATCAAAAAGAAATGTTAGCTGTACAAAATGCTCTGACAGCCTTCAAGGACCTCTTGCATCCAGGACAGTTTGTCATAAGGACAGACAACACCACAGTAATGTGGTACATAAACAAGGGGGTACACACTCCTGCCCTCTCTGCAGGCGAGCAATGACCTTGTGGAACACAGCACTGGCTTACCAAGTTCAATTACAAGCTCAATTCCTGCCAGGAAAAAAGAACACATTGGCAGACGACCCAAGCAGAAACATTATGGATCTGCACGAGTGGAAACTGGATCCACAAGTATTCGCAATGATAACTCAAAAATGGCGGCTCCCAGACATAGTTTTGAGGGCTGGCAAACAG
This sequence comes from Protopterus annectens, assembly GCF_019279795.1. NCBI lineage: Eukaryota > Metazoa > Chordata > Ceratodontiformes > Protopteridae > Protopterus > Protopterus annectens. The sequence continues at coordinate 306,642,976 of NC_056742.1, read as the reverse complement.
GTCTATCAGCTAACAAAGTTTTGCACAAGGACTTTTCACCATCAAGCTTGGAAAGTGGACGCACTCTCATTCAGTTGGAAAATGCTAACAGTATATGCCTTTCCTCCACTACTCCTTCTCACAAAGGTGCTACTGAAAGTCAGGATGGAGAGACCCCAAATAATACTCATTGCTCCAGACTGGCCACGCCAGCACTGGTACCCACTATTAAGGAATATGGTCCAGGGCCCACCATGGATTCTACCACAAATTACCCACCTGCTCACACAGCAAGACAATCAAATTCTACATAGCCAGCTCAAAACCTTAAACTTGGCTGCATGGCAAATCACCTAAGCAACTAGCCAGCTCCTCTCTCACAAGCTGTTATGGAAGTTATTCTGGAGGCCAGGAGACCCAGCACCAGGAAAGCCTACTCAGACAAATGGAAAATGTTTTGCGCCTGGAACCAAGCTAAAGGCCAAAATAACCATCAACCTGACATACCTCAGATTCTGCAATATCTAACTGAGATGTTACACAAAGGGCTTTCTTTTTCATCTATTAAAATCCATGCCTCAGCCATTTCTGCTCATTATAACGGATCCTCCCTTATTTTCACATCCACTTTTAAGACAGTTTCTCAGAGGGGCCAAGAACATTAGGCCTCCCAGGAGATCACCAACACCTACTTGGGACCTCAACTTTGTTCTGGAAAAAACTCACGCTACCTCCTTTTGAGCCATCTTTCTCAGCTGACTTAAAGTTTATATCATGGAAGACTGCCCTGCTGCTAGCAATCACTTCAGCTAGAAGAGTTTCAGAACTTCAGGCACTAATGGCAGTAGAGCCTTTCCTCATTTTTCATCAAGACAGAGTTTCTCTATGAACTAACCCCTCCTTTATGCCTAAAGTGGTATCCAGTGTGGCTCTAAATCAAACCATCCATTTACCCACCTTATTTCCAAATCCACAGAAGAAAGGAGAAAGACTCCTGCATTCCTTGGACATTCACAGGCAGCTACGTTACTACTTGGATAAAACAAATGTTTTCAGAAAATCTGACCAGCTTTTTGTATCCTATGCTACAGCATCACAAGGAAAGGCTATCTCAAAACAAACCATTTCCAAATGGATAGGACATTGCATACGTTTTTGCTACACCCACCATGGAAAACCAGTTTCTGCTACCATAAGGCCCCACTCTACCAGGGCAGCAGTTACATCTACAGCCTTCCTCAGGGGGGTGCCATTTTTCTGAGCTATTAAAATTGCATGGAAGGGCTCATCTCACATCTCCACCTGTATTACTGACATACTGTACTTTTTGTATTATAGGATAAGACAGTTCTTAAAGACACAACTGTATTGCATATCCACTGATAATGTATACACATTGTTAAAGCTGTAAACAACTTTTTTGATCACACTGGCCTACACTATTTTTCTGCTATTAGAAAGGATGTTGCTTTCCTCCAAGATCATCCAAATGTTATCCTGTTATTTTTTCCTACAAGGGCTTTTACTTTAATTATGCCAACAGGTTCTCTTTTCTCTTCTGCTTTGTAATGAATCAGCTTAAGTTGCTTTCAGTACACAATACTCTTTAACTTCTGAATTCTTAAAGCCCCTTCATTTCCAAGTGACTGCACAAAATGTCACCGACTAAACAACAAACACCCAAAAGAATAAATGTTTTGTCCTCGCCAAGATTTAATGTACAGGTCTATTAACTCTATCTAATTCTGCTGGTTACTGGGGGAAGAGTAATTGTAGCTCCATTCCCCTTTTCGTCTTCTCATGGCATGGTAATATTAAAGTGAGGGTGGGTGTTATGCTTGAGGTATGAGTTTACAGGAGGGCTTTCCCACTATAAAAAAAAAAAAAAAAAAAAGCTAACATTTATTCTGCTTTAGACTGCGTCCTTCTGCATGCTTTCATTGCATTGTTCAGTCAGGCTTAGTAGACCAATCTTATCAATGCCAGGGATACTGCTTATGACAACTGACATGGCACACGAGACCAGCGTAATACTCTTATACTGGAGGGAGGGTTCTATTCCAGAGTCCTCTAGTATGTCTTAGTATGATCCCACTTCCTACCTTAGCTCTTTCTTTCTTTTTCTTTGTCCCACTTATCTTCTGTCTGTCACCTCACCATGCCAAACTGCTCACTCGATAATTGTTTTATTCAATCAAATGTAACTTAATTTAACTACATATTTTAACTTTTAAATTAGTATACTATTTCATGTATTCTCTACATATTTATCTGCATTCTCTACTGTTGTAGTATTTATATTGTGTGGTGCATATTGCAAACTCTCTGTTACCATCATTGTCTCTTATGTACTAAGAGAACATTGTATCTATGAAGCTTTTCTCCCCAGGCCTCTGCTGAAAATGGGCCACTTTTGGCCCAGTCATACTCACCTGATCAACAAATGAAATAAATAAATTAATTAATTAATTAATAACATAAATGATGAAACATACACATGCAAACCAAGTGGGTTCACAGTAGAAGTAGATGCACTACAGGGCTTTATTGTTTTTCTACAGGATATGTTTGAATATCAGCACAGTACAGATTGCATACGTCATTATCCTAATATTGTATAACACAGCATGCAGTGAGTTGTAGATAGAAGTGTGTGTGTGTGTGTATGTGGTACATATTTGAACAGTATGAAGCAAAGAGCACAAAGCAAACAGAGGTGAAGCAAGAAGTTGATCTTACATGAAGCTCACAGAATCACAGGTACTAGGGTGGAAGTATACACAAGAGAGCATTTTTTGGCAGTTTAGAACCATAGCTATTTATAGAGTTGCATGTATTGTGTGAGTGAAACGTGTGAGAAAATACTGAGTAAGGTTTGTTAAGGAGATGAGGTAATAAGGAATGCAAATATGTAAGTGTACTGCAGAATGGCTAATAAGGGCAAGTATATCAACAATATAATTTAATTATCTGTAATAATATTCAAATTTATTAGCAGGCTTGTAGCATTGTGTGGTTATTTTACAGGTTATGCATCACTGGGCAGCATAGCTTTCAACTGTCCAGATTTTCAAAGAATATCCAGATTTTTGCCTCATATTTTTGGTCTAGTGGGACTAAAGTCACTAAATGATGAACGTTTGAGTTTCAGACTTCCTGTCCTTCAGAAAATTCATGCTAACAATTCCTGTTTTTCTAGAAACTTTCTCCGTTGCTAAGAGTAATATTTAAAATCTGTTTCTATTTTGGGGTCTTTGTCCACCAATTGTTTTAGGCTTTGCCCAGATTTTTTGAGCTAAGAGGTTGAGCGGTATGCTGGGCAGATCTTAATTACCTTCCAAATATCCTTCATCATTAGGTAGTGGTTCACATCTGAATTACAGGAATTTCCTCTAGCTAACTAACTCTACCCCTCCCCTGTCCCACCCAATTCCAGAAAACAAACATGATTCATAGAACTGCAGTATATGCCTACAATTTCTTAATTTCTTCACTCTATAAAGCAGTCACAGCTTTGTTGGCAAGATATTATTTTGAATGAGCCCTTCTTAATGTTTTAATATATACAAAAGATGGTGATCATGATACGGCAGTGTTAATAACAACAGCTTGGCAATTTGGGAATCTGGCGTATTCATCAGTTGCCGTCCTCCTTCCAAATAAATTAGCTCCAGAAAGTCAGGAAATCTGAAGACATTATGATGGGGCAATACATATTTTTTACTAATTGAAACACTGAGTAATATAAAATCATGACAATAAGTGCAAAATGCAGTAATGCCTACTTCTCCATACAGAAAGAAGTCCTTTCAACCCTAGTTTCATTTTGGAGTTGATGACATGTTTATGAACACACACTTCAAGATAAAAGCAGTAGAAGTATCTTGATTTCTGAGATCGGTTGACAGCTGTCTTAACTTGTACAAGCAAACTGCACTACTGTCTGTCTAACTACGACCGCTTGTGTCCATTAACTAACAGCATAACTAAAATATTTTGTTACCGGCTTACATTTTAGGATCTGGCTGGTATTATACAAGATGTGAGTAAATGTGAATTAATAAAATAATTACGTTAACCCTTTCGCAGTTGTGTTAATTTCTTGTGGGTAACAAATTCACTAAACAGTTTTGTTCTCCCTTTCAGGCATTTTTTTCAGCAGTATCATTAGCTAGTCATGTGCTGGCCAGTAATCCGACACCACCCAGCTTCCATTCATAGTGTGTCTAACTTGCCAGAAATGCAGCAGGAATGAACACAAGCTGTAACTGTTGTTTAACCTTTAAAAATTGCATAATCTCCTAGTCTAGTTGCAGCATCATTGGAATGACATGTGCTTCTAAATTGCAGTTATAGAAGAATAAAATATGTTGATACTCATTGTGTCATGTTTGCTAAAACAGTGAAAGAAGCAAATAGGAAGTACATTTTCTTGTGTTTCTTTCATTCTGCTTCAATAAAAATACTTTCCTTAAGTGTTGCAGCCTGTGGTTTATTACACACATAACAGATGACTTGGGTCTGTTTCTGCTTTTCTTTGCAGGGGACATAAGACCTTTGCTATGCAAAACATCAGATAAGGCTAGGCTACTAAAGTCTTATAGTCCTTTTATTTTGACTTATCTTATATCATTAATGTGTGCATGTGATATAACTCTCAACCTCTTAGTGCCTGAATTCTGGACAAAGCCTGACATAATGGGGGGGGGGGGGGGGGGCAGAGGCCTAAAAGCAGACACAGATTTTAAATATTGCTCATATAAACTTAGGGGGGGGGGCAGAGGCCTAAAAGCAGACACAGATTTTAAATATTGCTCATATAAACTTAGGAAGTTGCTAAATTGAGGGTTATGTTAACATGCATTTTATGAAGGATTTGAAGTCTGAAACTTAAATGTATGTCAGTATTTAGTGGCTTGAGTCCTCAGATCATCCCAATGATTTGCCCAAAAAAATATACATTTTGAGGAACGGACCAAAAATGTAAGGCAAAAATGTGGACATTATGTGAAAATGTATTTATTTATTTATTTTACATTTGTTTACCGGGAAAGTCTGACTCGACAACCAGTCCATTTTCAGTGGAGGCCCAGGGAGAAAAGCTCCAAGACATGCAGAGAATAAAAACTTAAATTTACATAGCATTTCACAGAGAATAAAAACTTAACACATTTACATAGCATTTCTTAAGAAATCTAAACATAATTTACATAGCATTTCTAAAAAGAAAAAAAATTATAGTTTATGGAATTTATGCAGGATAGAAAAAAAAAACAGATTAGTAGTTCAAGATTACTATTGAAAGGTACAAAAATAATAGCAGAATAACAGTTTGAGAAGATTGCTTTATATACAGTGTTTACAAGATTGGCCAATACAATGAACATAAAAAGTGTACACACCCCTGTTAAAAATGCCAGATTTTTATGATATAAAAAATGAGACCACAATAAATAATTTCAAAACTTTTCCCACCTTTAATTTTACCTATAATCTGGACAATTCAACTGAAAAATAAACATATCTGTTAGGGGAAAAATATAAAAAATAAAAAACCTACAATAAGCTGATTGCCTAAGTGTGCACACCCTTAGACTTATACTTTGCTGAAGCACCTTTTGATTTAATTACAGCATTCAGTCTTCTTGGGTAGGAGTCTATCAGCATGGCACATCTTAACTTGGCAATATTTGCCCACTCTTCCTTGCAAAAGCACTTCAAATCTTTTCAGATTGCGAGGGCATCTCTTGTGCACAGCCCTCTTCAGGTCACCCCACAGATTTTCTATTGGATTTAGGTCTGGACTTTGGCTGGGCCATTCCAAAACTTAAATTTTCTTCTGGTGAAGCCATTCTTTTGTTGATGTGGATGTATGCTTGGGGTCAATGTCGTGTTGAAAGGTAAAATTCATCTTCATCTTAATCTTTCTAGCAGACGCCTGAAGGTTTTGGACCAAAAGTGACTGGTATTTGGAACTGTTCATAATTCCCTCCACCGTGATTAAAGCCCCAGTTCCAGCTGAAGAAAAGCAACCCCAAAGCATGATACTGCCACCACCATGCTTCACCATGGGGATGGTGTTCTTTTGGTAATGCAAAGTGTTATTTTTGCACCAAATGTACCTTTTGGAATTGTGGCCAAAAAGTTCATCCTTGGTCTCATCAGATCATAAAACATTTTCTCATATGCTTTTGGGAGACTTGCTGTATTGTTTTGCAAATTTTAGCCAGGCCTGGATGTTTTTCTGTGTAAGAAAAGGCTTCTGACTTGCAACCCCACCCTATAGTCCAGACATATGGAGAATATGGGAAATTGTTGTCATGTGTAGTACACAACCAGTACTTGCCAGAAATTCCTGCAGCTCCTTCAGTGTTGCTGTAGGTCTCTTAGCAGCCTCCCTGACAAGTTTTCATCTTGTCTTTATATCAGTTTTGGAGGGCCGTCCAGTTCTTTGCAATGTCACTGTGTCCCATATTTTCTCCACTTTTTGATTACTGTCTTCACTGTGTTCCATAGTATATCCAATGCTGTGGAAATTTTTTTGTACCCTTCTCCTGACTGATACCTTTCAACAATGAGATCCCTTTAATGCTTTGTAAGCTCTCTGTAAACCACGGCTTTTGCAGTAGCAGGCAACTGAGTAAATGTCAGGAAAATCCTACTAGGACAGCTGAACTTTATATTGGGGTTAATCAGAGTCTCTAATTGATGGCAGGTTTGTACGCAAGATGACAATGTTGTAATTAAATCAAAAGGTGCTTCAACAAAGTTAATAGTTTAATGGTGTTCACACTTATGCAACCAGCTTATTGTATGTTTTTTATTTTTTATATTTTTTCTCTAGCAGGTTTGTTTGTTTTTCAATTGAACTGTACAGGTTGTAGGTCACATTAAAGGTGGGAAACATTTTGAAATTATTTATTGTGGTCTCATTTTTTTATATCGCAAAACCTGGCATTTTAACAGGGGTGTGTATGCTTTTTATATCAACTGCATATACAAGTTTGAACTTAAGGTATGTTAAAGGAAACTGTGTTTTGAGAATGTAGAAGAGACTAGAAGAGTTTTTGTTTAGTTAGGATCTGGTGAGTTTGGTGTGACTTAGACAGTGATGAAGTCACTTAGGTAGCTTAGTTTAGTCTGTGACAGTAATCTGGCCAGTCTGTTAGGTAACTTGGTTTATTCTAATTTAGTTATTTAGCCAGGCTCTGTACATGGGCAGATCCATGTAGCAAATATGTGGGTGTTAGTAGTGTTTTGAATTGGACTATGTTAGTGTTGGATTTAATGTCTAGTGGAAGGCTTTTCCAGGCCTTGGCGATACTACAGGAGTACAGAGATTCATGTTTCTAGACAGTTGAGAGGTATGGCATGTGTATTGCTTTGTAACCATTTGGAGTTGCGAATTAAGTGTGGACTACAATTCCCCAGATTCTGCAAACCTTGCACGGCATGCAGGATTAGTGCAGGAGCTCCAGTAGGCAATATGTCCGCCGTGTGATCCAGGAATAGCCTGTAGGGGCGTGCACAAGTGCTCCTGCATTAGTCCTGCACGGACTCAGCCCCTGTATGCAAATTACCCAATTTGCAGGAGAAATCCATGCAAATGAGGTGAATTTGCGATCCGGGAAGCTGGAAACCGGCCGTGCAGGAGTAGTGTAATCTGCAGAAATGTACTCTGTTAGTAACCGAGTACATTTCTGTAAATTCCAAAACGGAGCTGTGACAGCTCCAAATAAAGGGTGCATATCAGTCAGGAAGCATGCCAATGGCCAAATATAAGGCCATTGGCATTGAAAATAGGTTAAAAAATAAAAAAATCAACTTTTATTTTTTTTTTTAGCCGATCTCGACTGTTTAAACGTAGGGCAGCGGTGCACAAACTGGATCGGGGAAATAAGAAAATAAACCTAAAATAAACATTCTAACTAAAATCACTGTTTTGCCATTATAGTCAATGGTAGGCAGAAGACAACATGGCCAGTGAGTAGTGGTTGCTAAGGGGGGAGGCTCAGTGTGAGACGTAACTATGCATTAGCAGGCAATCCTATGCAAATGAGGGGAATGATAATGAATCACAGATTTCCCCAGCATGCTAGTCTGCTCCCAACAGTGTAAGAGCAGGAATAGCTTGATGCAAGCCTAGGAGTTAGCTGATAACATAGGTTCATAGGTTAGTACTAGGCTAACTGCCCTTGCGAGCCATTGTAAGCCTAGCCAATTATCCCTTGTGAGACTCAAACCCTGCAGCTTGTGTTTGTAAGGCAAACACCTTAACCATTAGGCCACCTTCCCAACCTGGGGGACTGTCAGACATACTGTAAGTGGATTGGAGCCTTGTGGCTCGGGTTTGCCTTAGCTTAGCATAGCTAAGCAAGGGGGTGTGTCTGAGGCTGCCTAGCACTCTTTACATTGCCTAAGCAGGCATGCGCACCGGGTTTTAAAAGGGAAAAAAAGCAAACCAGGAAATAGCAGCTCTGTGCACATTTGAGGACTGTGTTTGTGCGGCACGCCCCCAGGCTTAAACGGGAAGGCAATGGGAAGGGAAAACAGCAGTAGGAAGGTAATCTAGGAGAACTAGCATAGCTGGCAGGCGAAATGTATCAGAATCAGCCAGTTGCACAGGCAGTAGACCAGCCCAGCCCAGAACACTATTATAAACTATGCAAACACCTTCCCCTTTGTTTTTTCCTACACTCTTACACCACTGGTGTATACAAGCGGGGAACTTTTAACAAACAAAACAACAAAATGATAGGGGCTGCAATAGCTATCTTACAACAACTTGTGGAAGACGCTGAGGGTGGTGAGGATGTGATTGCTGTCGACCAACCCACAGTGAGAAGACGGAGGAGAGTGTACAGACCCAGGGTAACCTACCAGGAGCTACATGAGCTGGAGATAGTGGAGCACTATAGGGTGGACAGAGACCTCCCACAGCAAATTGTTGAGCTGTGCCGGCCACTCCTGACACACAGAACTAACAGAGGGGAACCTATCCCAGCGGATACCAGGGTATGTGTAAGCCTAAGAATACTAGCTACAGGTACCTTCCAAAGGCCAACTGCGGATGTGATGGGGATCTCACAGGCATCAGCATCCAGGGTACTGCACCATTTCCTGGATGCCATGTCAGCACATGCCGGTGAGCACATATATTTCCCCAACACCCGTGAGACGTTGGCCAGCAATATGCAACTGTTCCACCAAATAGCAGAATACCCTGAGGTAATGGGTGCTATAGACTGCATGCATATGTGCATCAAAGCACCACCCATTCAGCGGGATAAGGTCTACATCAGCCGCAAGGGCTTCCCCTCCATCAACTGTCAGGTGGTGTGTGATGCCCATGGCATAATAATGAATGTGTGTACTGGCTGCCTTGGAAGCTGTAACGATTCTCACGTCTGGCATCTGACACAGCTGTAACACAGATTTGCCAATGGGGACATCCCTTACGGTCACCTAGTGGGGGATGTTGGATGCACACTGGAGCCGTGGCTGATGACACCAATCAGAAATGCACACACACCTGAACAAGAACTCCATAATGAAGCACACGCACAGACCAGAATTATAATAGTGTGTGTGTGTGGGATGCTCAAGTCACAGTTCCGGTGCCTGGACACATCCAGTGGAGCCTTGCAGTACTCACCAGTTACATGCACCCAAATTGTCATCGTATGTACCATGCTACACAGTATGATCCTGCAGAAACAGGTGCAGCAGGAACAGCACGGGGCAGGCCCACATAGCCCCACACCATTGCCAAGGCCTGCACAGGCACAGAGCGACTCAGAGGAGGAACAGCCTGAGCCTGCCCCAGTAGGCAGAAGGAGGCATGCCCAGTATGCCCTGGCCTTGGCAAAGAGGCAGCACATAATACATACACTGACACAGGACGGACCTGGGGAATAACACCTCTCTCTGACTGTCACATACAGTAAAAGGGATGCCAAACATGACACTACCTGTGCTCAACCATGTGTAGGGAGTGTACTATGTGCATCCGACATAGGCAGCCCTGCAGCGCCACCCTCAATACTAGGACACCCACAAGGTAAGTCAGTCAACGTACCAATTGCCGAATGGAGTCGAATGTGTTGTTACCTGTATCTATGGTATCTATGTAAGCATGCAAGAGAATCGGGTGGCTGAATGGTATGCCAGCAGATAGTAGACACCTATAGTGGCACCCTGAGATCTGTAACAGATACTGGTGTCAACATAGTAGCCAGTACTACACAGGGCGAAAAACCCACTGCAGGAAATGTGCTGGGCCACATGTGTGTCCATATGACTTACACATGCCATTCATGGCGGTTCACATACCCAACAACAGTCCCAGCCAGTAAGACAGGTGTCGACAAACACAAACAAAGGCTGTGCTATGGCCTCTGAATGATGCCAGTGGGTAACCTCGCCCCCAGGCCTACACAGACTACAGCAGGTCAGGCAGTGGGATGTTAGTTCTGAAGGGTAGGAAGTCAGAAACTAATATGTAGGTCAATCAAATCTAAGACCTGTAGTACACTGATATGCCTCCAGTCAGCATGATAGGTTAGAATACAGAAAGAAATGGAGTACCTGACATACCAGTACAGTCATAGCAAATGTGTACAAGTGTCAGGTGTGCCCCCCCAAACTACATAGAAATGTAAAAACAGTCAGGTGTGCCCCCCCCCAATCCTGTGTAAAAATGTAGAAACAGTCAGGTGTGCCCCCCCAGTCATGTGAAGAAATGTAGTAACAGTCAGGTGTGCCCCCCCCACACTTCTATGTAGACATATAGAAACAGTCAGGTGTGCCCCTTCCCTCAATCCAGAGTAGAAATGTAGTAACAGTCTGGTGTGCCCCCCAATCCTGTGTAGAAATGTAGAAATAGTCAGGTGTGCCCCCCCCCCAATCCTGTGAAGAAATGTAGTAACAGTCAGGTGTGCCCCCCACACCTATGTAGACATGTAGAAACAGTCAGATGTGCCCCTTCCCCCATTCCAACGTAGAAATGTAGTAACAGTCAGGTGTGCCCCCCCCAATCCTGTGTAGAAGTTTAGTAACATGTATGAGTAGGTATAATACCAGTGGAGCACAGATGCCCAGAGGTGGCCAAGGTAGCAGGATAGGTTGTAGCATTTGCACAATATGCAGGTCTGTGTGTGTTAGGCTGGTGTATGTTTCATATTGTGTGAGAGTGGTCAGTATGTATGCATGCATGCTGAGGTAAGACCTAGTGGCCATTGCCCACTACTGCTGATGACAGGGACAAGCCCTCACAACTGCAGTGCCAAAGACAATAGCCACCAGTATAACATATACTAGCAGTAAGCCATTGTAAATATATGGTGGTAATATGTGTCACTATTTGTAAGACTGACATGGCATGGTTGTCGGGCTAGATATACAAGCAGTACACAGGGGAAAGTACCCCAAACATATAGTATAGATTGTGTCACTGTGAAATGGAGACACCCTTGGAATTGTACATACAGGTATGCATCAGATTAACTGGTCGTGTAGTAGGCGATACCGGTGATGTCTGCCCAAACACTTGCAGATCACAAAGGAGGTAGGACTGATGTATTGGGAAACAGCTGATGTACCTGCACATGCCAGCATAACTGGAATGCCCAATGCATATCTGTGTGTCAGATGCAAGTAGTGTCCATAGCACACATGCACCAAGCTCACGGAAACACCACCCACAGGTACCTCTCTGCTCATATCCCTGCTGTGGGGAATGGGTACAGTATGATCCCACCTCTATATGGCAATAGCGGAAGAATACAGCATGCAGTGCAGATGTCCCATGCAGGTGTGTCCCTAGCTGTACATAGCACCCTGCCAGCATCCACACCACCTGATCAAGACTGATAGAAGGTATTGGCAAGAGCACCTATCACACCTACCCTGTCACCCTAGAGGTATATACTGTATGGTGGTCTGAGACTGCAGGACTGACAGAATGCAATGGCCTGCCACATCTGGCCCGCAGCAACACCTAATGGCCCACAGGCCTCTGCCAAAGGCATGTGTCTCACACGTACTGCCAATGCATGTATGTCATGGACACCCAAATAACATATCACACTCCAGATAAGCCATATGAAAGGCCATGTGGACAAACCACAGCAACATGTCCACCATGGTCCACTGCATGCACTGTGGACCAGCACTAGCACACACCTGTGATGGGGTGATACCCTCAGGGAAAGTATCAGAGAATGTATGCATAATATATGGAAGAGGTTAAAATAACAGAGGGGGGGTGAGAGCATGGGCAGCATGGAATGTGCAGGACCCAACACCAAGCTGTGTGCACACATTATCCCTGGCTGCAAACACATAAGTGGGTGGCTACACACCTGCCCATACACCACAATAGGGGTAATGTCCTGACCCATGGCCCCTGCCTCTGGGTAACCTGTGCGAATCAGTACAGCTGTGAGGCATTGCCACAGCAAGATGAGGGCATACTGCCATGTCGATGGGTGTACCAGTATGGGATCCTCTGCCAGCACTGTACCAAGGTGCTGAACCAGATACACAGACCCAGCAGCATGTGTCTGCAGCTCCCCCTCCAGAATGGCATAACTTACCAGGAATACGTAGGTGTCTGCAGTCACCCTTGTCCTCCAAGACATCGCTGTGACCAAGTATGTCCACCTGACAGTACAGGAGGACAGTAACATCACAGTATTTAACAGTACATATGTCTGAATATCTCTGCTAACAGTAGTACCATGCAGCTGAAGCAGCACAGACACAATCACCTACAGTATACAACATCCCCTGCATAGTGTGTCCCCATATCCCAAATGATTGAGGGATACCCTGCAGAAACAGTTTGCTACCTGTAGGTGTACAACACAAAGGTCTGCACTGGAGTACAAACTACCTGGAATCCATCCACACATTCAGTACAGAAGGCCATACTGGGCATACTCACAAACTTAGAGAAATTAAGGCAATGTCAGACAACAGCATACTGAAAGGTCATACTGGGCATGTTCACACACTTAAACAAATGAAGCCCATGTCTGCAAACAACAGTGGACCATACATAGCTGGCATTTGCAGATGTTAGTGCATGCACTCCTCAGTATGCACCAGTCATGCCTTGTACAGACAATGGATAGGAATACAGACACATATCCAAGAACAACACACTATAGTAAACCAATAGTAGACGTACTTAGATGTGTGAAAGAGAGTGACTGTGACAAGGAGCCATCCATTATGAAGCCTGTCCCACACAGCACACAGCCAAATGGCTACAACCACATGAGGTGTAAATGTCACTCACTGTAGACATTAGCCACCGGTATCCATCAGCATTACAGACTATGTGGTGCAAGTGCTAGCTGTGCAAAATGGCTGTACAAGGAAGTAGTCATCTAGCAGCTGTATACACATACCTGTGGAATATACCCTTAAGTGTGCCCACATGTGGCGTGTCATCCTGTAGATGAATGGATTATGGCCCATGCACACACACTGCCCTCCCCATAGCCCTACTTGGACAAGCCTGCTGAAGTCATCCACTTTGAAATACACCCTTGGGAAAGGTGTAGCCCAGTAATCTCTGTGGTGTGACCCATAACTGCGTACCACTGTAGTGTGATACACTAGTTAGGTAGGAGTTCTAATCCCAGACATGGCAACTGTGTGTGTTTGTGTGTTTGTTTCTATCTGTGTAGAGAGAAATTCTTTTTAGTCCAGTCACACTCACTGCAATTCAACTGGCCCACTTTGGCAAGGCTGCTGATGTCATTCACTGTGGAATACACCTTTTGGAAAGCTGTAGCCCAGTAATCTCCGTCTCGCTTCCTATAACTGCTTACTGCTGTAGTGTGATAAACTAGTTGAGTACAAGTTCTAATCCAAGACATGGCAACTGTGTGTGTGTGTGTGTGTGTGTGTGTGTGTGTGTGTGTGTGTGTGTTTGTGTAGAGAGCAATGCTTTTTAGGCTAGCCACACTCACTACAATTCAAATGCCCTACCTTGGCAATCTTGCTGATGTCTTTCATTGTGAAATACACCTTTGGGGAAGAAGTACTCCAGTACTCCCTGTGGTGCCTCCTGTAACAGCTTCATACTGTAGTGTGATATAGAACTCTAGTAGGGGTTCTATCCCCACACATGGCAGTTGTGGATGTTTGTGTGTGTCTATGTCTGTGTAGGGAGCAATGCATTTTAGGCTAGTCACCCTCAGTACAAATCAGATGCCCTACTTTGGCAATACTGATGATGTCATTCATTGTGAAATACACCTTTGGGGAAAGTGTACTCCAGTAATCCCCGTGGTGCGACCTATAACAGCTTCATGCTGTAGTGTGATATAGAGCTCTGGTAGGGGTTCTTTCCCCACACATGGCAGTTGTGGATGTTTGTGTGTGTCTATGTCTGTAGGGAGCAATGCATTTTAGGCTAGCCACCCTAACTACAAATCAAATGCCCTACTTTGGCAATCCTGCTGGTGTCATTCATTGTGAAATACACCTTTGGGGAACGAGCACTCCAGTAATCCCTGTGGTGCAACCTATAACAGCGTCATGCTGTAGTGTGATATAGAGCTCTGGTAGGGGTTCTATTCCCATACATGGCAGTTGTGGATGTTTGTGTGTGTCTGTGTCTGTAGGGAGCAATGCATTTTAGGCTAGCCACCCTCACTACAAATCAGATGCCCCACTTTGGCAATCCTGCTGGTGTCATTCATTGTGAAATACACCTTTGGGGAAGGAGCACTCCAGTAATCCCCGTGGTGCGACCTATAACAGCTTCATGCTGTAGTGCAATATAGAGCTCTGGTGCTGGTTCTATTCCCACACATGGCAATTGTGGATGTTTTGTGTGTGTTTTTCTGTGTAGGCAGAAATGTATTTTAGGCTAGTCACACTCCCTACAATTCAAATGCCCTACTTTGACAATTCTGCTGATGTCAGTCACTGTGGAATACACCTTTGGGGAAGGAGTACTCCAGTAATCTCTGTGGCGCATTCTATAACTGTGTAGTGCTGTAGTGTAATAAGCTAGTTAGGTAGGAGTTCTAATCCCAGACATGACAGGTGTGTCTTTGTGTGTATCTGTGTTTGTGATTCATATCCTGTGTGGAGGTGGTTTTGAGTGTGTAACAACTGGACTCAATGTGGAGCGGGTTTTGCAGATGTTTATATGATGGCCCTAGTATATATCACAATGTCCACTGTACAGGGATAACAGATGTGAAATAGCCGAGAGGCTGGGGTGCAAATCCATACCCCTACATGTGACATCAAGGCCAGGTGAACAAAGTTAGCAACTCTAGTATTACCCAAAGAACACTCTCAACCTATGTCTCATGCACACACGCACCTGCCTAGGCAACAGCCACTATGTTGGTAGTACCCTACATAAAAGTTAGCAACTCTAATATTACCCAGAGAACACTCTCAACCTATGTCTCATGCACACACACACCTGCCTAGGCAACAGCCACTATGTTGATAGTACCCTGCATATTGCCCACTGATAGTAACCATGGTGTGATTGCAGTGAGATACAGAGGGCATGGCACCCTGTCCATCAGTCCAATAGGCACGTACATGCTGACATTGCACCTTCCCTATGTTCCCCACTGGACACCTGCAACACCTGTGGTGCCATCAAATGTGACCCACAATGGACATACCATGCCTGAAATTATGCCCCATATGGACAGATGCCACTGACACCAGGGAATAGCGGTATCATGCTATCAATGTAGGTACAGGGTAAACCTGCTGCCCATTAACAGTTCCCGCCACATGAGGCCAGGACTGGCACATCTGATGATAACAATCTGTATACACAACATGGGCCAGACACCCCAGGTACAATTCCATATGTTACTGTACATGCATGTGGGAGGTATGAACATCCTAGACACAATCCATGTCATGGACTAAAGAACACATACATGGCAAGCAATGCACAGCATTGGCCACATGCAATAGTCACCCAGGTGACTGAATGGTGAATACAATACCTACCTGTGTGGACAAATCCAGAAATGACACCCTTGAGCCACAATGCAGACCATGGTCATGTAGCCTGATGCCAAGGTATACCCATTACCTAGCCTTCTTATATAGCCGCCTGGCACAGTCGACCACTACACATCTATGAAGCAATGCACCCATGCATGTCAGTATTGGCACTGTGTGTGTGTGTGTGTGTTTTGTATGAGTATGATCACATTCACGCTCACTACAACCCCCAGCGATATACTGAAGCCACTGATGTCAGACACCTCCACATACCCTTTGCCTATATAACCTCCACATGACCCCTGTGGGGCATGTGATACCTGCATGGTAATGTGTTGTGGCAATCTCACTAGTGATGAGTTGTATGCCTGGCCCTACCAAGTGTGTCAATGTGTGTGGGTCCCTGTGAGAGTGTTGCTGTGTTGACGCTGGCACCTGTTCATGCAGATAGGTATGTGTACTACACCTACCGTATATCTACATATCCTTGTTGCAGATGTCACTCACCATCACATATAAGTTTTGTGGGCTCCTCAACATGTAACCTGTGCGATGCATCCAATAACTGCATAAAAATGTGATAGCACTACATAGTCAACAGGGTTTTGATACCCTGTGCTGGTAGCTGTGTGGCACAAACATGCCTAGTTTTACTCTCCCACCACTCCCTGACTTTTCTTTGCCCCTGTCTGCCTCTCTCACTCCCTCTCTGGTGGACGTGGAGACCTATACCTGCTTTGCTTAGGCAGCAGCATGTGTATTTTAAGTGATGCTCATGATCAGCTGATGGCCTGTGTACGAATTGCAGCCCTCCTCTAGCTGATTGCATGTGGAACAGCTGTGGTAACATGCCCATAGCCAATTGCATGGAAACACACTCCAGTATCTAGGAACATCATGTTGGTGTTGGGCCTTTTCATTGACTGTGAGCAGGAACTTGATCTGTTGCTTGGCAATCAGTATCTCAGATGGATTGAGGATTTATCTCTAACAACATACACTGTAAAAACAGGGCAACACACAGGAGGGGGATGTGTCTGACCCAACTACAGACTGTAAGTGCTGCTATACTGCATTTGGAGTAATGTTGTTTTAACAGGGTATGTGTGGATATGGCTGTCCTACATGTTTAAATGGCTGCCATGTCAGTGCTATGTTCATGAGGAAACCCCCATCTGTAGGATCATCTGCAGATTGGGCAGTGTGTGGTGCCTTTTGATTCATGTGTTACCCACAGAGCACCTATCTTTGAACTGCAGAAGGTAGTGTAAGGGTTGTAGTCTGTAGATGGTGACAGCTATGCGTTACTGACTTCATATCCCTCATAGGACATATGTTGCAACAAACCCTGTTACAACAGTAAATGTATGAGGTTATCACAGCAACATGTCAATATTGGCCCTGTGTATGTGCCTCCAGCCACAACTTTGTCTACCTTTGTACATATACATATGTCATGCAGTAAGAAATGCATATGTGCTGTACACCATAATGAGCGTCATCATATCTGATTACACGCCAGTGAGTTGTTAGACTGCTACACGTCTTATGTATTGCAGGGGTTATATTTGATGACATAACATGGACATTCTGTGGTTGTGTGTACAGTACTGAGGTCTGTGTGCTTATGGTGAATGTCGACAGTGTGTGTAATGTTAATATGTACTTTGGCCTATGTACAGACTGTGGTAGATGTCATTGTTCTTGGTCCCATTCTGTCTGATGTTACATGCTGCTCCACTGTATGTTACCCTATTGGCTTACATGTTTGTAGGGCCATATACACACATGTCCCATACCACAGACAGGCATCCAATCACTTTGTCTAGCGGCCCACTGTATATAGGGTTAGTGTGTGACTGGCACATATTAGGATGGTGTTGAACAGATAGTCCATATACTGTAATTTTATGCTAGCTTACCATATGTGGCTGTGTTCACATTGGTTGTGGTTATACAATTTCACACAGATGTATCGTACTCTGTGTTGTGACATGCCTGTAGAGTCTGCTATATATGCAGGTACATGTGCAATCCCCCATAGGAAATGTAGGTCAGTGTTGAGCCAGTCTGCCTGTAACCTGCGCAGTGCTTTGTTACATGCCTAGTAGCTTAGTGCACTTACCCAGTGAGATGTCATGTCCAGATACCTACCAGATGTACTGCTGCCGGGCCTCGCTTAACAGTCATGTATGTCATATAGAGCAGTGGGATGCTGTACAGATGTATGTCAATATCTAGTGGGCAGTATGTGGCCATGGCACCTCTGTACCAGCGGTTATTATGTGTCAGGACAGACAGGGGTGTGTGAATGCATAACCTATGGGGGCAAATGTATACCAGTCGTTATGTGTTTTACCCATCTACATGGCTGTTAACATCCACATTGTCAGGCTTGGTCCACATGTCTTGCACTAAGGGGTTCCATGTATACCTCTGGACTGTCCAGAGTGTGTCAGAATGTCCGCATATATTGGCCAATATCTCTGCTGTAGTCCAGAGGAGCATTACGTGCTGGCAGCAGTACTGTACTATGATGTCCTTAGCATGTCTGTCAGCCAATGGGGCACATGTTAAAAGCAGATGTGACCTCCCACACACACCATGTCTGTGATGACAAATCCCTATTACAGTAGCAATAGTCTACAAATATAACAGCTATACATACCTGATATCCCCCTGCACTACAAAGTTGGGACTATAGGGGCTGAGGTAGGGCTGCACTCCATGTTCAGGACATATAGTGAAAGTATATGTATATATAATTATGCAGATATCTGTGTGGATATATACATATATACATATCGACATATATAGATGGATATGTATATGTACATAGATACACATATAAACACCTAGATATATACTTATACAGAGCAATATATGTCTACACATATACAGATAGAGATACATATGCACATATACATATGGATATCTACATATATATTGACAGTAGTCAATATCTATATATACATATATGTGTGTATATATATGTATATATATATATATATATATATATATATATATATATATATATATATATATATATATAGTGTGTGTGTGTATACAAAGAGATGTACACATGACCATATATATGTAGCACTATACAGATGTGTATACAGACATATGTATGAGTATACATGTGTATGTACATGTAGATATATATATATATATATATATATATGTACATATATATATATATATATATATATATATATATATCTGTATACACACAACCATATTCCTGTCATGCGTAAACCTCACGGTTGTGTATACCCTCCCAGATGTATCTCACCATATGTATCTACTATGTGTACATTATGATAAAACAACGTATGTGATACAGCAGTCATATTAATAACAAGGACTACACAATTTAGGTACTAAAGGCAATTGTTCTATACTACTCAATATGTGTATTGACAGCTGTATTGGTAAAACAACAGCTGTCTTCACAGTGGTCATGGTGTAGTGGTTAAGTGCTGTGACGTCAGTGTACAGGGTCCTGGGTTCAAGTCCTGCAAGGGCTGTTCATTTTGTTGCTGGGCAGAGCAAGGGCTGTTGGATACAGAGTGGTTAAGGTGGTTTTGATCAGCTTTAAGCGGGTTTGCGCTGGTTTGCATGAAGCTAAGTGGTGCTAAGCTATAGGTAAAGGGTGCTTACACAGTGTAGTCTTCGCTTACTAGTGCACAAGTCAGCTCAGCTGTTATATTGCAGCAATGTTGATACTTGCTAAGCATGGCTTAGCCCTAGTAACCAGGTCACACCACCCAGTCTGATAACAAAGCAGGGTAATGACATCTGTAATAGTTGTATGTCATGCCATGTAAATACATGCACCTATGTGCTGACCATTACAGTAACAAGTGGTGTGAGTGTCATGTGTGGGACACAGACATATGTGTGGCCTGTACAGCACTGGTATCCATGTGAATGTGTTACATACAGGTGTAGTAGTCCAGGGTATGTGCTGTCACACTGGCATGTAGTGTATCATGGCAGTACTACTGTTGACAGTGCTAACCCAGGCAAGAGCAGAGTGCTAAATGTAGCACTGACAATAGGCACACCTGTGGGCATAGCTGGACACCAAGGCCTCCCTGTTATATCACTGGTGTGTGAGCTATGTCACAGTATGTACCCCTTACTGGGTAATGATCCATCATGTGGAATGTAACTGTAGACTACCGTCTGTACAGCACATGTTAGTGAGGGCGTCCGACATATAGTTATGGCATACATATTGTTGTCAGATGTCTATCGGTCAACACATTCATGCTACTTCATAGCTACTTGCCAAGCTAATGACTGTCAGTCCCTGTACAGATGTGCATATGGCAGGTATCCATTTGGGATATGTACAGGCAACCTAAGCTTGATTGACACATGTCTGCCCAGCTGTGTAAGAACTGGCACATATGGGAGATGTCACCCTATATGCACCACATGCCACGGGTACCTCAACTACACTACCACAGTGAACCAATTGTGCTTGGGTACAGGTCTCTATCACAGACAATAACCATGTGTTGTAATGCATGTTGCATACATGTCAATTTGATCACCTCAGTGGCCATGTGCAGGAGGCACCTGGTGGATTGGCTGATGCATGTCATTCTCACCCCAAGGGTTACCATAGTAGTTTCTGTCGACAGATTGCCCACTGCCACCTGACAGGTGGCAGGATACCACTGTACACATAACCCCTACACAACCCATCTCCCCTTGGACAATAGCTCAGTACACAGGTATGACCACCTGCAGTGATGCACCCCTGTACTGACACGTGTACAGTTGCATGACTGAGTATAGCAGTGTCTGTGTGTTAGCACACCTGTACTTGGGAATTCCATGAGGGCCTTCACAACCAAGGCAACACTCATTGCCATAGTCAGTTGTGGCTGCTGCTGTATGGGACATTACTTGCACCCTGTTAAGCTTCCACCCATACCAGCTACACGAGCCCTGCAGTACCAGCACAACAGTGTTTTACAAATGGGTTGATAGGCATAGGATACCCATTGTGTTCTGGCATGTGTGTGTGTAGTTGTGCATGTCTGTATATCTGAAGGGTGCAGCATTCCGAGGCCACATACTCCCATTACAGTACGCATTGCCACACAGTAGTACAGATGGTGTTGTTGCTGCCCATAGGTGAGGCAGAACAATGCAACACCCTACTGCGTGTGTAGCATGTGCATTAGATGCATATCCCTGTAGTACCACTGTTGGGGTATACTATGGGTTGTATCACAGTTGCAGCCAGTGTGTGATGGTGGGTATGGCAGAGTCTTATCATGGGTTTCAGGGAGTATGATATCCACTGGGGGATGTGGGTGCTGTGTACAGTGTCATTGCAGGTACACCTGGTATATGTCCCATGTACCACATTATGCTTACCACTGTCACCATAAACCGTACAGGTAACTGATAACACAATCCAAGCCGGTTATGCATGTGCTGTGTGCAGCCTACCTGTAACACATTGGACATATGGCCAAGTTAGTTAGCAACGATAGGCCCTGGTATCTTGGATGTGTGTCTGGCTATGCGTCTGTTAATGTGTATATGATGGTATGTCACACTACGTATTGTCCATATACACCCATTACATCCCCCATTAGCATACTGTACATGTATGGGGATGTTCTGCATGTAACATGTAAACTGGGACCCACCTCACCCTAAACACTGTGTGGTGTGTACAATGTAAGCCACACACTTCAGTATCACTACATAGCTAGGTAGGGGTCTAGTCCCAGTGTTGCCAAGTAATAGTGTGCATGTATGTAGATGGGTCTACATCAGGTTGCAGTGTATACAAGCCTCAGCAGGTCACCAGTCCATGTGGCACAGGCAATAACCATTTTAGTAACCTGTGACATGTGTTCGGCTGTACCCCAGATATGTCACAGCCATGGTGTCACCACAGTGACATACCCCATTGTGGAATATGACTGCAGACCATCCTTGTGCTGACACATGTACACCTACAACACAAATGGATAAAAATATAGGGACTGCAATCAACCAGTGTTGCTAACAACTATAATGCATCATTGCTGGATGGCTACACTACCTGCCATTTATGCATTACACTTTACTCCTTACAACATGTTACACTGCAGTACTGTGGTACACTGTAGTACAGTCATCATGTGCATCAGAACCATACCAGTCTGTCCCTACATTGATGGTATGGATGACAGGGATGTGGCACAGGTATCATCATATACACAGGACATCCTTGTGCCGACACATGTACACCTACAACACAAATGAATAACATTCTAGAGACCACAAACAACCAGTGTTACTAACAGCTATAAAGCATCATTGCTGGACGGCTACGCTACCTGCCATATATGCATTATACTCTATTCCCTGCAACATGTTACACTGCATTACTGTGGTACACTGTAGTACAGTGGCTGTGTGCATCAGAACCATGTCAGCCTGTCCCTGCATTGATGGTATGGATGGCAGGGATGTGGCACAGGTATGATCATATGCACAGGGTGTGCTGTTGGTTTGCCAGAGGCCGAGTGTGGGCCATACATTTGACACCATGTGTGTGGGTGAGGGGTGTACTGTGTTGAACTGGGCATGGTGATGTGGTGTGTGCAGGTATGGGGTTGCCCTAGTTGTGTTTGCACAGTGTGTGGGTATGCATGCACACAGTTCTGCCATGTGGCTGCCCCACACAGGTGTTTATGGACAGCTGCAGACCATATCTTTCAGGGTGTGTAGTTCACTACCTCTGGCCACGGACACGTGGACTGTGCCTGCCAGGAGTTCCATGGACACGTCCAGATACAGGCCTCGCTGTGCTACTCTCACCTGCTGATGACAAATGTCTGCTGGTATCAGGCCCCTCCTGGGACTGCCCAGGACCACATGTATGTGGCCTGCTGTGGTGTGGTGTGGACAGCACACCCCCCACACTGCGGTGGCTGCTACTGCCACTATGGGAGCCGCTTGGTGTCTTAGCACATCCACGTTGACTGCCAGCGGCCCACATCCACACAGCCATCACTGCATCCCCACTACATGTTGAAGTATGGACACACCACGGCCGATGAGAGCTATCATTTCACCATGCCGTCTATCTGTGAGCTTGATATAAGCACGGATGGCACCAGACAGCTCACGGAGGTTGTCACTTACAGATGCGAGAGCAGCCCTTTGCAGCATCCTGCCCTGTCTGATATAATGTTCCATACATGCCTGCACCACCATGACAGCCTGAAACATGCGCCTGCTGGTACCAGCTATGTCGCCTATGCCAGGAGTATGATGTCCAGCAGCCCTACCACGAGCACCTTGGGACATCCACCTATGTGGTGCCCTGCCAAACATCCGACTATGCCTGCTGCGACCAGACACAGTAGGCATGGTTACCACACTTTCCTGTGCACTGCCACCAGACACCAGCTGTCCCTCTGCTATGGCCACTGGTGATGGGTTATGTATAAGCACTGAAACTGTGTGCGGGGTTGGTGAGGCTAAAAGGGGCTTGTCAAATGTTGGCGCATTGTCGGCCCCTGACAACCCCACCTGTGCCTCAGCAGTACTGTCATCATCTTCGGTGCCTGTATGGACACCGACATCAGATTGCTTGCAGGAAGGACTCTGACCCACCTCGCCACCTGTGGAGGAAAACAGTAAATGCACTTTAAAACCTGTACAGCATTGCCTAACAGCACACACACACACACACAGACACACATACACACGTCCATAATACCTACCTGTCCATGGCTTTACAGACAGCCCTACGTATATGTCCATGTTTTACCCCATCCTGCATCACACTCCTTAACATATCAGTCCTCTTAAGACCTACACAGGCGGTCACACCACAAGAGCTGTTACTACATTGCCTGCCTGACCTGTGTGTAGTGGTTTTACATGGCCTCACTGCTGTCATTTGGTATGCACCCTCTGTATGTCCGGACATCATACGCATGGCCCCTATATGTGTGAGCTACTATGTTCTATCCATAATATCATGCAGTGGTGTGGCATGTGTATATAATGCTCAGTACATGCCAGATATGCTGCTCATTCAGCCTTTCATGTGACAACTGTAATATATGGGGACACTCCCTGGTGTTGACTAGTACTTCCCCAGTGCATCTGTAGTGCTGCATATGTGAGTTGTAGGTGACCTCCCTGCTGAATGCGATATTAAGGGTGTACCCGGTGTCTACTTTCCCTGTCGATGCCTGTTCCATGCTACAGACCATATTGTACGATAAGCTGTCCTGTGCTTACACACATGACACGTATTCCTGGTGTGTAATGTGGCAGTCCATGTCCATGTACTGCACGGTCCCAAACGGGAGTACAGCTGTATGAACACCCCACAATCTCATATGTGCATACATGGCCACCCACACAAACACACACATGCACACACACATGCACACACGCATCCTACATACATTCACCTCCCTCCACTTCACCAGAGTGACCCTACAGACTAACTAACCACCAGGACGCACACACACGGTTCCCATTCAGAAGCCTGAAACATCATAAGCCTGAAAATCAAAATCCTGAAACCAAAAGCCTGAAAATTCAGAATCCTGAAAACTCAAAATCCTGAAAGCCCAAAATCCTGAAAGACCAAAATCCTGAAACTCAAAATCCTGAAAACACAAAATAGACATACTGATGTCATTGTGGCTTTGCTATTGTTAGCCCTGTGGTGTTAGGTCATGCGTTGGGGTCAGGTAAGTGTGCGGTTGGTTTTATTTTAGGGTTAGGGGCGGTTTAAGTGAGTTAGGGTTAGGGCGCAGGTTAGGCATGTATGCAATAGTGACAAATATTGGGGTTAGGGGCGGTTTAAGTGAGTTAGGGTTAGGGCACGGGTCAGGTGAGTGTGCGATAGTGACGGACCTTAGGGTTAGGGTTAGGGTCAGGGTCAGTTGGTAGATATTAGTGTCTTTATAGTGACATATTAGCATTATTTGTGTTTTCAGGATTTTGAGTTTCAGGATTTTGGTCTTTCAGGATTTTGGGCTTTCAGGATTTTGAGTTTTCAGGATTCTGAATTTTCAGGCTTTTGGTTTCAGATTTTGATTTTCAGGCTTATGATGTTTCAGGCTTCTGAATGGGAACCACACACACACATACAGGTGAGGTTGCACAGTGATAGTGCACACACTTCTCCTATTACCCATCTGTCAACATGCAAAACATATGGTACAGAACAGCATGCAGTCCAGCCATAGTCAATCCATGCTAGCAACAGTATACATGTATGTGATGCATGTGCTCTGTCACTAGGTGATCCCCTTCCCTTGGATACTACTGCACCCATGTACACAGGACTGCTGTGCACTTGTTCTGCACTCTGCCATGTAGTGTGCACCACACCTCACAGGTGTACGACCAAATTGCAGAATGTGTAGTACTCTGTCAGTTATGTCAGCTTTAATGCTCACAGCCCCTATGTTTTCCAGCAACACATACCTGGGATGAAATGTGGACAGTTGCCATTTGTGAATGCCTGATGTACAGTTGTCAACATCAGCGGACCATGTATGACTAATCCAGTACTCTTACACTAACAACCATCAGAGCATACCATGGTTATGGGGGGTGTACACACCCTTCCTGATATGACGCACCCATCCGTGACCTGTTTTGGGACCACATCACTGCATATCGTAACAGTACATGTGCCCGTTATGTGGCATATGTCCTGTACTTTCACATGCAGTGTCTACAGAATGTGTTAGGTGTGTGGATGTTGACTGTGATGCATACACTCTGTGTGGGCATTTGTGTGCTGTGACGGTTTGACGCACCTCTTCCTCTTATTGTGTGTACTACAGCAGTCAGTACTCCTGGCAGGGATAAATCATTGTGGGCCATCTGCAATTGCCAGTGTATGTTCAGTCTGCCCTACACATGTCCCCCTACTCTGCATGATTGCAAGGTCTACTCATGTGCACATACATCCCTTAGTGTTCACACACTGCTGTCACTATTGCTGTGGGGGTAGGGTTACATCTGCCACAGGTCCCGAACCTGACTATGTGTGGATACTTTCATTGCTAGCATCCTTAGGTTCCTTGCTGCTGTACACCGGTGTGTCATGCTGACAGCCCCCATCCTTCAGCCTTTTTGCAGATGCATGACAAGTAAGCCCTACACGTCTCACTTTGCAGTGTCCCATACACTGAACACCACATGTTATAGCCTAGTCCCAGCTGATAATGTGGACTACTGTAATGCCATATGACATAGTGTATCTTTGCAGCAGTTGCCATTGTCCTACAGGTATATACACTGGTGTTGCACTGTATATGGGTGTTGTTCCAAACATGTCCCTACTGTAAGCCATGTCCTTCACCATTATGTTACTCTCTGTGGACACATTCCACAATGACAGGATGTTAGTCATCATGCAGGTGTCTGACATACCCTTCCAATACCCCATTATGGTCACCCCTGTGATGCCGTGCACTTCACAACAACAATACGTGTACATGTACAGCATGCATTCTGTTTAGGTGTGTTAGATGTATGCATGGAATATACTATCACCATTACATTCCCCGTGTGTTGGCAAGCATCTACATAAACCATACTCACCAGCTACAGGCTGCTGCTTTAGTGGTATCCTAGAGGGACCTACATAAGAGGATGAGAGATGCAATGTCAGTGGCCACACCTGTGGCAGTGCTACAGGGTGGGTGCAGTATTACAATGCATCAATGGTACATTTCTACAATACTACCACATCTGGACATCTGTTTATCACTACTATGCAGCAACACAATATATCTATGACATGTCAGATATGCATGATCTACCTGTACCAATGTGGATGTATATGTAACAGTGGTCTACTGATGTGCCCTGTGTCCTTACCAGCACGCTCCTCAGACGGTGTGTGGGTGACACCAACCTCCACAAAGGTGTCCTGCGGTTGGTGGCTGGCCAGACAGGCAGGTGCCACGAGGCTGGCCAGGAGCTCCTCCACATGTGTCAGGGGGGATGGATGGCATGGCTTCCCCCCTGTGGCGAGGTGATACCACCGGACTGCAGCAGCAGCACGCTGATGGGCATTGCGAAGCAGGTCAGTGCAATGATGCCGGACCTGCTCATAACTGTGGTTGTGCAGTCCGACATCATTGACCCTGTGAAGGCGGTCCACTCCTGCTGGTCATGTGCGGCCTTGCCAAACAGCACAGGGTAGTGCTGGATTAAGTATGTGATCAGCACTCCATTCTCTGCCACTGAATATGTTGGCAAACGTGCATGTGACATCTTGGCTGAAAGACGTAAAGATGTAAACAGGTCTGAGCACCTTATACAGCAAGGTTACCACAGTTCTTAATATACATCTCTGTAACCCCCCACCATATCAGCAAACTGTACACACAAGTCATTAGGTATGGCTACAGCTTACCTACCAGTGGGACAGATATTGTATTGTACCGGACTTTCTGCTGTGTGATTGTAGCCATGTTCCCTGTGTGGACACTATCATTGCTGGCCTGTTACAGACTATTCACCTGCATGCCATTGTCAGAGACACTATGGTTCCATACATGCCTGTGGTATGGCAGCTTTGTGATTGCTGTACCTCTGACATTCTGTGTTACTGGGGATATCTATGCATGCTGTTGGACATGTTCCGGTATTGTGTAGACTGTTACCACCAGCATATGTTCTGTAACAGTGACAGAATAACATGTATAGGTACTATTGGCCAGCAGAACCACCTCTCCAGACGCATCTGCCCATGTTATCTGGCAACATCACGTGTGTCTCACCCTGGGGCCTCCTCCTGTACTGGTCCAGCAATACCGTCAGGTGGAACCAACCCAGGGGATGTTGTCCCCCCCCCGGGGGGCACACACAGACATGTTCCTGTCCCCTGAGGTCAGGTCCAGGGTCTGTTCCATAATGGGCTCCACAAACACATGTGGGATGTGCTACATCACTCTGAGTCACCCAAAACACATTCACAGGGCCAACATGCTCCTCCTGCTCAGCTTCCAGGCCAGGCATTTTCAGGACATGGACTGCTGTTGTGAGTAGCAGTGGGTGGGAGGCTTGTTCCCATTGTGTCCATATTGGAGCCCATGGGGCATCCACATCACAGACCACACATGCCATCCAGGGTGTTTACCAACCATGTGTCACATATCAGCCCTGTAGACTGTCCTCTGTAGCTACCAACCCTGACCACCTCCACAACTATACCTGCCATACTTCCCCATTTTCCCATTCGATACTTCACGGATGAGGGCAGTGTGGTCCCAGCAAGGGGTTAACATGTGACATAACCGTCCAAATTGCACACACTGCCAGGTGTAGATATCTGTATATATTGCTATGTCTGATGTTGCCTCGCACATAGCATACATCACTGTGGTAGTAATATAGGGGACATGTATTTACATACATTTATGTTTGCGTGTGTGTTTGTATTTGTGTAGACATATGCATATAGGTATATATCTATATATGAGTAGATATATGTGATGTATATATGTGCTCATAGATATGTCTACACATGGGTATGTTTGTGGACATACATGTAGATGTGTATATATATATATATATATGTATATATATATATATATGTATATGTATATATATATATATATGTATATATATGTATATATATATATATGTATATATATATATATATATGTATATATATATATATATATATATATATATATATATATATATATATATATATATGTATGTATATATATATATATATATATATATATATATATATATATATATACATATATACATACATATATAAAACTTTATATATGTATACATATGTACACATATGCATACCTATATGTGGGGTACATTCAGACATCAGGTCCACAATCTCACAACACCTTCCTGTACAGCCTCACTATTCTGCCGTGCTACAACACAGACAGGTGCCACATATGGATGCAACCTGACATTAGGGGGGTATATGTAGAACCTGATTGCAGGTAACCCTATTACACACCTATGGCATTCCTGCATGTTACATTACAGATTAACCTCAAGTATCCTGCAAAGGGTGGACTGTGGGTCCCACATGTCCATCATAATGGCATTACTTCCACCACCAGCTATTGGCCACATAGTATACATACTTCCCATTACACAACACACACTATGATGGTTTACATCTTGTCAGTCAGTGCTGATCTGCACAGTTGGCGGCTATGGCCCACTACCCACAGGGACAGACACTATTGTCTATTGCAGTTGTTCAGTTGAACATCATTACAACAACACCTGATGGCACATATAAATCATTCCACATCATCAATCCCATTATTATGGACCAGATACTACATTCATTTACATGCATATATACTTCACATACCTGTCGTGGGAATGATGTCTCTTCTGGATTGTTTGCTGGATGTTAGTATAGTTTTCTTTTCCTTTGGCTTTTGCTTTGCCTTTGCCTTAGGCCTTTTATTTTTTCTCTCTCTCTCTCTCTCTCTGTCTCTCTCTCTCTCTCTCTCTGTCTCTCTCTCTCTCTCTCGTAAATGGATTGAGCTTCTTTGAATATATTGCAGCATGGTTTTGTAGGTGATGGCCTCTACACCAGTCAGTGTCCTCCACTTGCTAACTGCATGCAGCTTGCTGTGTAGTACTTCAGATTACCATACTATAAATCCCTACAACATGTGGGCGTGGTCCCTTTACCTTTCCTGTGTGATGGAAATCCTTCATGTGTGGGCATCAGTGTTACAGGCAGCAGGTAGTAATACCTCTTACTAGAGTACCTGCACACTCAGGCCAGCTACATATTTATAGGACATTCCAGAACTGCAGACAGAGTGTGAGTAGAGTTGTTGTATGCATTGTATAGTACTGGTGTTACTGGGTTTGTGTGTACATACTGGTTTACCTTGGAATGCTGTCTGCATAGCTCTCAACTGTGGGTCTATCCTCTTGATGGCCAGAGGTGTGCCTATTATGTTTTGTCTGTGTACCACAAAGGTCTTGTGTCAGATATTTCACTGGCAGTGTGTGTGTTGAGTATTATCAGTACATGGCTACATCCATTTCTGTTTCTAACTTCAAAATTCCTGACTAAGGGTATGTTGCAGACTATCCTGTAACACCAGCGATTTGCTTAGTGTATGACAACAGTTATACACATATGGGCCTGTGTTCCAGCCTCTGTCCTCCACCTACATACCAGGCTTTGCACAGATGACATGCTGTCAGGGGTTGTTCTGTACTGGGCTGTGAGTATGTCATGCTGCCATTCCTGCCATCAGTCCACTGCCGTTGTGTCCCCCACACGTATGGTGGGGTTGGGGCTATGTATGTGTGGACTTCACCTACACAATACATGTGTGCCTTTATGCACTTCAGAGGCCAGTGTATGCAGCAGTGGTTTATGGCCCTGTATTATTGAGTCTGGGGGGGTGCACCATAACTAACCTAGGCTGTTACAACATGTGGGGGTATCAGGGTTGAGCTGCCTTAAGGTATCTGGATGTACATTACTATACAATCCACCTTGGGAAAATGCAGGCCTACTGCCACCTGCCATACAGACTGTTCTGTTTGTCAGTGTGCTTATGATGGTGTCAGTTATGCCTTGTTATATAACAGTTGCATCCCGTTGTGTCAACTGAGCTCTTTACCACCTAGGGATTGTCTATAGAGTGTAGATAGAGGCTGCTGAGCTATACATCTGCATTACTTACTGTTGATTGTTTGGTATCCTGTGGCCCAGTCTGTCTTTACTATTGTACTACTTGAAGGCCTTGGCCTGGACAGCAACATTTGTAAACCTTTCCAGACTACTGTATTAGTATAACTGTTTCACAGTTGCATTTTTCAGTTTATATGGATGCCCATGTTTAAACAGCTATATGACATGGCATATACAACTGTAATAGTACACAAATAAAGCTTTCCCATTTATGCAAACCTGTGTGTGGTGCTATATCCTTTGACCTCTCTTTGGGTATATGTTGCAGGCAACGATTGTCATTTGCATGGGTGGCTCGTATAGTGTCCACTTGGCAAGGTGGTAACTATAGGCATAGTGGCTGTTCCATATTGCGTGCACCATATCTTATACATATCTCTGCATGTGTATGTGTAGTTACATATATATATATATATATATATATATATATATATATATATATATATATATATATATGCATATCTGTATCTGCATATATGTGTCTGTGTATATGTATCCTAGGGATGTTGATTGCTTCCACATTGTACATTCCCTGTGGGACCCAGACTGTACTGCATGATATGTTACTAATAGCAGCCTGACATCATACAGGTGGGATGGAGTACTGTTAACATCTTGTGCCCATGACGTGTCAGGTCCTGGGTATGGGATCCGCAACAGTTGGCAGTGTATTGCAGGGCAGATGTGTTTGGCTGTTGGGGGGGAATACCTATTTGTACAAGGCGTATGTTGTTTGGGGCCTCTCAACCCCACTAACGGTGCATGTGGATATATATGTTTTTATGTTCCCATTGTTATCTATAGATGTATGTCCGTATATACCTATATATATATATATATATATATATATATATATATATATATATATATATATATATATATATATATATCTATATATCTGCTTACATATATATAACTTGCTGTATATATGTAGACATTTACATGTAGACATATATATCTGTAGATGTATGCATTTGTATGTTTATATTTATATATATATATATATATATATATATATATATATATATATATATATATATATATATATGCATATATTTTTAAATTACATCTATGTCAACATGTATAGATATGTTTTAGCTATTTACATATTAATATATATACACACGCATACATCTACATGTTGGAATACATTCCCTGTACTGTTGAATGACTGGGCTGGATGATATGTTTCTGAGAACATCAGGGTTATGTATATCTGACATGGCTTAGTGGTAAATCACTTTGGCTATGGTGTGCAGGGTCCTGGGTTCAAACCTTGCAGAGACTGTTTATTTTGTTGCTGGGCAGAACAAGGGCCATTGGATACAGAGTGATTAAGGCACTTTTAAGCAGTTGTAAGCAGGTTTGCGTGGGTTTGCATGGAGGTAAGCACTGCTAACTTCCGGTTATAGTTTCTTATACTCCGCTTCGAAAGTGCTTAACCTGTGTAGGCATTGCTTACCCCTGTGCAAACAGGCTTAAACCTGCTTACTGCTGCTTAAAAGTGCTTACTCCCACTTGCCCCTGTGCTAATTTCTTTAAAAAAAGGAAAAAAGGGTTGATAGGAAAGTGGGGAAAAAGGGGCACAAAGAGGGAAAGACAGTAGGAAAAACAGCTAGGAATGTGCAAGAAGGGTGTAGGGAAGGTCTGTAGCTGCCTCTTTCTTCTACAGCAAAAGCTGTGCATGTACACTGAATTTTGGAGGTAGATTTGGACACTCAAACCCCTGAGGGGGGGGGGGGACAACAGTAATATGTTGTGATGCCAGTTAGACCTGATTACATGTGTCCAATGGACACGTGTGGAAATGGGAACAGATTACCCTTTTTTTTTTCAGGTAAGAGTGGGATGTTGGGGAGGGGTAGTAGGTATATTTAGGGAGGTAGGTTGGGTAGGTTAACAGACAAGACAAACGATGCATACAGAGGTGGTATATGACACATGTGGTGGGTAAACACCTTGATTGGGTTGGGAGGGTGGCCTAATGGTTAAGGTGTTTGCCTTACAAATACAAGGTGCAGGGTTTGAGTCTCACAAGGGATAATTGGCTAGGCTTAAAATGGCTCGCAAGGGCAGTTAGCTTAGTACTAATCTATGAACCTATGAGGAGGGGTGTTGGAAAATCGGAAGCCCATGAGCCCCCTAGTGGGAACAGTGGGACTGAGGTCCCCACCCATGGGCAGTCACCACTGCACCTTCACAGCCCCGATGCTGGCTGTGCTGGGGGCTGAGTCGCAGAGCCAGACTGACCCTGTAGTCACGACATGCAGCCCTCGAGCTGTCATAGAAGATCACCAAGCTGCTTGTTGAACTGTCTATGCACCACGACCCGGACCTGGCAACAGGTACCTGTCCTCACCCACTCCCAGGAGGGTGAGCCCCATCCCCTGAGGTGGTTCCACCCAAGGTTGTGCAAGACCAACAGACAAGGAGGTCCTGGGTTAGGCCCCAGACATGCTAGTGCCTGGTGCTATGGCCAGCTGAGGTGGGTCCGCTGGGACTGGCCTTCCCAAACGTGCTATAGTGTTTAGATTTTATCATCATATGTGGGTTAGTAATAGTCAACACATTCCAGGGTTAGGTATAACAGCATGTATAGATATTCCCACTAACCCAGACACCAGATATGGAACAGTTGCATAGCAAACAGAACACATGCAAGTATGGGACCACAGTGGTAATAATAACAGCATGTAGGTACATTGATGGCACCATGCCACATGTATGGAAACAAATATAAATATTTATCAACCAGTAGGACATAATCAGAACATTGGAGACATTACATACCGGTTTGGGTGGGTATGTAGTATATTGTTGGAGATATGGTGGGGGGGAGAAAGATGTCAATTAACAACTAGTATATTCCTGTAGTCCACATTCCTTTCCTAGTCAGTGCTGTTATCTGTACCTTACAAGTATCACTACACTACCCTATATCCTTAGTTTGGACAGTGATATGGTTGTTGTCAACGTTATACATGAACTGGTTTTACCTGCAGTATACACCTCTTAGCTGGTATACCTGTGGAGGAAATGTTTGTTAACACTAAGTAACTGTTTCTACACATACTCCCAGATTCCAGGTTGATGTTGTGCACATAGCTATCCAACACTTTCTGCACAGACTCCAACCATGTCTTGACCACAGGCAGGTGTACTGGGACATGTCTAGATTATTGCCCTCTTCAACCTTTATTGACTTGACACACACATATACATGCTTTCTTACACAGCTATATTATGTAGCACAGTGTGGGTGACGGTGATCAGTGATACATTCAGAGAAACTGCAACACTCACTATTCCCTACAATACCAGAGTAAACAGTATCAATACAGGGTATAAATGTTTTTATTTCTCAGCACAGTGTTCATATCTGACATATCTGTGGGAGCAGTGATTGTTAGCACTACCTGATTGTTGCCACACAAAGTTCCAGATTACACATTAGTATTATGTACATACATCTCACTGTGCTACTATACACACTCTGGTCACAGCTTGACAACATGGGGGTGTAGCTAGGACATACTTGGCTTATTACTCTCCTAACAGTTTCAGGAGTTGCTACAGTGACAGGTTTGTTCTCATAGAACTATGACAATCACTTGTATTCCATGTTTGCTGGCTAAACATCTGGGATCATCCCACAGACTTCCCAGGTGGACAGGGGGACAGGCAGCAGGTATGGGCCCATATACTGGACATTCTGGTCTTATCTGTATGGTTATGAGGTATGATTCTGTATGCAGCCTACTTCCACTCCCAGGATTCAGACCATGGCTGTGTCTGCTACAACTTAGACTGTCCATCAGAGTTGTATGCTCTATATAGGTATTGCTGTATATCTCCTATCTGCTTTCTGTCTTATAATTATCCTGTGCTGTGGCATTCTGACCTTGTATTACAACACTCTTATACAGATTTCCTAGACCGTTATATTTTGTAGGACAGTGTGGGCAACAGTGATGAGTAATATCTCATTATTCAGAGCAAATGCATCAGTCACAGTGCCATACAATACCAATGTAAATAGTACCAGTACAGGTTAACATTCTTGCATTTCTGGGCACAGTGTTGGTATCTGACAGACGTGTGGGAGAAATGTTTGTTAGCACTACCTGAATGTTGCCACACACAGTACCAGATTACATATTACTATTATGCACATACATCTCACTCTGTTACTGTGCACACCCACACACCTACAGTTAGCTTTAATTGGATTTTTAATTAAAAAAGGGGTTTGCTCATTTTATTTGTATTTAGTTGCTGTTGTACATGAGGGGAATATTGGTGGGGATATGCAGACACCTATGAGCGGTCTCGCTCATTTCTTAGGCCTTTCTGCTGTTCTGCATTGCGGAGGCGTGTATATTCTGAGAACTCTGCTCTCTGACACGCCCCTGCACTTTTACACACTCCGTGTAAGATTAGGAGCTCAGGCAGCATGCCTCATTAATATGCATGGCGCGCTGCCATTCTGCTCCTAAACGACATTTCCGTGCAGGACTAAGCTAGTCCTGCACAGAAGATTAGCAAATCTGGGGGAATGTGTCGGTGGTGAGGTAACTTTTTTTTCTTTCATATGCATTTGCAGCAGCACAAGTCATCTGTGTTACATTCTCATATCATACTTCTGTTTCTTAATGCATGAATTCTGCACAAAGGGAGAAGTAGTTAGGGGATAAAGGTCCAAAACCAGGAACATATTTTAAATATTGCTCTTATAAACTTTGAAAGTTGCTAGAGTAACAGGTTTTGCATTAGCGTGATTTTTTGAAGGATTTAAGAGGATTCTAAAAGACTTGATGGTATGTGATCCTATCTCGCCTACATTCTGTACTGATGGGCTCGGAGCCGATCCCTCGGCTCCGACTCGGCACGCTTATGCTATAGAGCGAGGCCTCTTATTGGCTGAGCTATCTTTATCCCAGGATGCACCACCACTAATCCCCCAGATCTCGTTTGCCGCTTACAAGCTTAGACGTGGTCTCAACTTGGCTGGGCTAAGTACTATTTATTTAGGCTTTTTCCTGTCAGAAATTTGCTTACTTTGAACCCAAAAGCTGTTTTAACAGCTATTGTTGTTATACGAGTGTGTATTGAACAGTTCTGTTGAAAAATTTGTGTTTTTTTCGTCAGGGAAGGTTTCCCGTTTTAGTTAGAGGGGCCTTCCCCTGTTGCTTGTTGCTATTAGTGTTTCTTCCTGGGTCAAGTACCCGTTTAAGTTAGAGGGTCTTGACTCTCTTTCTCTGTGTTTGTTCAACTGTATTGTTTAAAAAAAAAAACAAAACTTTATTCTTCTGTTCTTAACTATTAAGTTTTGTGGTATTTCTCTTTAGACAGGTACTGTTTTCTAATTTAGTTATGTCCAAAGAGCATAGACCCTCCGGGTTTAAAAAGTGCACGCGGTGTGGTTATAAGATGTCCATAACGGACGACCACTCGTGCGTCTATTGCTTAGGCGCCAAGCACCTACAAGAATCTTGTAGCGTGTGTCACGCCTTCTCATCAAGGGTCCTCCAGGAGAGGAAAAACAAATTAATCCTTAAGGGGTTAATCAAGCCATCCTTCGAGGAAGCTTTATCTTCGTCATCCTCTCCTTCTAAAAAGAAGAAAGCGTCGGCTCCGACCAGTCAGTCGGAACCGACTGCCAAAAAACCTAGGCAGACTTCTCCATCGGCTCCATGGACTTCGGAGCCGAGGGCGGAACGGTCTGCCTCGATGCCTCCAGCCTCGACCCCTCTGGTTTCGGAGCCGAGGACTGGGGCATCAAGAGGCGGGTCACCTTCATCGGCTCCACTGATTTTGGAGCCGATGAGGGTTGCCGGCTCAGACTCTTCCCCTTTGGAGCCGAAGTCCTTATCAGCACCGAAGGAAATTGCCTTGACATCTCTCTCGGAGCCGATAGTGGTAGAATCCATTCGGAGCCGGTCCCCTAGTCCTTTGGAGCCGATGGAGAAATCGGTTCGGACCCGATCGATATCGTCCAGGTCATCCAAGATGTCTGATTCGGACATCGACAGGGTGCTCCTTAGACTCTTCCAGTCTCCGGTGTTCCAAAAGCTAGTTTCGGCTCCAGCCCATTCGGCTTCGGAGCCGATGGTCCACCTTCCTACTTTGGTTCCTCCTCCAACAGCCTCGGCACCGTTGGAGCCGGTGCTGGTGGAACCAGTGGAGGTTTTAGGGTCGGGCCCGACCCTTACTCCAACTCCGGCTCTTGGGTCGGAGTTCAGTACACGGACTTCTTCCGTCGGCCCGGGGATGCTTGGGATTGATGTTTTCGGTCCCAAGTCTCCCTCTTGGTGCCGGGGCGGGAGTGCCATCTACTGTCGTGGCCACGGAGGTGGGACCCTCCCAGGATTCTGGTGGTCCCGCCTTCAGGGCTATGAGGAGTGCGTTGGCCAAATCATCTTTGGCTGCCTCCACGGTCTCCCCAGCTCCTTCCCTGCATACCGAGACTGGGTCTTTGGCAGTCCCCCTGTCCGTAGACAGCGGAGCCCCGGGGCCTGAGGTTACCCCCACTGGGGTTTCCTCCTGGAGGTCCTTCTGAAGCCTCTTCGGAAGAACCCCCCAGGAAAAGATCGTGCAAGAGGAAGCACGTTGACTCCCCAGATGAGTCTCTTACATCAGACCCTGATCTCGATGATGCAGAGGGGTCCCCTAAGTCATCCTCGGATGATGTCTCCTTTGCAGACATCCTGGAAGCCCTTAAACAACGAGGCGGCTGGCAGTCCAAACCCCCTTCTGCTGATGAGTCGGTGTTCCTTAAGGCCTTCGGGGCTCAGCCCTCCGCCTCCTGGGTGTCTCCGCCCTTCGACGAGCTCTTGGATTTGATCTGTCGAAGGGCGTGGGAACACCCAGACTCTGTGGAACCGGTGCCTGCTCGTCCGAATAAGTTCCTCTCGGCAACCCCCTGAAAAAGAATTCCTAACCAAAGGTGTGGCTGTAGATGCTTTGGTAGTGGCATCTGCTACCCAGCAAGATGTAGCAGAGGCTTCGACGTCCGTCCATCCTCCTAATAAGGAGTCTAGGAGCATGGATCGGTACGGAAAGCGCACCCTAAGTTCAGCGGCCTTTCATTAAGGTCCTTGAACTACCTTACGCACTTTACTAGGTTTCAGAGGGATCTGATTAAAGAACTATCCGATACCCTCTTGGGTAACCTGCCTGAGGAGCTGGCTACATTGTCGTCCATTTCTAACTCGTCCATGAGGCTCATTTCTTATGCGGCCGAAGGGGCGAGTAGAGCGGCGGGTACAGGCATTGCTCTACGGAGACAAGCCTGGCTCCGCCTGTGTCATTTCGCGGAGGCCTTTAAGTCTTCCTTTGCCGACGCCTCCTTTGATGGGTCCTCCCTGTTTGGACCCAAGGTAAAGGACACACTGACCCGCTGCGAACAGGAGGGTAAGACTCTGACTACCGTAGGGGCATGATTTTCCACTCCCTTTCGGCCTTATCCCAAGGCTAAAAGAGGAGGGAAAATGTGGTTCCGTAGATCTCAGAAGCCTTACCCCTCTCAGCAGGAGGATCCCCTTCCAGAGGCAGGGGAGGGGGAAATTCTTCCGGAAGACGCCGTCCCAGAGGCGGCAGAGGCCCTCGCAACACTGGAGACCGCGAGTCCTTTTGTGGCTCTTCAGCTTTTCACAGTCCCTGAGGGATTGCCCGACTGTGCAGCTCCGGAGCCAGTCGGGGGTCGTTTCTCGAAGCACCTAAAAGCCTGGGAAGATATCACTCAGGACCGATGGGTGCTTTGAATTATCGCCGGAGGTTACACCATTCCTTTCTCTCACTCCCCACCTCAGTCCAGGAAAATCCTGGTCCCGCCACCCAGTCAACGGGATACTGCAGCCTCAGAAGTTTCAAAGCTGCTGCAAAAAGGAGTCATCCAACCGGTCCCCGCAGACCAGATCGGATTAGGGACTTACTCAAGATTCTTTTTGGTGCCAAAAAAGACCGGGGACTTGAGGCCCATCTTGGACCTCAGCATTCTAAACCGTTCAGTCAGAAAGTCCAAGTTCCGAATGGTCACCCTACAAACCATTCTCCCATTGCTGGAGAAAGGTGTTTGGATGTGCTCCATAGATCTCAAGGACGCTTATTACCATATCATGGTACATCAAGCGTCTAGGAGACATCTGCGCTTCAGCCTACGAGGCAGTCATTTTCAGTTCCGCGCTCTGCCCTTTGGTCTCACCACAGCCCCCAGGGTGTTCACCAAGTGCTTGGCAGTAGTCACTGCTCACCTGAGAAGTCTAGGATTCCAGGTGTTTCCGTATCTAGACGACTGGCTCCTAACTGCCACCTCCAAGCATCTACTACTGCGGAGCCTACAAGCCACTATATCACTGGGCAACTCCCTTGGAATCACCTTCAATTGGCCAAAGTCTGTGTTGCTGCCATCTCAACGAATAAGATTCATAGGGGTAGAGATAGACTCAAACCAAATGCGGGTCTATCTACCTACAGACAGAATTCAGACCATACAAACTCAAGTTCGAGCCTTACTTCCCAGGTCCAAAGCCCCAGCCAGAATGGTCCTGCAGCTATTGGGATCCATGTCCGCCATGGTTCTTCTAGTCCCCTTGGCAAGGCTGCACATGAGAATTCTACAGTGGCTTCTTTCAGCTCAGTGGTCCTTTCAGGAACTCCCTCTCAGTCACCTCATATGGATCACGGAAACATGCAAACGGGACCTTCGCTGGTGGCTAGTGCCCTCCAATTTGGATCAGGGACGACCCTTTGTTCCACCTCCTCCTGCAGCCACTTTGACCACGGACGCCTCCCAGATTGGGGGGGAGGCATTCCCTGGGCAGGCCAGTCCAAGGCAAATGGCACCCAGAAGAGACCCTACTTCATATCAGCATCCTAGAAATGAGGGCAGTGCTTCTGTCCCTCCAAGCCCTCCACGATTACCTCCCTCGGGGCGTAATTGCCGTTCACTCAGACAACATGTCAGTTGTCTGGTACCTGAACAAACAGGGAGGGACCAGATCCTATCCTCTTTGCAGAGAGGCCATGAGAGTCTGGGAATGGGCAGTCTCGACCGAACGATTTCTAGTGGCTACTCATATCCCGGGCAAGTCCAATTTGATAGCCGACAGACTGAGCAGAACCATCCTCTCTCCTCACGAATGGTCTCTGAACATGACAGTTGCAAGTCAGATTTTCAACAGATGGGGAGTTCCGTGTTGCGACCTCTTCGCGACTCCACTGAATGCGAAGTGCAAAAAATTCTTCTCACTAACTCCGGCTCTGGGGAAGAGCCCCATGGACGCACTAGCCCGTCCTTGGCCCACCGGCTTGCTTTATGCCTTCCCCCCAGTTCCTCTCCTTCCCAGGGTGATCCAAAAGGCATCTCTCTTGGGGAGCAAAATGATCTTAGTTGCTCC
The DNA here is from genome assembly GCF_019279795.1 of Protopterus annectens. Taxonomy (NCBI): domain Eukaryota; kingdom Metazoa; phylum Chordata; order Ceratodontiformes; family Protopteridae; genus Protopterus; species Protopterus annectens. The sequence continues at coordinate 306,602,866 of NC_056742.1, read as the reverse complement.
TTACTGGCCTCGTCAAGTATGGTTTCCCTATCTTCGGAAATATGCTCTGGAAGGTCCATGGTTCCTGGATCAGATCCCAGACCTTTCGGTTCATCAGTCGGGAGTATTCCACCAGTCCCTGCACACCTTAAAATTGACGGCTTGGCTCCTCCTCTTCCGACTATAGTCAGGAGTCATACTTTGGATCCAGAGGTTGTACACATATTATCTTCGGCCCATAAGTCTGCTACTAAGAAACTGTATTCTAGCAAATGGAAAAGATTTGCTATTTGGGCTCAACTCCGGGGCCTAGATCCCATTTCTATTCCCGTGGCAGAAGTACTAAAATTTTTAACTTCTCTTTTCAATCAAGGCTCTTCAGTCTCTACCATCAAGGTCCAATTGGCAACGATTTCCAATTTTCACGAATCTATAAACCCACCTTTAATGAGCAACAGATTGTGTAAGACCTTCTTGAAAGGTGCTGCTCTGTTAAGACCTCCGATTTCTCATCCTGCACCTCCATGGGATCTCGATGTGGTGTTACGCGCCTTAACTTCCTCCCCTTTGAACCGGCAGCTACATGTGATCTAAAATTTCTATCATGGAAGACTGCTTTTCTGGTGGCGATTACTTCTGCCAGAAGAGTTTCAGAGCTTCAAGCTTTGTCAGTAAAACCCCCGTACTTGGTTTTTCACAAAGACAGAGTATCTCTCAGGCCAAATCCTTCCTTTGTCCCTAAAGTTTGTTCCAGTTTCTGCTTACAACAATCGTTAGAACTTCCAGTCTTTTTCCAAAATATTCTAACAAAGCGGAATTCATATTCCACACACTAGATGTCCACAGGCAGTTGCGTTTTTACTTAGACAGGACCAAACAAACAAGGAAAACAGATCAGTTGTTTGTATCCTTTGCAGACAATAAATTGGGCAAAGCTGTCACAAAGGTCACTATTGCCAAATGGATCAGGGACTGTATTACTCAAGCTTATTCTTATTCTAACAAAGAGCTTACCACCTCTGTCAAAGCTCATTCTACAAGGGCTATGGCTACTTGATAGCATTTCATTCTAAGCTTGCCATTAGTGACATTTGTGCTGTGGCTACATGGTCTTCCCCGCACACTTTCATTTCCCACTACAAATTGGATGTGGCATCTAGAGGACGAGCTTCATTTGGTTCCACAGTGCTCAGGAGTGTTTTCCAATGAGCCACCCAGGATTTAGGTGCTAGGGATGCTGTCCCATCAGTACAGAATGTAGGCGAGATAGGATCACATAACATCTTTTAGTTATGTACTTACCATAACTTTAGATGTTTGGGATCCATCTCGCCTACATTCCTAATAACCCACCCTCCTTCCCCCTTCCTTGGAGATCAGAGGATATCAGAAGGTCCGAATCCTGTTGTTTCATCTTGAAACATCTAACAATGTTATATAAACAAGTTGTGCATGTGTGCATGAATGCAGACAAACAAGATCTCTGGGATTAGTGGTGGTGCATCCTGGGATAAAGATAGCTCAGCCAATAAGAGGCCTCGCTCTATAGCATAAGCGTGCCGAGTCGGAGCCGAGGGATCGGCTCCGAGCCCATCAGTACAGAATGTAGGCAAGATGGATCCCAAACATCTAAAGTTATGGTAAGTACATAACTAAAAGTTCTCAAGTGAGTCACTCAGGTGTAAGGCTCATCTGTAAAGCAGTCTTGCACTGGAGTAAGTCACCTACACTGAGAGCAAGTCTTTTTGAATCAGTCTGAAACAGAAATATCTGCTATTTAATGACTTCAGTCCTCAGTGATTTGCCAGGAAACCACAAATTTTATGAGGAACAGACCAAAAATATGAGGCAAAATTTAGGACTTTCTGTGAAATTCTGGACAGTAACAAAGTAAGCCTCATACTGCTTGACACTTGGGGCCTTTACTTAGCTGTCAGTGATAACATACGTAATATTGATTCTCTTTCCCTCTCGTACTTCCAACTCAAATACATTGCAAGTTTGTGTCATAATTCCTGACTGCCATCAGTTAAAATGTCATGTATTCCCCTCTGCAGGACACTGTTTTTGTGGTTGCATTTGCCTTTTTATATAATTGGCCTTGAGCTGGGGGTCTTCAACATGTAGTTTGCTGCATAGTATGGTTTTACTGAAACCAGTTGATGTGAAATAAAGTGAGTATGGTTAACATGTCACCAAGTGCAGTGTGGCTACAGTAATGAGTTGACAAGTTAAACTGCTTTGAGCAGTCTGTTTCCCATGCACAAATAACCATATTACAGTTTAGCAGGTGGCTTAAAGAAGGTGATCTACTGTTTCTGCAAGCAGCCACTATGTAAATGCATTAAGGGAAAAACTGTGCATGTGCAGAAAAAAAGGTTGGGAATGTAGAAAAAAAATCTATGGGGCAAAAACTACCTACTGTGCATCAGTGACCCTAAGGTCAGGATCGGCCTTTGGTCAACTGGTGCCCTAGGCAAAAAGGCTCCACAGCAACCCCCGCACCACTTGGTGGCCCCACCCAGGCATACCTAATACCATCCAGATTACTTGAAAAGTATCTCTGCTAGAGCGGGCAAGGCCAGCTATGCCTAAGGTGTAAAATGCAGTGGACTGACATCAAAGGACCACATTATCACTAAACAGATTTTGCACCTTTGACCAGTAGTAGTTGTGATGCCCATGTCATATAGGAATACCAGCATTTCAGTGGCATGCCATTGCATTGTACACTCACAAAGCCAGCAGGTGGGCTTTATCCCATAGGTTTAGTCTGCAGTCTCCTACAGTACACAATGATGACTGCTGAACACTGTCATGAGTGAAGTGGATCATGTTACAGTATGCCCCAAACTACCTGAATGTACTTCTACGCTTTGTCTCAGTAGAATTCACATACAGAATGGATGTTTGTTACACTGCACTCTTTTATTTTATATTAGTTATTAATTGGGTATGCCCAATGAGCATGTTACCCTTGTCGGGTATGACATGAGAACACTGGCTACATCACATGCTCAGAGTTACACAGTCTTGCAGTAAGATTATTTGTTGTTTTTTTTTCATTAGTGTGAGCATTACTTGTTTATGGCTACATGACTTGCTCGGAGTCACACACAGTTGAATATTCAGATCATTTTTATTTGTTGTCTTTTATTTTTCCATTAACATGTGCATGTGTATTTTTTGTAGCTTGCCTTAGACTGCAGGAAATAGCTCATTCGCTCACAGCTGTACTCCTGCCTGCTAACTGACTGTTTTTTTATTGGTACAGTATTTTATCTTGGTCCACTATGTATGATTATTGCTAAATTCTCAATGCTTTGTAATTGGGGAACAGGTAGTCCAGCATGTGAGATGATGGTTTATGGCTATGAACTGTGGGTGAGCTGTGACCTGTAACCACAGTTTGAGTCCCTCAGCTTTCACTTACCTACTGCATCCATCTTATTGTCTCCAGTCACACAGCGCAGCAGAGGTGTGTTGTGTATATATGTAGGTCACACCCACATTATCCAGCTGATTGAGGAGGTAGACAATTCAAATAGCTGTTACACAACCTTCTGAACTCCCAGCTAGTTCAGGAAATGTCCAGGTGTACCCTTCATAAAACCCCATGATGAGTTGAGCTAGTGTATCTCTGTGACTTGCTGTGTTGACTGCTGGGTACCTGGGTACCTCTGTGACCCTATTCATATTCCCTCAGGCCTCTGGAGTCTATACTGATACACTTCATTGAAACTCCTTTCCCTGCCTTGGAAATGCTTTATTTGTGTAGCTGTGAGGAGGAGTGTTGAATTGGGCATTGCATGTAACATATTGCAGTACTGCCTGGTCATTTTAATTTGTCTCAGTGCAGGGTCAACTGATACTACAGATTGCAACTCTTTTCTCTCTTTCAAAGACATGCATCATGTTGTCTGAATAGTGGCATTCTGAATGACTACCTCTCTGATGTCCACTTGAAGGGATTGCACCTAAATAGTATTATTTTATGTGCCCTCCCACTCTAAAAGCATAAGAGGATTCCATGCATTTGATCTGTTCTCCATCTTCCACAATAGCATTGTACTTCTCAGTTCCATTTCCATACTTGACTTGTACATATCTGTGAATGTTTGTATCTTGCTTTTGAGCTATGGGCAAGTAGCATTCCAAAGCTTTACTGTTTAGCAAAATTGCTGCTTTTGTTACTTTGTTGGCATCCTGTAACTAAATGTGATATCCTGTGAGTATTCGACTGTGCTGCCTTGTTTCTATTTGCTTTCTTGTGCGTACTGTGTAATTATAAATGCTGTACAGCTTTTCAGATACACTTGCAAAAAATGATAAAACAGTTTTTATTGTCATGATGATTCAACATGTATTGCAGCCCCTGTTAAGGATATCTCACCATACTTCTCAACTTCTCTGATTTAGACATTGCACAAGAAATTTTGTCTTCAGAATTTTTCCTGATTCTCCTAAATTTAATAGGAGTTTTCTCCCAGACTCCTCTTGTATGCCACAAAGTGAACCAGCAATCCCAGAACCAGTACTGTCACATTTAGCTCCCTGTGCCCGTTCTTGATGTTGCACCCCACTCCTTTGCTCTTAGAACTTCAGCTTACTCTGTAAGCAAGCCGATTGGTACCTTCATACAGCTGACCCATGCCTCCATATCCCCACAGCTCTTCAGCAAAGAGCAAAGAAAAATAAAAAAAAAAACACTTTGGTTTACACAGTAGAAAGCTGATACATTTGCACCAATTGGCTTCTTATTTCCTAAGCTGATTCCCACACCCTCACTTCTTCATCTACGAGCAAACAAAAAAAAAAAATGCTTTTTGGCTCATATAGTAGCAAGTCGATTGGTGCACTGGTATATTTGCATCAATTGCCTTCCTACAGCCAATGCACACTGCACCCCCCCCACACACACACACACAAAAAAAAAAGGAGCATTTTGTTTTATATTTACATTTGTGCAAATAAGCTTTTGACAGCAGACCCTCAGCTCTTCAAGCGAAGAGAAGAAAAAGGCTGGTATTAAAAAGTGATGAAGGAACTGCACTTCTTGATCCTTTCCTGTAGTACTTTGCTCCCAGGGCATCTGTTCCCTTTGCCTCATCATTGCTAGGCTACTGAGCATTCCTCCAAATTGCCTGTTAATGTACATGTCCTTCATGTGTGTGGGTGTCTGTCTGACTGGATGTCTCTCTGTCTGTGTCTGTATAAGTGTGTGTTGTCATACACACTCATCCTATACAGGATTAGTTTCTCTGCCTTGCACTGAGTGTACAATGATAGGATACAGCTTTGATTTTTTTCCCATTGCAACTCTTAAATCTGCTTTTTTTTCTTTTTTAAAATTGGATAATGCTGTGGATATTGAAGTTTGATGGACAAATGTATGGGATGGCTAGATTTCAAGAGTTTGAATCACTGGAGTTTCTTTGTTTTCAAACTGGGTGCTGACTTTGTTTTAAGAGTAAGAATTTGTTATGCCAAAACTTCATTTTTAATTTAATGATTGTCATTACTGATGCATACAGTTGATAAAGTAGCATTTGTCTTTTTATCTTTTATTGTAGTATTTAAAGGTCATGTGCAATCAAAAGGGCTTACCTGGCCAAACAGTGGTTTCCGTGCTACCGTTATACTTTCACTGATGGCAGGTTTAATTGAAAAAAGCCAATCCACATGCACATGATTTAAAAAATAATTACTTTGTAAAATCCTATTATTTAGAGGGATTGTTGGGACGCCTACTTTGAGCGACATCATCATGCTTAACATTATGATGATGTGAGGTCAGGGGTATAGGTACATGGGTACTTTCAGTTCCTCTGGTGCCTAGCTCTACTATTGGCACTTGGATCCTTGCAGCTATTAAACATTATACACACAAAATCAAACACTGGATACCTGTACAAGGTCTGTGTGGCTAGTGTCTGACTTTTTGTAATGTTTAAAGTGATTTACATGTGTAATTAAAGCACCATCCCCTTCACTGACAACAAGCAAGGTATTAAAAAAAAAGAAAGAAAAATTAAACAGTAACATACCCACAGGAAAATGGGTATGTCAGCAAAATTTCATAAACTTTTTCTTTTTTAAATAGCAGCTGCACTATGCAGAAGGAAGGATTTCAAACTTTTGCCCCCAGCTGAATGTTACTAACTTTCACCCTTGACAGCCTCACAGTAGGAAGGGAGATGCCACTGGCTGCGAAGGTGTGTTTCTTGTAAGCCCTATTTTTCAGGTTGGATACAAGTGCTTGTGTACTGCTGACTTGTGACACACTTCCCTGCTGCCATTCACTTGTGTTGGCAAGTGCCCTAACTCCCAGCACCCCAATTCCCATAAACTACCACTAAGCTAACTGTACCTCCCAGAACCCTGACCCTAATGCTAAAACAACTTCTGATTGCTCTCTAAACCTAAAATCCTCCTACCCTCCCTAACCCAAAGTCTGACCCAACTTCTGATCATTCTGTAAACCTAAAATCTCCCTTCCTTCCCTAACCTAGCACTAACTCTTAGTCACTGCCTAAAGTTAAAGCCCCCCCCCCCCCATGTCCCTTCCCCACTTACCATTTTCACAATGAGAGATTCATTGCCTGCAACCACTGTGGCATCTGCATCCCTGAATTCACTTTAGAGTTTGAGCAACTGCTCGGCCAGGTGGGTGGACAGGGAAACAGCCTCTTGAGCCCATGGCTGCAGTTTCCTGGATTTTGAGTAGCTGGGTTCTAAGGCTCCCATATTTTTCACATAAAATTGTTATTTTATGTGAAAAATGGGAATTAAACCACCACAAGCTAGCAGCAAACTTCTGCCCTCTGGAGAAAGGAATGCAAGCACTGCATTTTATTTCACTGATATATAAACATGATCTCAGATTTTTGTCTTTTAACAGGTTAAAAAAAAACACTTCATGTCAATCAAAATTAAAATGTAGTGTCAATGACTTAACCAGAAGCACACTCACCTTTGATAATGGAATATCAGAAAGCTGTGGGTTTTATTCTCATACCAGGTGTATTCCCCTTTGCAAGAGACACTCTCTGCACATCAAGTAAAGTATCTGCCTTACTGTTTTTAAATCCAGCTTCAACAAATGGATGGGAAACCTGAAATCCATGCCTGGTATTAATGAAAATACTTTCTTTTAGAAGAAACTAGTCTGCCATTATCACCACATGGACAGTGTGGTTAAACTTCTCATTAGCTCTCTAGCCAAAATGTTAGTATAACTCAATCATAAACTCAAGAGTTGTCATTTGGAGTAATTTCCTTTTTGTGTTGACTTGGAGGGGATATATAGATTTAAATATGTTTTGACAGAATAATGTTTGTTATTGTGTCTGTTGAGGCATTACAAATCTGTCAGGAGGAGCTAATAGTTGTCTTGTGGCAAAATAGGAACTGGATATAGGGAATATCAATTTATCTCCACTTACCTGGATACTGTGCTGTTACACATAGGTTTATGACAGAGGGATAATTCTTGTCCATAGTTTGTCTGGGTTATTCGCATTCAGGAACAAAATATGAATGGAAAGTCACATTAGACTTGGCTGGATAGAAGGTATAACCCTTGTTTTAAGATAGCTGATTAATTTGCATACTGACAGTTTACAGAGAAAACTTGACAAGATGTTTTTTTTTTTTTTTTTATTATCAGGAACATCAAGCATACTTGGTGTCTCTGCAGTACAGCCAGAAGTGGCTTGTCCAACAGCATGTAGCTTGCTCTTTATGCAAACTGCGCAATTCATTTCCCATGCTTTTAATGGTACCTAGACAAGCACAGCATTACCTCAAAGACTTGTGAACCTACTCAAAAGATTGCTTAGGCTGTGTGCTTCTCTTGATTACATTTTTAATCAAGAAACTCCACTTACTGATTTCATTAGTGCTGGTGAATGTAAAAGACCCATTACTTGCCCCCCCCCCCCCACTTACTGATTTCATTAGTGCTGGTGAATGTAAAAGACCCATTACTTGTCCCCCCCCCATCTCTACTTCTGACAACTGGCATATACACAGGATGGAGGTCCCATTTGGAGCCTCGATTAATTGAGGGTCTGTGGCTTGTGTCAGGAAGGGCTCCACATGACTCTAGATGTTAAAGAGCTGTTGGAACCAAGGAGTGCTGCACATGATTAGGGCTAACGGCATGGATATGTAGGGCAGCACACACAGTCCTTCCAGGTGTGCAGGTGGCAGTGGAACTGAGGAGAACTGATATATTCCTGGTATAATTTGGACATCCTGGCAAACTGCTTGTTATCTGATTATTCTGGATATAAAGACTAACTTAAATCAGAAGTGTTTTGATATGTAATACGTGACCCAACAACAGTTAAAACCGCCAAAATAAGTAAAGAATAAAGCATGCAGCATTCTTAAAACGGCTTTATTATAGTAAAACAACTGGTAAATGCTTTTGTCTTATATATATCAAGACTTCATCAGACAAAATGAACTATCATTAACCAGTACTTTAACACTCCCACCAATCACATGATCAGATAACCCTCCTTTACCATTGCTGCATTCATTTTAAAGTAACAGTGTTGTAACTTGTTACAAAATAAGTTACATTGTTGAACATTGAGAAAAGATAAACCATGACTCAAAAAATGTCTCCTTATATTTTAAAAGCACTGTTCGTAGTTACATTTTCAAAAATCATGAATTATAAACTTCCTAAAACTGCCGTATATCCGAGCATATTAATCACATGACCAAAACCTCATAACATCATTAAAACTTATAAAAAGTTGTGAAAATTTTAAAACCCATGAATTCAGCCTTAAATATTGCACCTTTTAATAAAAATGCCAAAAGCAATCTACTTTTCATGTGATTTAAACTTTAAGATGCTATTATAATAATTTCATTTACACCAATGGTAATGAAGCATATGATATAGCAATCTATTTTTCCTATGCTTTAAGCATACCACATGTTTTACTTTTTACTTATTTTGGTGTTCTGATGTCTGTTTCATAGTTCCTAATGTGGCAGATATTGACCCCCCACTGCAGAGTACCATACAGCTTCTGAGGTTTTGCTTAAGACACCGAGTGGTATTTTATGGGGGTCTATATCACATCATCGAACAAACTGTTTAACAAATATCTATTTGTCAAAAGCGCTATCCACAGAACAACATTTTAAGTGAAAGTTTTCTCAGAGAAAATAACCAGTAGGCCAACCACCCTCACAAAAATAATAAAATGTAAAATCCACTCAGGTGGGGGGGGGGGGCTACACTGCCCACACTCCCCATGTGGGGGTCTGCTCCCCCATACCCCCCAACTAAATATACCAACTCCGAGACCGCACTACAGTGGGGAGAAGGCCAAATTCCCAATGATGGCCCACTTTTTTTCCCCCTGGGAAATAATTCACTAAAAAGATCATTCAATGGCTAGAGCTTTCTACAAATACAGTTCGACAAATAAGTATTTGCTAATGACTATTGACTCTCCGGCTGACACGGACATCCTCCAAAAAGGCCTTACTGAGACAGACACCTGGTGTCAAAGTCATGGCCTCAAGCTAAATGCCAAAAAATGCATAGTCATCCCATTTGGGAAAAACAAAACTCCCACGAATTGCCACATAGGCGGCAGCCCCCTTAATACAGAAGAGGTAATAAGAGATCTGGGGACCCAGGTAGATAGTAATCTCTCCTTTGACAATCATATTGCCAAAGTAGTTAGGAAATACTTCTATGTGGCCCATCTAATTACTAAGGGATTCGCATCTATAAATAAAGAGGTTATAGTGCCCCTCTACTCGTCACTCATCAGACCCATCATAGAGTACAATGCCCCATTTGGGATGTACCTTACAAGACACTTCCAACAGCTTGAAAGACCACAAAAGCACCTCACCGAGAGGATTATTGGCCTCAAACATATGTCCTATGCAGCCCGACTGAAAAAACTCCGGCTGTACTCAGTGGCATATCACTTAGGTGATCTCTGCCTGACTTACAAAGCCATGTCCAACTCAGAATTGATGGACATGCCCCACCTAAAGAAATCCAAGTCACTGCGAGCCACGTGCTGTAGTGAGCTAAACCTCGCCACAACAATAAATAGAACATGCTGGAGGGATAGATTCCTGTCACAGAGACTCCCCATGCTTTGGAACAAATTTCCTAACTACATTAGGCAGAGCCCCTCACTAACACTCTTCAAGAGAAGCCTTGACGAGTGGATGGGTAACAGAAAGTACACCCCTGGGATCACTTCATTGGCTCTGCTTGACAGAGGCTCAGTTAATTAATCAATGGGGCAGCGAAAGCCGACACACTCTGGCTAGGCTTATAAATGCCCTCGGGCAGATAGGTTTATAGGTTCATAGGTAGGTACTAGGCTAAGTAGTTTGTTCAACAATGTGATATGGACCCATTTTACAGGCTTAAGTGAGGATTCTGCTGTACACATTTCCTTCCATTCTAGTCTTGTAAGTTGTTGTTGTTGTAAGTAGCTTGGTTAAAAGCATGAAAAGAAAGAATAACATTAATTCTGCTTCTTTCTGGTGGTCTGAACTAGCTTTTGTTTTCTCTTCACTAAAAATGCAGTCTACACTGTGAAGCTGCCCCTCAGAGAATGTTTTAGTGCAACAACAGGGCATAGTGTTCCATTCATCTTTTCTAAGCCTTTGTTGTGATGACGTGGCTGGTGACATTTAGGCCCTGACAGTGTTGTGTTGGAGGTCCTGCAGATTTTGCATAGGGCTGGAAAGCCTACCAAGAAGAAATCCTATCTAAATGAAATTTTCACATTAGTACTGCCAGGATACAGTCTTCTCATAGCAGGTAGGTCATACTTGCAGTTCTGAAACACCATTCCCATCTGTTGAGTCTGTGCTTGTCTTGTTCATTTATTAAAGCTTAGTGTCCCTTCTTATCAACATGGCTCCTCTGGGGACCTACCTTGACTCTCTTCTAATGGTGGAGCTATTTTAATGGGTTCATAACCTGAAACTGCACAACCATGTCAGTCTGCCTACATTGGATTTGATTTTTTTTGTTAAGAGGAAGTTAACTAAAGTTCTCCTTGAGCCTTCCTTTTTTTTCCTCCATTTAAAATTCTTTCTGTAGAAAAACTGCTTTAATAAATCCTTTGGCCAGAATAGTTTCAAAATGGCATGGCTCAGTCTGTTCCTTCTTTACTTAGTTTTTTATGAGAACAATATAGTCTTGTCTGTTTGCCCTACAATTATGGAAAAGGTTGCTGTGATTGACCGGGGCTTACACGTTCCAGCTGCCACACAGATGCAATCAATATTGAATGTGCAACCAAACCAGCAGTAGAGGGTGTTAACTGCAACCACTGGAACCATTAAAATACCGACATCCATTGGCTTTAAGGTTATAAAGTAAATACGCACTGCTGCCGTGGTTAATCGGTGAGTAATGCAGCATGGATATAAGATTTTGTTGCATAACCATCAAGGAGTGAAGCCTGGGGTAAAATGCCCATTTCCTGTCACAGTCACCAAGCTTTTTGTTTGCAAAGACTCCTCTTGAGTTTTTGATGACAGGGTAGATCACTTGCCATTTTTACCTGGCAAGTGTTTGTTCTGATATATGACCCTGCCTTTTTGACTACCTTTTGGTGTGGTGCTCATTGTTTGGGTACACACTGGCTTTATCTCTTGTTTTAACAACCTTTTGACACAGCTTACAAGCTTTGCAGTACCCTTTTACATATCTGGTAGTGCTTTTCTAGAAGAGGTTTTGCACAGACCTCTTTTTTGTACCAGTATGTCCATATAAGCTATGGCTAGAAGTGCCTTATGTCTGTGGCACTAACAACTGCTATGCCACTTCTCCCTCTCTACCCTTTTTATGAACCCACTTTCTGTACATCAGCCATTGTTTACAGTACATAAACTACCTCTGCCCTTGAGAGTTAGAAGTACCCTTGGCTGCCTCCCTTTTGTTTTGTAAACTAGAGTCTGACAACAGTACCTACCTTGTCTCTCTATTTCTTTGTAATGATTTCCAGATGTTCTTCGTGTTTCAATATTGCAGACATCAGTGGGTTATCCCTGTTGTGGTAGCCCTCGGCTGGCCTGAATACCAGAGTAAGTGTTTTTCTGCATTGGCTGCTGTTGCTTGATGACTGACATCAGGTCATCAGTGCTATAAAGCAAGGCAGCCGATGCCATTACATCGGTCTTTCTTGCCATGGAGCCTGTAGCAGAAGCAGTTTGCAAGTGTGCTGGTCGGTGGCTACCAGAGCTCGGATAACAGCTGAAAACATCTAAAGCTGCATCTGAATCCCCGTTGGGGATTCTTTTCTCTTGCACTAACCAGTGTCCGAAAAAGTTAACAATTGTCTCGACTGTGGAATACAGATCCCACACAGAGACTTCCATTCATACTACATCACTTGTTTAGGCCCATACCACGATGTCCCCCATTGCCAGTTCTGTGCTCTTTTTAACACCAGAACCATTCATCGTAGAGTTCTTATTGTAAACAGGTATTTTCATCTTCTGTCTTCACATTCCAAAATGGCATCCATCAGCCAACAATCTGGAGACCTTCTGTAAAAATGTAAAGATAAAGATAGAGACAGACCACACAAGGCTAAGCCTTCCAACGATGCTACTGCTAAGCAGGTCGTCAGCTCTCCGGAATTCAGTGAGGCGCTTATAGAGCCCCTGATGCCCAATACGATATCTACACAGGCCTCTACCGTGACCCTTTCAGAGTCCGGTATGCTGCAGAAATCTTCGTCTTTTGAGTCTTTGGTTACCTCTGCCTTGGTTGGGTCTGGAACCGCGACACAGGCACTGGCTTCCAAGGAGGCCTTTGGCACTACCGATTCTACACAAAAACAGACGTCTTCTCATCTGACTAGCGTTTCTCTCAGACCGCTGGATACTCTTAGGCCTAAAAGCCAGGCCACTCCTAGAAAATCTACCTCTAGCCACCATCTTACTCTTGCTCCACCACCCCAAGCCCAAATGCTTAAGATGGCGGAGGATCTTATCTCCCTTTGTTTGGGGCAGTCAGGCCACAACTTTTAAAAGGAAAAGACACCCTTCACCTGAATTAATAACAAAGCTAGATTCTGGAGAATCTAATTATTCAAATTTTGAAGAGGAACAATAACCTCTGACTGCTTATGAGGATTCAGATGCAGACGAATCCATTCCTTCTGCCTCCCCTCCAGAAGACCTTTCCTTTGGGGAAACCCTTCACACCCTCGGGAAATGTTTCCACTGGGAATCTCAGGACTTCCATCAGTCTAAGAAAAGGCTAAGAAAGTTTCTAGACCTGCCCCAGCACAGATCCCTGGCCACCCCCTATCTTAGAAGTGGTGAATGATGTTTTCCATGAATCCAGCTTAGCCCCTGATACCCTCCCACCTGCTCCCAGTAAACCTGACCGGTATTACAGAGTACTGGATCCTCACAAATAACTGTACAGAACTCAACTGTCAGTTCCATATGTTAAAATATCAACAACACATTTTGGAACTGTTAAAGCAAAAAAATTCTACCTTTACTGACTGTGCCAATTCGAAAGAGTTAGCAAATTTACTGCACTCTACTTGTCAAGTGGCCAAACACTCATTACACCAGATATGACACCCTAGAAGCCTCACGGAAGGCAGCAGTGTCAGGATCTGCCATTAGGAGACAGGCATGGTTGAAGGAACAACCTCTCCTTGATCATGTCAAGTCTAAATTAATTGATGCACCCTTGGATAAGGACCACTTGTTTGGAGTAAAAGCAGAAAAGGTGCTTAAAAAGATGGAAGACAAAGCAAAATCTTTGCTAACAGTAAAATATTTCTTTTAGGTTCAACCTCCTAGTTCAGCAGGAATTTTCCTTCTAAGTACTGGTCCTTTCCTGCACCTACTAGACAGGGGCAAGGTAAGCCCCACAGGGACAGACCACCCAGGCCCCTATCCCAGGGATGGCAGAGAACCAAACAGTGGACCATTTCTGCCCCAAAGGGAGGGAGTTCTAAGCTGTCCTTCTGTGGCAAAAAATCTCCCCCCTCTGCCCTCCTTTCACTCACCAAAAGCTAGGAGGAAGGCTCTCCGTCTGCAAAGAAAATTGGCTGTCTGTAACAAAGGACCAATGGGTCTTAAAGATCATTTTTCAGGGATACAAATTCTCTTTCAATGAACTCCCTTTTCCAAGGGGATACCCAGACTTACCTCCAAATCAGTGGGCAGAGGCATTGAAACAAGTCAAAACTCTCATATCCCAGGGGGCAGTTGTTCCTACAGATCAAACAGGCAAAGGCTTTTATTCCAGACTATTACTTGTTCTCAGAAAATAGGGCACTTGACACCCCATCCTGGATCTATCCATTCTGAACATCTCCCTGGTGGTCCCCAAATTCAAAATGCTAACTTTGCAGCATTTGCTGCCTATGCTGACAAAAAATGCCTGGTTAGTGACCCTAGACCTAAAAGATGCCTACCTCTACATCCCCATAAGGGAATCCTGCAGGAAATTCCTGCACTTCAGAGCAGGCTGACAACACTTTCAGTTCTCTGTGCTTTTCTTTGGCTTGTCTACTGCTCCTAGGGTATTCAGCAAATGCTTAGCCCCGGCCATAGCATTTTACAGACAGAGAAATATACAGATTTACCCTTATCTGGATGACTGTCTCATTCAGGCAGAGTGCAAAGAAAAGCTGCTCCAGGACCTCCTCTTTGTCAAAACACTCACAACTTCTTTAGGGTTCACCATCAACAAGAAGAAATCAAAGCAAATGCCCTCCAGGGTGATCATTTTCTTGGGAGCACTGCTGTCCATAGCATCCCAAATGGCCTTCTTATTCCCAGAAAAGCAGAGCTTCCTGCCTCTCTACTTTACCCAGCTGGCATCCAGAAGTCACCTCACAGTGAGAAAGTTCCAGCAAGCCTTGGGGTACATGGCATCTTGCATCCTTCTAATTCCTCTGGGCTGGCTTCATATGTGAAAACTTCAGTGGTATCTAAAGAACCTTTGGTGTCAGCACACTCAGCATCTAGAGACCTGTCTCCCTCTGATCCCCTGTATAAGGGCTGAGTTTCTCAGGTGAGCAGGGGCCTGTGCCAAGAACAGGGGTCTTCCCTTCATCCTCCACCCTACCGGGCAGACCATCCCCACCGACACCTCAGACATTGCTTGGGGTGCTCACCTAGCAGGCAGGTGCAGCCAAGGTCTTTGGGATGCCCAACACCTTCCCTTACACATCAACCAGAAGGAAATGTTATCAGTACAAAAGGCTCTGACATCCTTCCAACCCCATCTCAGGCCAGGGGTTCTCCTGATCAAAACAGACAACACCACAGTAATGTGGTACATCAACAAACAGGGAAGGTCCCAATCTTACCCTCTGTGCAGGCTAGCCATGAACCTATGGCTGACCGCCTCCTCCATGGGATTACACCTAATAACCCAATACCTACCAGGGATCAGCAACACCTTGGCAGACCACTTAAGCAGAAACTTACTGGACCACCACAAATGGCAGCTCCACAGAAGAATCTTTTTGCAAGTCACTCAGGAGTGGGGAACTCCGGAGGTGGATCTCTTTGCTTCGCACCTCAACAACCAGCTAAAACAATGCTGTACCAGGGAGTATTACCACCTAGCGTGGAAAGTGGATGCCTTGACCTTTCCCTGGAACTCCCTGTTTGTGTACGCATTCCCTCCTCTGCTTCTTATTCCCAAGGTATTGCTCTAAGATAAGGGAGGAGAGACCAAAGGCCATCCTCATTGATCCAGATTGGCCCAGAGAGCATTGGTACCCCTTGTTGCACAGCCTGACATCACAGCCTCCCAGGCAGCTTCCCCTGATCTCAGACCTCTTGACTCAAGTGGGGGGGGGGGATGCTGCACCCAGACTTGCAGACTGTCAAACTGTCAACATGGCTAATGCTCTAAAGGCAAACAAGGGGCCCATGTTAAGCAAACAAGTCCTAGACATTATCACAGAGGCCAGAAGGCCCAGCACCAGAAAATCTTACGCCGGGAAATGGAAAAGATTCTGCTTCTGGAGTCAGTCCAGAGGGGGTAGTTCCTCACAACCTTCTGTCCCTCTTATCCTGGACTATCTAGTAGAGTTACTCAATAGTGGCCTGTCCTTCTCTTCTATTAAAATCCATGCCTCAGCTATTTCAGCTCATTTTGATACAGACCAGCCCCTGTTCTCACATCCTTTGATTAAACATTTCCTCAGTGGGGCTTCTAATATCAGATCTCCCAGAAGGCCACCCACGCCAGCCTAGGACCTGAATTATGTTTTGGAAAAACTAAACTTACCACCCTTTGAACCTGCTGCTACAGCAGAACTGAAATACCTCTCCTGGAAGACTGGTTTTCTACTAGCTATCACCTCAGCCAGAAGGGTTTCAGAACTTCAGGTACTGATGACCATTGAGCCCTTTATCATTTTCCATGCAGACATGGTCTCCCTGAGGACCAACCCCTTCTTTATGCCCAAGGTGGTATGTAATGTGACTCTCAACCAGGCCATTCATCTACCCACCTTCTTCCCTAACCCTCAAAATAAGGAGGAAAGAATTCTGCATTCACTAAACGTGCACAGACAGCTCAGATACTACCTGGACCATACTAAACCCTTCAGGAAAACAGACCAACTTCTTGTCAGCTTTGCCCCAGGGGCAGAGGGGAAGCTCATTTCCAAGCAAACCATTTCCAAATGGATTTCACACTGTATCCATTTCTGCTTCAGATTACATGGGAAACCACCCCCTAAGTCTATTCATACCCATTCCACTAGGGCAGCCTCCACTTCCACAGCATTCCTCAGAGGAGTTCCCACCAGGAACATTTTGGAAGCTGCCACCTGGACCTCTGTCCATAACTTTACAACGTATTACCACCTTCTTCTTTTCTCTAAGGCTAGGGCAGGGTTTGCCTCTGCAGTTCTGCAGGGCTTGCTTACCCTTGCCTACATCTCTAACTAATTCTTCCACCCATCTCCTCAACTTTAGAAATCCTCCACAGGTGATGACTGCAACAGTGAAACACGATGACCATAGTACAGTTGTGTACATTTACCATAAATGTAGATGTTCAAGTGTATTCACTGTTGCAGTTCTGGTTTCCCTCCCTCCTTCCCCCTTATATCCTCTTTCCTTAGGGAGGCATAAGCTTCTTATGGTGGCTTTTAACCACCAGGACCACTTACTATATTTCCTTGGGCTTTTGACTGGTTAGGGCTCGAAAAACTGATGTAATGGCATTGGCTGCCATGCTTTATAGCACTGACATCCTGACGTCAGTCATCAAGCGACAGCAGCCGACACAGAAAAGCATTGACTCTGGTATTTAGGCCAGCTGAGGGCTATCACAGCAGGGATAACTCACACGTGATGACTGCAATAGTGAATACACTCAAACATCTACATTTATGGTAAGTGCACACAACTGTACTTTCTCCTTCTAAAAGACATCCAGTACTTTTTGTCAACCATATGCTGGTTTCAGGCTCACTATTCCCAACCATCTTCTCCTCCTGAAATAACTGCTTTGTTACGAAGTCCAGTACCTTCAGACAGCTGAAGCTCCAGTTCCAGATTCTGCAGTCACCTGGCTGTTTTTCTGAAATGGCCACATAGCTGTCCTCTGTTGGAGGTGTGGTCACTGGATCGGTCTCTCCCCTCTGCTACCTTTATCATGTGATTACCTTCAGGTTTGGCTACATGTAGCTGTATATATGCAGGGAATTGTGTTATCAAAGTCATTATCTGCCTGGATATTATTAAACACCACCACCTGCTTGCTTTTCTGCTCCCTTCCAAGTTCAAATGAATGTTATTCAGTGTCATCCGAAAAGGTTTTCCTCTCATGGCCCCAGCAAGAGTGGACTGCTGAGACAGATAATGTTACTAACATTTATAGGTTTCACAGTAGTTACGTCTGATCTCTGTTAGCAGTGATTTCTCTACCCTGCACCAGGGTAGAGCATGATAATATGAAGCATTTACAGTTTCATTGACTCAGCTTTTGTTCCCAATCTGTCACTGTTCAAGCAGGGGCAGTACAAGTCCCATCTTCCTATATGTTTCATGAGTCAGTTTAAAGCATTCAGATAGAGAGTATTTGACTTTGTCATAATTGTAACAGTCCCCATTTATTTATTTTTTAGTTATTAATTTAAAATGTGTTAACTTCAGTAGAGTACGGATCTCAAATGGATCCTTTCCAAGTTCAGCCTGGGTAGACAGCACCATACAGTAGAAGAAACAGAAAATACTTGTACAACATAAGAATGGTACACTTTTACATTGTAGTCAGTGGTTGTAAAACATACAAGTAGAGGTCAGGTACAGTGACAACTGAAGATGTATGAGACTATTAATATATACAAATGTAAAATGATTCATATTCTAGTTAAGGAAATATTAGAGTTTAGGTTGAGAATGAGAAAGGTTTGTTTGAAATGTTTGACAAGCAGAGGTAGTAGGAATGTGGCAGTTTGTTACATCTCATCAATAGGAAAGGAAAAATGAGGTTGGAAGAAACCCAGGGAATTGTGAGAAAAGAGAGAGAGGCTAGAAGGGATTTTAGTATAAGATTTAATTCCTGTTTGTTACAGCATGCAATGCTGACCAGCAACCTTGAGCAGAGGACTTGAAAAGCACAGCCACAGCACCGGGTTAATTTGGTGCTGAATGCTCACCTTTTCAGTTGCCTGAATAAAATTGTTAATATCATCATCATCCACTTTATACTGAGGAAACAATTTGATACTAACCTTGACATCTGGAGTTCGCCGCCAAGTATTCATTTGCCTTTACGTGATATGCCAGCATCTCCCTGTCATGGTGGTACTTTTTCTTGCTCATTTCCCCTTTCATTAGCTCATACCTGTTTTCTGTTAATTTGTGTCAAAAGCTGCTTCATCCTTTCAGCTTCCTCAGGGCGTTTTGCTGCTAGTTATAATCTTTTCAGTTCTGTTTATATTTTGAAGTTATCAGGAGAGGAACTGAAGTGTTTTGCTGTATAATGTCACCTGCAACCACTGCCTGGTTATCTCCAGTTTCAATAGACTATATTTCAGCTGCACACAAGGCTGCTATTGTGGCCTTCTTGGATACAACTGCATATGAATGTCTCTTGGATTTGTACCCCTTAGAAAATAAAGTAACTGCTGTGCATGATGTACTGCTATATATTTATGCTGTGACTGCAATGGTGTGGACATGGTGACCAAAACCATGTTTCAGGCTACATAAGTACACTTTTTACAAAATCCAAGCACTGCTGACCAAACAAATTATGTAATCCCAACTGTGGCATCCAGTTAATATGTGACAGACAGGGTTTAAAGGTTGTAATTCTTCCACCACTGTAGAAGTTTGCAGCATAATTAGTGGTATACTGGGTTTGACTCCCACCACTTGTAACCACTGAAATACAAAGTGCAATTGACCTTAAGTGTATATGTAAAGCTTGGGTAATAGATGTGTAAGCTCCACACTGCCAGGCTACAGATCAGAGTTATAATCACTATAGTAGGTTGGTACTCAGAATGCATAACCCCTTATTACTAAACAAAACATCAGCCTCATGCATTTAAAGCTGAGTAATAAAGTTGTCGTCTTTCTAAATCATTTGTTTTCATTCTAATATGCAAACAGTGAAAGGACTGCACCATTAAATAAAAATAAACATTAAAAAGGGTAGTTAATGGTCATAAAATGTAAAAGGGTAGCTAATGGTCAGAAAATGTCTTTTACTAAATTCTGCCTGCATTTTTTACTAAATATTCAATCTGTTCTCTCTGTCTGGATTTATGCCCAAAATAGAAATGTTTACTGTCCATACAGGCAGCAGCTCCATCCCAATGGTGTCTTCCAACTGTAACTGTTAACTGACTTACTAGGATTAAAAGATGGTCCCCAAACATGATTTCCTGTAGCTTTACTTTGAATTTTAGAAGATGCCCTTCTGGGTCTCACAGTTACATGCCCAAAAGGTAAGATTCACTGAGCCGTATTCCAAATAAGGAAGTCATCATGTGGACTATTGCAGCAGCCTCCAAGTGACAGACTCCGCAGTACTTCATGCAGTTGTACAGTTAAGAAGGAAACAAGGCTTAGTTCAATTGCATTACATTTTCACAGTAACAAATGCAGTTGTAAACATTTTACAGTTTTTCTCTGTGTATTACACTTCCTTGAAAAAAATAGATAGTATGACCTTTTCCATTTTTATATTTTAAACAATTATTTACACATTTTTTTAATTAGGCACAACTTCAACACATCTTGTTTACTTTTTATACATTCCCTTTAGTTTTAATTCAATTTATTCTCAGTTTCATCTCACATAGCTGGCATTTTTTTTAATTAGAGGATCCATTTTGCCAGTCTTCTATCCTTGTCCTCAGAACCATGGAGTGAGAAGACTTCTCCTTAGGATGCAACAAAGGGCATATTTATCCAGCAGCAGAGACAATTCATGTCAGGGTTTTCCCTGTACAGCTTCAGAATTTTCTTAGAAAATCCCAATAATAATTTAGTTGCATGGATTAGGTAGCTGAAATGCACAGATATAAATGTAAACTACCCGACACTGGCCAGTGTGAACATAAATAAAAATGTGCACTGATTTAAAGTAACTAAAGTAATATGACTGCCTTTGTTTAGGAACATGACTATAAGTTCACTGGAGTTATGTGTATTATACCTAATATGATGCACTCAGCAGCTGGCAACGTAAAAGAGAATAACTGTAGTATTATTTCTAAAAGCTTGACTACATAATATAAAACAAATAAAGATGAATTTACAATAAAGCAAAGTAATACAACTTAGTTTATCATACATTATGTAAATTTAATTGCTTATTAGCACTTTCCTTTTCCATTAGTATCAATTTAAATGCTGTTATTGTAATGAGAATTCCTTCAAGTATAGTGTTACATTTGCAATCCGAGGTGGTGGTGGTGCTGCGGTAGCATTGTTGCCTCACAGTAAGACGCTGTCCGGTTCAATTCTCAGCTAGAGCGTCTTCTGCGTGGAGACATGCGTGAATGGGCGTACCTTCATTGAAGGTTGTGCATCAGGGCTGGTAACTTGGCATGTAAAAATCAACTACCAATCATTAGTGGACCGGAGTTCCGCTGTGGCGACCCCTAACCGGGAAAAGCTGAAAGACACAAACAAACATAGTGTTACATTTGCAGATACATCATAGACGACTGGGTAAAGAGCTGTGGACACTAGCATAGATCACTTGTTATTCTTTCTCTAAGCCAACAGTAAAATAACCTCATATAAAGCCATGGTCAGTGATTGCCTTTCATGCAGTGCCTGTTTTATAGTGCAAGTCAAGATCTGATTGCTAAGGTATACCGGATTTCCAACTCTAATCAGAAGTTAAGACCTGCTAGATCAGAGAGTAATCAATGAAGAAATTACAGGGGAAACCTGTAGTGGTACAACATTGGGATTCTGCAACTTTCTCCCTAACCCTTTTGATATTGTGTAAAAGGCTACCAAAGTGGAATTTTAGCAATAGTACAATAATAAAAGTTTAAAAATAAATAGAACCAATTAAAAGGAAAATGCACTGATTTGTTTTTTCTTGTCCAAGTAATTGTACATTCTTTATTTAAATTGCTGAGTGCTTTAACTCTATAACAGGGTTTCATCAGATCTAAGTTTAACCACAAAGCTTCATTGTATTTATACATCCTTACAAACAATGGGAAGAAGCCAACACAAAAGGAAACTAAACACTGAGGAAAGTGGATTTGATTAAGAACAGTTAGCCAGGAGGTCCATTGATGTGGGTCTCTATTATATGCACGAAGAAACTTTTCTTCAAACATATAATCATTGACACATAGAGTGAACTCTCTAAAGCGCGAATGGCCACGTTCACGGGGTCGTACACAAAAAACACAAACTTCAAAACCCTAATCAAGTTGGGGTGCTTCGCCCCCACCCCCACCTAAATATACCATCTCCAATATTGCTCTAGATTGGGGAAAAGGGTAATTCCTGATAACGGCCAACTGAATTTTTTCCAGAGGATAAACTTCATGGACGTGGCCGTTCACACTTTAGATCATTTGCTCTTTATGTGTCGATGATTATATGTTCAAAGAAAAGTCTCTTCGACCATATAATACAGATCCCATTGATGTTTATCATAAAATAATGGACTTGAAAAATTTTCTTTTGTGGAAATGGAGGAAGGAGTTGGCCAATAGTGCTGTGAAGGAGTAGCAGATGATTGTACAGTAGGTGTAAGTTGGTGACAACTGATAGTTAAAAAACTCATTCTGATTGGCTGGGTGTTTTGCCTATGTGTAATGTGACTGGGTAGGAATAAGGCTTAGAATAGGTGCACACTTTCCAAAATAAGGCAAGTGTTACAGTTTGAGTGGCTTGTTTTACAAAGCTAGATCTTTAGGTTTATGTAGAAAAGAATGTTATTACATTGGGTACATCAGGAAGTGTTTTTAATCAATGAGTCTGTGTAAAGTTTTTATATCCATGTGTTTGGGTGAATATTTTTAATGTGTAACTTGCATCTCTTTAGGATCTGCTATAAACAGTGTGCATACTTTTCCTTTTTTTATTTATTTTATTTTACCATTGTACTTGTTACATTATTTTTGCATTACATTTCCTTGGTTATTACATTTTTGCTGTGTGTTTGAAAATGCATACTGATGAAATATGTTTTGAAAAAAAAAAAACGAGTGTGTGTCTCTGAAGAAAAAAGATGAATACCTTTCCTAGCCCGCATATTAACAAAATATTGTGCAGTATAGAAAAGTAGAACAGTAATGTCCATCAACCTAGAAAGATGAGTACCTGGGTTTGTTTAAGGGAGGGTTATGCAAGCCATTTGGGGATGCATAGGATACTGCTGAGATGTATCAGCTACTCTTTAACCTTTAATGATTTTTTCAAATCGTATCATAGAAATTAAAACTGACTAGAAAGGAGTGGTAAGTGTTACTAAGAATGGGAGTGAAACCATACAAATTCGTATAACAAAAGGGGTGAGACTGGGATCCAAGCAGAGGCAGAATGTAAGTAAGGAAACTTAACAAGAAAAAACAGACATGAGGATTCTAGATAGGAGGGAATGAGACAATTGAGTAAATGCTAACAAAAAGCCAGTGATCTATGCATGATGCAACAGCTGCGATGCCTGCAGGAGTGAGTAGCAGATATTACTGCGGTATCAGTGGCAATAAGCCAAACTACGTCACATCCTTTTTAATCAGTTTTTCAACTAAACACAAACATAACCAGAACTGTAAGTTAGAAAACAAGTAGTAGCTAGAACCAGTAAAATGTTACAGAAATTGACTTGAACAAATCATGAAAATAAACATAAAAGTAATAAAATATATATGGTCTGTGATGTTCCCACTCTGAGCCAGTAATCAAGGAGCCTGAATCCTCACCACTGACACTGGAGAGGGACATTCACCTGGAATACAAATGGATACACTCAGTTTTTTCTGATGCAAATCTCTCTGCATCAAGCACAGTTTCCCTTAAGATCACACAGGGAACACACTCAGCCCAGGGTCTTGGTTTCTCTGTGTGTGTGTGTGTCTCTCTCTCTCTCTCTCTCCCCAGGTCCCCAATAAGGCTCCCCACTGGTACAGCTGTAGGGTTAGGTCCTCAGCCAAGTGTCCAAGCCAAGTGCTTCAGTGCCGTGTCTGTGAAACCAGTGCTCCTTGTCCCTGTTGCAAGTAGCTGATACACACTCTTAAGATGTAATTATCACACGTGTATACACACACACACACACACACACACACACACACACACACACACACACACACACACACACACACACGTGCGCGCGCACACACCTGGGAAAGGCTGGCACAGATTACCTGCTGTACCAACTTTGCCCAGACTATAAGGTAGATTCACTGCCACCAGTCAGTTACTTTAAGGCTTTTAAAGGGTATCCAGTTATACTGAGTGAAATTAATATTAATACAAAGAGTAATGTTGACCAAACAGCCAGGCTTTCAGGAGTGGCCACAGTTCTCACCAAATAAATATATGCAAATACTCTCAAAACTTAAATATTTTGTCAAAGGACCGGTCAAAATGAAAAGTTTAACTATATTTAATAGTAAATAATAAAATAACAAGAAAATACTAAATATTGATTTATAGTAAACACCAGATTTTCAGTCACAGGAAATATTAAAAATGACACACGTGGAAAGATTCACAGTTACACACACAAAAAAAACATAACTGATGTCCTTCAAGGATGCATCTGCAGTCCTAACATATGGGTTGTCCTGCCTCAGGCAGCCCTTCGGTCGGCCGGATTCCAAAGTCTGGGTCTGGCCTCGGCTGATGTCGCACTTCACCCGACGTCATAGCTGCTGTTTATTGGGTATAAAGGCATCAGCCGATGCCATTTTCCCCAGTCTTTCTTGCCGCGCGGTGCCCGAAGCAGAAGCTGTTCGCAAGTGCCGGTCGGTCAGATCCAGAGATTTCTACTACCGAAGACTTCTAAAAAGCTAAGTACCCCGTTGGGGACTCTTTCTTGCCTCAGCCGATGTCAGACAAAGTAAATAGTTGTTTAACTTGTGGGAAACAAATACCTCATAAGGATTTCCACTCTTACTGCCTTCCTTGCTTAGGCCCAGACCACGACGTATCAGCTTGTCTAGCCTGTGCTTCCTTCAACCGACGGACACTTAGACGTCGGTCGGAGTTTGCAGAGGAGTTTTTTGGTCCCGCTTTTGCATACAAAATGCCGTCGGAGACTCCGACTACTCAATTAGCTAAAAAGCGCAAGGAAAAGGACCGACATTCATGGCCCGCGGTTTCGGCTGAAACCACGGTTAGGCCAACCGCGAATGTCTCGGTTTCGGCTGAAACCGAGCCCCCGGTTCTTCCTTCGGCCAAAAGCATGCCTCCGATAGCCGAGGCCTCACAGAGCATGGCTGAATCTGCTACTGAATTTACTGCTACAGAAGCAGGCACCCAGGATTTGTCAGACACTATTCCTTTAGATATATCTACCCCTGCACGTGGGGCTGCTAGACCCCCTGCTTCCATGTCTATCAAGGCTTTTGCCAGGGCTAAAGCAGCTAAATCTTCTAAGGCCTTGCCTGCCAAAACTCCTTCACATAGGCCTACCTCTAGTTCCCAAATACTCAGCCTGGCTGAGGATCTCATTTCTTTGATCAGAGGATCCCAACCTCACCCAGACAGGGCCTCTCAGCCCCCTCCAGACAAGAGGCCTAGGACTGAACCCCCGGAACCTGTCTCTACAGATTATTCCTCGGATGACTCAGACATTTCAGACCCTCACGAAGGCCCATATTCTCCTTATGAGGATTCTGATGCAGAAGACTCCATTCCTTCTGCTTCTCCTCCTGAAGAATTTTCCTTTGGGGAAACCTTGCATGCTATGAGGGAACACTTCCAATGGCAGGGCCAGGATTTTTCAGATTCAAGGAAAAGGCTGAGGACCTTTTTACACTTACCACAGCATAGGCCTTTAGCCATTCCGCCAGTACTAACAGTTGTTGATGATGCATATAATGATGCCTGTACTGCTCCTGATTCTCTTCCTCCGGCCCCTGCCAAGCCAGACAGATATTACAGGGTCCCGGACACACACTACCATTTGTATAAGGCTCCTGTTGCAGACCCTGAAACCATTTCACAGGGCCCTAAAGGTGTGGCAGCTGCCTCTGCCAAAACCCTCTTCCCTCTGAAAGGGAATCTAGAGCATTAGAGAGATGGGGTAAAAGGTTTATACTTCTGCTACTCTTTCGGCCAGGGCCTTGAACTGTCAATTTCACATGATTCAGTACCAGGAATTTTTGTTAGACCAGCTAAATAAAAAACTGTCTTCTCCTGAACCTTTAGACCGCAAGTCCCTTCAGGATTTGGTACATAACTCTCAGCAGGTCAGTAACCATTTCTTAAAATGTGGCTATGATGCACTGGAGGCTTCCTTTAGATCAGCTATGACTGGAACAGTGATTTGAAGGCATGCCTGGTTAAAAGAACAATCCTTACCAGACCATGTTAAGTCAAAACTCCTAGATGCTCCCATGGAGAAACAAAGTTTGTTTGGCTCCCCTGCACAGGAGGTTCTAAAGAAGGTGGAAGAAAAAGCAAAATCTGTCCAAGCAGTCAAGGATTTCTTACAGGTCCAACATCCGAGGTTTAGCAGAAATTGGCCTTCGAAGAATTGGTCCTTTCCAGACAACTCCAGAGTGCAGAGAGGCAGAAATAGACACCCAAGAGGCAGAGGTCAATCTAGGGGTGCCTACAGGGGACGTCAGTGGCAACCTACCAACCAGAGAAGTACTGCCACAGAATCAACTACAACCACTTCCACAGGGCAGACACAATGACTTGGCTCTAGTTCCGCCTACCAGGGAACAACTGGAAGCACCCTTGGGCGGAAAACTAGCCTTATTCTCCAACAACTGGCATTACATTACAGGAGACAAATGGACTTTACAAACAATAGACAAGGGCTACAGGTTTCACTTCCACACTCTACCAAAAAAGAGAGGAATGCCAAACCTACCACCAAGCCAAAAAACAGACGCTCTAAGACAAATCAACAACTTACTAAGGATGAGAGCTATAGAAGAGGTGCCACCTATGGAACAAGGCCAAGGATTTTACTCCAGGCTTTTCCTTGTACCAAGAAAAGAAAATCAACGGAGACCTATTCTAGACTTGTCCTCACTGAACACATACCTCATTGTTCCAAAATTCAAAATGCTGACCCTCCAGCAGCTTCTTCCCATGCTGGGCAAGGAGTCTTGGCTGGTGACTCTAGATCTCAAGGAGGCATACCTGCACGTCCCTATACGACCAGATTGCAGAAGACACCTCAGATTTCTTGCAGGATCAGAGCATTATCAATTCTCAGCATTGCCTTTTGTCTTATCTACTGCGCCCAGAGTATTCACGAAATGCCTGGCATCAGTAATTGCTCATTGCAGACTTCAGGGAATTCAAATTTACCCATACCTGGACGACTGCCTAATACAAGCGGACAGCAAGGCAAAATTAACAAAAGATTTGGAAAATGTCATACAACTGTTGCAAGCCTTGGGATACACAGTCAACATGCAAAAGTCAAGACTAGTACCATCCCAAAGGATAACATTCTTGGGTGCAGAACTAGATACATCAACTCAGATGGCTTTTCTCACAGAAGAAAAACAAAAGCAACTACCAGTCTACTTCATGACATTAACAACACAAACTCAGCTTACTGCAAGGAAAGTCCTGCAAGCCCTGGGCTACATGGCATCCTGCATAATATTGGTTCCGCATGCCAGGCTGCATATGAGAAAGCTACAATGGTACCTAAGGAATGTATGGTCTCAACACAAGCACAGACTAGAAGCCCAGATTCCAATAATTCCATGCCTGAAGCAAGAATTCCTGTGGTGGGCTCAGGCCTGTCAGTTGAACAGAGGCTTGCCTTTCCACAAACCTCATCCAAGCCAGACCATCACCACGGACGCCTCAGACCTAGGATGGGGGGCACACATGGTGGACAAGTGTATACAAGGCCTATGGACCCAAGACCAGCTGAATCTACACATAAATCTAAAGGAGATGCTGCAGTGAAACATGCGATCCAGGCATTCAGACCACTCCTTCAACAGGGTCATCTGCTGATAAGGATGGACAATACCACAGTCGTGTGGTACATCAACAAACAGGGAGGTACACATTCATATCCTCTATGCCGGATGGCAATGGACCTGTGGAATGTGGCCCTGAATCTCAACATTCAACTTCAGGCCAGATTTGTACTAGGAAAAGAAAATTCTCTAGCAGACACCTTAAGCAGAACTACCACGGATGCTCACGAATGGATGCTGCATCCAGATATCTTCAAAGCCATAACAAAGAAATGGGGACTACCACAGATAGACCTGTTTGCCTCCCCACACAATCACCAATTGAAGAAATTCTGCACAAGAGCATACCACCCACTTGCTTGGAGGGTGGACTCCCTTTCCTTCAGCTGGAAAAACCTGACAGCATATGCATTTCCACCTCTTCCCTTGATGTACAAAGTTCTACTGAAGATCAGAGAGGATCAGCCAAGGGTAATTCTGATAGCTCCAGACTGGCCGAGGCAACATTGGTACCCACTACTGAGAAGCATGTCTCGGACACACGCATGGCCTCTACCTCTATGTCCCTTACTACTAACACAGGACAACTACAAGATCCTACATCCAAACTTGAAAACACTGCAGCTAACTGCTTGGAATATTGCATAAAACAAAATAACCCAGGTTTATCTCAGAGGGTTAAGGACATTATCCTGGAGTGCAGACCCTCCACAAGGAAGACTTATTCAGCCAAGTGGAAAAGATACCTCATTTGGAGTGCAGCAAAGGGAGAAAATGTCTCATTGGCAAACATAGTACACATCCTGGAATATTTAGCAGAGCTGTTCCACAATGGCCTGTCTTACTCCTCCATTAAGATTCATGCATCAGCAATTTCAGCAGAATACAACATGGATCCTCCTGTCTTCTCTCATCCTCTACTCAGGCAGTTCTTGAGAGGAATCAAAATGTAAAACCTCCAAGGAAACCACCTTTACCTACATGGGATCTCAACTTTGTGCTGGAAAAGTTAACACTTCCCCCTTTTGAACCAGCAGCAACAGCAGAATTACAATTCTTGTCTTGGAAAACTGCTTTCCTGCTAGCAATTACTTCAGCAAGAAGGGTATCTGAGTTACAGGCATTAATGGCAGTACAACCCTTCCTTATCTTCCATCAGGACAGAGTCTCTCTGAGAACTAACCCTACCTTTATGCCAAAAGTGGTCTCCAGAGTATCATTGAACCAAGCGATTCATTTACCTACATTTTTCCCCAACCCACAGAACAGGGGGGAAAGACTGCTACATACCTTGGATGTGCACAGACAATTACGCTACTATCTGGACAGAACTAAGACCAGCAGAAAAACTGTCCAGCTTCTGGTAGCATATGCAACAGGAATGCAAGGAAAAGCAATTTCAAAACAGACAATCTCAAAATGGATAGGAAATTGCATTCGATTTTGCTACTCTTTTCATGGAAAGACAACTCCTGATAATATCAGACCTCATTCCACAAGAGCTACAGCCACCACTACAGCTTTCCTACGAGGAGTGGCTACCAAAGACATTTTAGAAGCTGCTACTTGGAGCTCCGTGCATACATTTGCCAAGCATTATAATCTTCCCTTATACTCTAGATCCCGAGCAGGTTTTGCAACTGCTGTTTTGCAAGGGATCTTAACTACACCATCTTTATCTTAGTGCCTCCTCCCCCCAGTTTGGCTATGGTATTCTACCCATATGTTAGGACTGCAGATGCATCCTTGAAGGACATAGTACAGTTTTGTACCTACCATAAATGTAGATGTCCGATAGGTATGCATCTGCAGTCAGGATTACCCACCCTCCTTCCCCTCTGTGGTATTCCTAGGGTATTTACCCCTCTTTTAGCTAGCTGGGGGAATCTATTATGGTGTATTTGTTTGTATATATATATATATATATATATATATATATATATATATATATATATATTTATATTGTTTGCTCTCTACTGTTTGGAATTATTTGCATTTATCCAAATTTAGCCTTCCTAGAGGGCACCTGGCATCTGGGGCAAGAAACACTGAGGAAAATGGCGTCGGCTGATGCCTTTATACCCAATAAACAGCAGCTATGACGTCGGGTGAAGTGCGACATCAGCAGAGGCCAGACCCAGACTTTGGAATCCGGCCGACCGAAGGGCTGCCTGAGGCAGGACAACCCATATGTTAGGACTGCAGATGCATACCTATCGGACATCTACATTTATGGTAGGTACAAAACTGTACTTTCTCACTATATTTTCCTATTGTCCTAACTGATTTAGAGAATTATTATCCTAGGTCACTTACTAGAGCAAGGCAATAAGTATGTGAGGGACCCTTCCTTCTCCATCAGGTTTGAAAAACAGAGTGCCCAGTGTGGGAGACTTCTCAATATAATATATAAATATTATTTCTGGTATAAATTACAGAATGACATCATATCTGGTCATCTGACTCTGTTTCCCACACTATCACCAACACTAGAAGCTGCTAGGATTTTAGAACCTGTGTATTATCATACACACATATAGAGCCTTGCTCAAATCTGCTGCAACTCCTGGAAGTCATAAAACAATTTCAGACCTCTAGCCTTCCAGAGTAGCAATTAACTCCCTGCCAACGACAATAAAGAAGGCTTCCTAATACTTGGTTTCCAAGACATTTTGTCTCTGGCTGCAACCAGAACTATAAAATACAGTCTTTATGGCCTAATTTAATTTCAACTGTTTTTCAAAGTTTGCTGCAGCTGGATTGTGATTAATCTCTTCTCTTCCAGTATCCTCTGTTAAATCATATTCATTTAATTCACTTACAGTAAAACATTGTACATTTATTTTCTTACACTGTTGATACATTTTTAACACAAGCAACTTTACAAATATCTTTTCAACACAAGCATCTGTACAATTCATTTTGATACCCCGGGGATCACTTCTGTGTCTCTGCTGGACAGTGACACAGGAAAACAACTTTCTTTGGTGGCGTAAGCTATGGTACCTTGCTGGCTAGGCTTACGTAGGCCCTTGGGCTGATAGGTTCATAGGTAGGTACTAGGCTATCAGCCTATATTTAAATAACATATAATCCTTTACTAAATTCCATCTAGCTGTGCTGGCAAATGTTACACATCCACTTCCCCACTTCTCCTAGCATAGCTGGCAGTACCTCCTATTGTCACATGGTTAAACAGTAAAACTTTGTATGATCCAGTTTTTTGATGTCCAGGATGCTTCTGAGGGAACAGAACATGTTCATCGGTTTTGATATACTTTCAAGAGAAAATTCCACTCTAGCTCTTTTTTCTTTGAGCAGTACCTCTTTTTTTTTCCTTTCCAAAGGTGCATTTTGTATCTGTTAAATGCGAACTTGTAGTACCTGCAGCTAAACACTTGTCTGATGACTGGTTTACTTCTTTAAGTAGCTTTATTGGTTTTGTAGAACAACATTGTTGTTGATAGTGGGTACCTCTTAACATTAATGTTCTTGCCTTTTTATGAAAGCCCATGTTGTCTTCATTGTTTCAGTGTTTTTTGCTGCCTACAATATTAGAGAAACATAATAATGGCTTCAATACTCTTCTGAAGTGTTCTTTTTCAGGTCTTAGCTGATACTTTGGGAATGTACTGTGCTATGACGCATGACAAACTGAATTCAAACATGTTCTGGAAATGTAGCATGCCATTCATGACATACTGCATTCATACATGCTATGGAAGCATATACTGTGCCACTGATAACAGACTACATTCATACATGCTCTGGAAACATGTACTGTGCCATGCATGACTGATTTTTTATATGTGCTTTGGTAACCTATACTATGCTACTCATGGCAGACTGCATTAATACGTGCTGTGGAAATGTGTGGTGCCACTCATGACAGACTGTATTCATAAGTGCTGTGAAAGCATGTATCATACCACTCAGGACAGACTGTATTCATACATGCTGTGGCAGCATATACTGTGCCACTCAGGACAGACTGTTATCCTATGTGCTGTGGAAACGTACTCTGCCACCCATGACATGGTAGTCATACGTGCTGTGGAAATTTATTATGCCACTCATGACAGACTGTAATCTTATGTGTTGTGGAAACATGTGCTGTGCCACGCAAGACAGATGCAACATAACAATATAATAGGCAATAGATCACAGGGACTGTAAGATGCCAAGCCATATATACCTTTAAGCACACAAACTTAAAATTTCTTGCCACCCTTTTCAAATACTTAATAGTGCTCCCCTCCCAAATGAAGCAGGCTCATACATAATCCTGGTGTAAATTTGTCTACCCATCCAGTTATCAAGACTAGCCTTAAAGTTAGCCAAAGTAGTACTTTTGTTTCACCTGTAATGATGACTTTTTCCTTAGGCTAGGATTACTTACATTTGAGGTAAGAACCAATGAATCTTGTTTATTTGTTGCTGCAGATTTAAGTCATTAGTACAGGTGTTTGCAGAGCCATTGGTTGTGCGAAGAAATTGAAGGTCAAATAGGATTTGGTCTTTCATTGTTCAAAAAGCAAGACACAGGTCACCTCACAGCAGCCTGCAGGCTACCAAGTATATGGAGAGTCATGCTAATCTAGTAGGGTAGTTGAAGGATTTAAGACCTTTAATTATCTTATTTAGAAATCTCTGGGGGCTTTCCAGTTGAGTAATATGCTTGGATTTGTACATACCAAAGGGGGCATTATATTCAGTGTATGGGACTGATAAGTGTTAGAATGGCTTCCTTTTAGGTCTTAAAGTAGGTCTTGAAGATATTGACTTGGAAATTAACTGGACTAGATAGAAGAATTTCCTGTCTGTGGTGGAGATATGATGATCGAATGAGAGAAAGCTATCTACTTAAGTACCCAGGTCTCTCATAACTGTCTCTATCTTGAAGAAGAGTACCATTTATCACATATGAGGTAGGAACAACCCTTTGGACCAATGCTACTGTGGTGCACGTTTTTCATTTAGTTTGAAGCTATTTTTGGTACACTGTATAATTTGCACATTATGGCCCTTGCTGGAGCTGTTTGTATCAGTTGATGAGCAGGTAACAGTGCTAAGTTTGCAATTATAGGCAAACTTGGTCAACCACATGTCTAGAGTATTGGCTTGGATGTCTGCAAAATAAATGCCAAACACGAGAGGGCCCAGAACTGATACCTGTGGTACCCCACTAGAAACAAATTTATATTCAGAGAGGGAACCAGCAACTTTCACAACTTGGGATCTGTTGGATAGTCAGTTTGCAGTGTTGCAGACAATGTAGGGGTTTATGTTAAGCTTGTCACACTTTTCAATAATACCATCTTGGAAGATAGTGTCAAAAGCCTTGGCCAGGTAAAGATAAGCACTGTACACAGAATGACCACTGACTACAGCCCCTGTAACACTTTCAAAGAAACTTCCTAGATTCAGAAGACTGCCCTTCACAAAACCAAACTTACTCTCCCTACATAAATGAGTTCAGCTATACCTTTCATGGCTTGTAAGGCTGGTGGTGGTGATGAGTCTGTGATTACCTGGGTATGTAGAAAGGCCACCCTTGTGTAGGGTAGTCACATTTGGGTAGGGTAGTCACAGCCAACTGTGACTACCCTACACAAGGGTATTCCCAGTTGGCTGTTTTCTAGGTATCAGGAACAAGCCCTGTAGATAGGCTGAGGTTGAGCAGTCTCAGTAGAGACTCAGTGCATTATTGGCACTGATAAAAATGCTTCCTGGTATGTTGTCTGATCCTATGAAAGTATTATTTTTAGTCTTTGACAGGGTCTGTAAGACGTGTTCCAGTGTGATCGCAGGGAAAACTTAAGTATCAGGGATAGTGGGGCAACAATGTGGGTAGGAGGGGTAAAATCAGCACTAAATTTGTGTGCTAATGTATTAGCTGCATACTTGTTGTCAGAATATCTGATTATATTATGGATGAGCTTAGTGCAGTGTTGGGCAGTAGTCCTTTCTTTTGTGACATAACCGAAGAGAGATTTGATGTTTCCTTTGTAATCTGTAGTAACCATAAGTTCATACTCTGGTTTACATCTTCAAATAGTGTTTTTAAGTTCCTTGTTTCATTGTAGTCTTGAGGTAGGGAGACTGGGAGTTCTTGTAACTTTTCCTTGTTTTCTTTCTTTTGTTGTACAATGTGTTAATATGGGAGTTCCACCAGAGAGGTGTATTCCTGAATTTACAGTTATATTTAGGGTATATAGGTAATGACTTTTCTATGTAACTGTTCAGGTGCTGGTAGAAGTCACAAGTGGATGCAGCAGTCCTCTCATTTTAGTCAGTTTGCAATAGCTCATTGAGAATGTTGCATAGGCCTTTTACAAGCTGAAGTAGGTTTGCCTTGGAGAAGCTGCTAAAGATGGTCTTATATGATGATGGGGTAGTACCACAAGACCTGACAGCGACAATACCTTATTTGTGGTCAGACTAGCCAGTGATGTGGAGATGCAGTGTGGGGTTCAGGCAGGAGCTAGGTTTGTAAGAACCAGGTCAAGGATATTGTATGCTGTAGTGGGTAGTTTTATAATTTGGTCCAGTGCATTGATATTAATGAACTCTAGGAAATGTGCTTCATCACTCATGACAGACTTCAGTCATAGTCTTGGTTATCTTCTTTGCATTCACCCTCATCAGACATAACACTAATATCATGATTCAGATCTTCCATCTTGTCTTAATACTAAGCCTGCAGAAATATGAGTGTTTTGTGTAATTTAAGAATTGCAAACCTTTTTTTTCCTACTCCCTGCAAACTACTTCACACCACTAACTTTTTGCTAACAGTTTATAAGCCCCACATTAAGGCTGCTATACATAGCACAAACAGAAAACTATAATTCAAAGTGGAAAGGAATGATGTTGAAACAGGGGGCTTAAGAAACAAGGAGAGACTGGGGTTTTGGATGCAGGCCTTTAAGGGGAACAACAGTAATCTTACAGAATAGTATACCCATAAAATAGCAGAAAGTATTCTAAGCCAACATGGAAGTGCAGAAAGGAGATTCTGCCAATAGGGATGACTGCAATTAGGGATATAGACAATAGGCAAGAAGGGGCCGGCATTTATTGGAGAAAACCTGGCAAAGGATCCAAGGTATTGGGAGTGATTGGGAAGGGAGATTGGATAAGCAATTCACAAAGAAACAATGGGAGGATATATGTATGTCTCCCAAATATGCAACAAAATCTAGAAGATTTAGGATTTTTGCTTGGAAATGTTTACATATATATTTTTATACCCCAGGTAGACTCCGGAGAATTTTTCGTCAGGCAGATAGCAAGTGTTGGAGGTGTGAAGGGGAAGAAAAGTGTAATTGGGAACATATTTTCTGGGAGTGCAGTGATTGGTGGACTTTAAGGATTCCCTGTGGGATGCACTGTTGGAGATGCTGGGTGGGCAGATTGGTGTGATGAGGGAGATTATTTTTCTGAGCTATGATACAAAATTGGAATTGTTTAGTCATGGTAAGGCTTTGCTGTCTCTAATTATGTTGGCTGAGAAAAAAGCAATTACTAGAAAATGGAAATCAAAATCTAAACCAACTATATTAGAAGTAGTAAATATAGTAACAGAGATAAAACAACTGGAATTGAGCTCTTTAGAAAAAGGTAGGAGCAGACTACACAGGAAAAATGGGAATTGTGGGAACAATACATACCAGGGAGGAATGAGATTTAAAAGAAGGCAGGGCTTAAATGAGCTGTGCAATGTTTAACTGAAAACATTTGGGTAGATTGTACGTGATGTATGATGTTTGCAACTGGAGTGTGTCAGTATGATTTGTGATGTAAAATGCTTGCAACTAGGATTGTGTTGGTGTGGTTTGTTCATTTATATAAATGTATGATTGCTTATGTCGTAAGTGATGGTTTAATAAAGATGTTTCTTGTTTGAAAAAAGGGGAAGGTTTAATAAAGATGTTTCTTGTTTACAAAAAGGGCATGAATTGAATAATTTATGTAATATTGCTTAGTTTACATGATATATATATATATATATATATATATATATATATATATATATATATGAAGCATAATGTTTGTTAATTACTTTTGTATAAATGTTAATATGCCTGTGTCACAAGTGATAATTCAATAAAGGTGTTTAAAAAAAAAAAAACAATTTATAAGCCCCACTTTGTGCTGTCAAAATTCAAAGATGATATCATTTTTCAGTCGTAAGAGTAACTGAAAACATCACTTGAATCTCTCACTATAAACTACTGTGAATTTGAGTTAAACATCACACTGGAAACTATTTTGCATAATTTGGTCATGGGGGACATATCTCGACCATTACTTTTAGATGTTCAAAGCAAAGCTGAATTATTTTATTAGGAGAGTGAGATGCTATTAAAGAGAGGAATAATCAACATGAGGCATTAGCTGAGTCTTGTATGTTAAGGAGATTTTTTTAGGCTACTGTTAATTAATATTTTTATTATCCAGTTGGAGTCAGATGTTAGAGCTAATTTTTCCCCAAAATGTTTTTATTCATTTTATAACACAATAACTTAGTATAATAACAAGAAAAAAAAACAATAAACTATATACAATGTCTGTAACAATTAAAAAAGCAATATACATAGTATAACACTTAAATCAGATTAGACAGTTTTGACCAAGCAATTAAATGAGTTGTGTTGTTAGTCCTTGCTTTTATGGTAGCAATCTCATTCTTACAAATGTATTTCACAAGATAAATAAACTCAACTTTAAAGACAGGAGTAGATTGGGATTTCCAATTTTTAGTAACAATTTTCCTTGCTATAGACAGGATAGACCATAGTAAAAATATTTGTTTAGGAATTACTTCAGGAACTTTGAAAAGGATAAGGGAGTAAGAAATTATACAGTTGTCATTCCATAGAACTTTACAGAGATATTTAAAATCTAACCAAAATGAGGAAATTATGTTGCAGTTAACAACCATATGTATCCAGTCAGCATCAGGGTGTCCACATTTCCAGCATTTCATTTCATCTTTCTTGTACATTATTGCTAGTCTGTGAGGGGTGAAAAAACATCTATGTAAAAATTTCCATGTGTATACATTCCAGAACAGAGAAGATATGGATTCCTTCACCGACTGTAAACAAAGTATTTTATCTTTTTCCGAGAATACTTGTCTATTAACTTCACTTGAATAATTCCAAAAAGAATGTTTTGCTAAAATCATTTTCTGAGAATTTTACAAATAGCATATATGTATGAAGTGTTCTTGGTTGAGCTATTAATAATTGTTAAGATAAAATCCAAGATTTTTAAGTTACTCGTGTTGTATGCCTCTAATGATGTTACGAGTTTATTATGTATAAAATCTGTACAAGTTTGGATGTCCAGGCAGTTGCAATTAGGCAAACTATGTCTGCTGATCAAATAGTCTGCAGAACATATTTTATTAGCTGAGAGAAATTGATTCCAATATAATAGGTCACCCTTCTTAAATTCTAACATTTTCTGAGTATCAAAAGATATCAAACATTCATTTGTGTAAGCAATAGGAAACATAATTAATAAATTCCTAATTAATTGATTAGAAAGCAAGCTTTTTAAACAACAGCAATATTTGGTTTATAAGAGGTGTGAGAACAAGTTTTGGCCTTTCACTTTGAATGTATATTTTTTAAATTCATATAAAGGTGTTTGTATTTGAGTAAATGGTTCAAGCAATATCCTGTTACTATTAAGAGGTAAGGTTTCATGTATTGATTTCCAATATGCTGTATTAGAAGTATTATTCCAAAGCAACACTTTGTTAGTAAATGCAGAGTATAAATAAAAATCAATATTTGGAAACCCTATACTTACTTCATCCCAGCTTTTAGTGTGCCAGGGAAGAGAAATTCTTATTTTTTGGGATACCAAAGGAAGTTCTGTAATAAGTTATTAATTTTCTGTTTAATTTTGACATGTAGAGGAATTAATTAGAGCTTGCCAATGAATAAGATTTTAGGTGACAGTATCATTTTGATTAAAGTTAGTCTTTCTTCAGATGTGAAGAAGAGTCTGTTCCAACTGTCTGTTAGACTAGTAATTGAGTTTATAAGTTTTTAATGTTGGTATACATATATTTGATAGTTGGTTACGTATGTAAGTTATTTGTTTACAGCCTATGATTGTCTAGTTTTTTGGGGTTGATCACTTTAAGAAGGGTGAAATGATTTGATTGTTACAATGTATCATACCGCTGTGTTTTATTTAACCGGCAGGAAATGACGGTACTTTGTTTGAGGAAGTGCTTACTACAACTGTTTTTATACATTTTTGAATTTTAACTTGGAATTCAATAAAGACGTTCTTCAGCCAGTTCAGATAATTTCTGTTACTTAGGTTTATCAGTGCTCTTATTACCTTGGTGTGTTTTTTATGAGCGATATGGATTTGGCTGAGGAGGAGACTGAAGCAACTCAAGAGAATATGCTTGGGAATGTAACTGTACTTATTCAAAGACTAACGGACAGAATAGATCGACTGGAACAACGAAGCTTATCACAATGTTCTAATCTTTCCCTTCATTCCAACCCCTTTATAGACATTCATGAATCTAATGTTAATGGTCAACAGAATACGAATCTTTCGACAGTGGTAGTAGCTGAAACTAACGGTAGTGATGTTCATACTCGAGAACAACCAAACAGACTTTTGGAACATTTTCCATCAAGGAGCAGTGAGTCTTTTTTCTTCATGGTTAAAAAATGATAGCGATTTTAAGCATACTACAAACCATAATTCAGGTATGTCCAAGACTTATCATGATAAACTGTCTGAACTAGACTTTGTCTTAATAAAAATTAAAAAGCTGCAACTGGACAACAATTATTTTTCTGAATGTTTAAAGAAGAAGTTGGTTCCCAAAGGATTACACGTTTGGCATTACCCTACTGGTCCTGTAGCCAATTCAACTTTACATTCAGATTTAATTAAGCTCCTCGATAAATTTGGGGGGGATTACATGAATTTGGTCATTAATGATAATATAAAAACTATAGATACTTTGTCAAAAAGTGCAAATGAATTGGATATTGTAGTAAAAAATGATTCTGCTTTCACTATAAATGACTTTGACTATCAGCGTATTTTTAAATCAGTAGACGAAAAAATAAAATCTATCAAGGAGAGGAAATTAAAAAAACTAACAAGAGATGTCAATACTTATGCCAAGGACTTGTCTTACCCCCCACCCCCAATTTCACAACAATGGGATTTAAAATCAACCAAAATCAATGACCGGAATGACATTCATGTCATTTTAAACAACAGTTTGGATGACATGGAAACAGAAAACAACGATGATTTTTTAGAAGCAAGCGCGTTCCCACCTCTCAGAAGGTCGGAACGGTTACAACAACGCCAACATTTGGCCTAATACCCAAACCAAATGAGAGGTTGGGAGATGATGAGTCAACAACAAATACAAGGAACTGTTTCCAGGGGGAGGAACAACTACAACAGGGGTCTGTGGAGAGGCCGCAAATGACTATGTCTGAAGAATTGCCAAATTTTAGGATTTCAACAAACAAAACAAATGACTTTAAAGTTTACAACTACTCACAATTTGAGTTTGATAACTGCATTTGTGACTTGTTGTCAAGGGGACTTACTTTCATACCTAATCGTAAGATGAATGTGGTTGATTCTATTATTGATTTGAAAATGTTTGTACGGAAATTAAAGTTTACTATTCCAGACTAATGAATACACCATAAGCCCATTTTACATCTCAAGTTCATATAACCCCCCCCCATTGCACCCGACATTGGAGACATTTGAAAGAATTTGTGAACTCGATTTTCGAGCACTTGATAATTCTTACACAAAAAATAAAAAATACAACTTCACTAAGTCTGAGAGTAACAATTTAAACATGCTAATGGAAACAAAAGGAGTCAGACTTATCAAACCAGACAAGGGTGGGGGTATGACTATATTTAATGTGAATGACTATATTGTAAAAATGGAGGATATACTGAACAGTAATACTTACACAAAGAGTTCTATTAGTGAATTAAATGGAGCGTATAGACACATTAGGGGTATTTTGCATAATTTGTTCATTGACTGAGACATAAGTATTGATGAATTTAATTTTATGAATGTAGTCCTCCCTAGGACACCAGCCATGTTTGGGGTCCCAAAAATACATAAAGATTTGCTCAAACCACCATTTAGTCCAATCGTAGATGCACAGGGTTCCATAACAAACCCAATTGCAAAATTTTTAGATAAATTGAAAACATTTATACAAGGTGATGAGCATTTATGTAAAGATTCTTGGGACTTTCTATCTACAATGAGTAAAGCTAATTATTGTGATCAATACATTTTCATAACGATTGATGTCAAAGATTTATATTCTGTAATACCGCATGAATTAGGTATTGAATGGGTAAATCTGTATTTATCAAAAAAAGGACTATCACAGGACAGTATTAATTTGTTTGACCAACTTTTTGATGTGGTTCTTAAGAATAATTTTATATTATTTAACGATAATTTATATCTACAAAGAGAGGGTGTAGCTATGGGGTCTCCTTGCGGAGGCCTGTATGCCAACATAGTAATGTGTGTTTGGGAAGAAAGATACATTTTCGAATCCCCCTTTTTTTGTTGGTGCAAAGTTTACCTGCATTTTTTGGATGATATTTTCATCCTGTGGAGTGGTGAGGAAGAAATGATAGATAAATTCTTACCTTACATAAACAACACTACTTCCTTTTTAAAATTTACAGCGGTAAAGAATAAAAATAGTATATCCTACTTAGATGTCCTTTTGAAAAAGGACTACAGTAATCAAACTACAGCTGCAATATTTCAAAAGGAAACATACAGTAATAATTTTTTGCATGTTGTTACCCCTACACACAAAAGAGGGCTGTTCTAAAAGGATAATTTGTTAGAGCAGCAAGAATGGTTAGTAGTAGGGATGACTTCTTATCTGAATGCTATTTATTAGGTAAAATGTTCAAATATAGGGGTTACCCAGCACAAATGATAGACAATATTAGGAATGAAGTAATAACAAAACACGATAGTGGACATTTTAAACCTTTAATCAGTAGTACTTCAACTGAAGAAATTGATTCCTCATTAGTAAACACACGGCATGATGAATCACAAACTTCAGATGATTTAGAAGGGAACAGTTTCACTGTATCCCTTAGCAGAAATAATAACATAGATAATAATGACAACAGTAATTCTAAAAATTTCACTAAGAGTTTTATTACAGAAAAGGAAGAAATTTTAAAAAAGTGTTTTGAAAATTCAAGAGTAATAAGACGTGGTAACATGCACAAATGTGGTAGGTGCAACTATTGCAGTTGTGTCGGAAACTAGTTTTATAAAAAATAATGGTTTTGACCTTAGAGTAAAGGGGAAATTTAATTGCAATACTGACAAAATTGTTTACTGTGCCATATGCTCCATTTGTTCCAATTTTTATATAGGAAAAACAGAACGGAAGTTAAAGGATCGTATGGCTGAACATGTTCCTGCTATTCGTGATGGAAATGAAACAAATGCTTTAGCAAAACATGTAAGCACATACACATCGCATACATTTAAATTTATAATTTTGGAAACTTTAAAATCAGACAAGAGGGGAGGAGCATGGCAATCGTTATTGGAAAAAAATGGAATTACAATGGCAAATTAGGCTCAACGTGCATAG
This sequence comes from Protopterus annectens, assembly GCF_019279795.1. Classification (NCBI taxonomy): domain Eukaryota; kingdom Metazoa; phylum Chordata; order Ceratodontiformes; family Protopteridae; genus Protopterus; species Protopterus annectens. The sequence goes on along the minus strand of NC_056742.1, from coordinate 306,561,562 downwards.
TTGGCCAGGACTTAATGTGTACTCTCTATTGGAAGCATTCTAAGATTAAAATCTTTAGAAAAATAGACAAGGTTACTAACAGACATTATCTGTTTATTTATTTATTCGTTTATTTGGTTGTTTTTACAATAGTTTGGAAAAAAATACAGATATTAATTGACATTTTTAAGATATATTTTTTCACTAATAGATTTGGAATTAATGAATAGTTTTATTCAAATTATTTGATATATCTATCATTATACATTTAATATTTGCTCACATAGTATATTTATTCCATGAGAATGCATTTATATTTTTTTGTCTATTTAAACATGAGTTTTGGTTGTTACATATGAACAGGTTATATATATTTTTAACGAGTCGTAGTACATACTCGTTTAGTATATATACATTTTTATATATGCTTTTCATATATCTATCTTTTATTGGCATGGATTTTATTCATTATTCCAGTGTTTTTAATGATGGTATACATATATTTCATAGTTGGTTACGTATGTAAGTTATTTGTTTACAGCCTATGATTGTCTAGTTTTTTGGGGTTGATCACTTTAAGAAGGGTGAAATGATTTGATTGTTACAATGTATCGTACCGCTGTGTTTTATTTAACCAGCAGGAAATGACGGTACTTTGTTTGAGTAAGTTTGGCATAGCCAAACGAAAGCGCTTACTACAACTGTTTGTATACATTTTTGAATTTTAACTTGGAATTCAATAAAGACGTTCTTCAGCTGGTTCAGATTATTTCTGTTACTTGAGTTTATAAATTGTTGGTAATTAGATTTGAATGACTTTTTTATAATTAAATTCAGTAATAATACCTAGATATTTAATATGCGTGCCCTCCCAGTTTGTCTCTTTTTGATCGAAGTTTCATAGTAACATTTTTATTCACTAGAAGTTTCTGAGTTTTGTTGTGATTGAATTTTAGACCAGAGATGTTTGCAAAGAAGTCTGGATTATGTAATAGGTGAGCTATTGAATTTTCAGTATCATTAGAAGTTATTAGTAGGTCATCAGTAAACAGTTGTATCTTGAGGATAATTTGTCTGACACTTTATATCCTGTAACGCTGTCATTATTTCTAACATAATTTGCAAGAGGCTCAATAGCCAGAGTAAAGAGTAATGGGGAGAGGGGGCACCCCTGTTTAGTACCTCTTAGTATTTTGAGTGAGCTAGATAGATGAGATCCAATCTTTACATAGGCTGTGGACTTTTCATATAGTTTTTTAATTAATCCTATAAACTCTGAGCTGAGTTTTAATGGAAACTCCAAAACACTGCTGTGAATGAGTATTCTGGTTGTTCTCTGACTGATTAAGATCACATTGAGTACTTGTAGATAAATATAACTCTGCATTTAGACTGTATTTTTAACATTTTTGCTGTACTTATGTTTATTACATTTACTGCATTTGACTACACTTAGGCCTGTGCACAACTCTCAACTCATTACATGCAGAGACATCAGTGTACACTGCAGATGTTGTTAGTCCCTGACGACTGTTTGCCTGTATGTGAAAATTCATTGAATTCATTGTGATTTTTTTTGTGTTTTGTTCTGGAATTCCTTCATTATAGATACAAATGCAGTGCTAGTGGCATTTGAAGTCACCGTTTTCTGATCTAGACTTTTAACTGATTTGGCCAACTGTAGGTACAGTTTAAATCTGAATTTCCATGTATTTAAAGATTCTGCTTTTCTAAGCAGCACTTACCTATTTCAACTTATCTCATTTATTTTTATCTCAAGTCGTATACATTTTAGTTTCCCTGCATCTGTATAATGGCATACAGTATAATGTCCCACAGTAGAATCTTTTATATTCTTTAATGCCTGCTCTTTGCTGAAGACCTTGTGTGGCTTCAGAAGATGTCAGTCACAGTAAGGATCAATGTATATTTGCAGCAGAGTATAACTACACATGTTAAGCAGTAATTCAGAAAACTTGTTGAGCCAAGCACAAGCAACTTGTGACTTAGTATAAAAAGTTTATGTTTAGCGTAGTTGCTGGCTAGAGTGAGTCTTAAACTTGTAAAATAATTTTGAATCATAGGTCTGGCTGCCCTGCAGCTTAACACTGTATGCCCAGTGTTTAGCCGGGCATATGGTTGTAACCCAATCCTGACACCTAGCAGAGTTGTATTGTGAGGTTCAGTGGTTGGTGAGCAATGGTAAGTGTTAGCCTACCACAGCTCATTGAACTGGAAAATGTTTCTGCTACCAGTCAGTTAATGCGATGCCACATTCCTGTCTCCTGGGAGACTGCAACTTAAAAGTCACTAGTCTTAGTAAATTTAAATGTGAGAAAAGTATCTTAAAATCTTGTAAACTGAACAAGTAAAGCAGCTTTTTGTCTTACATATTTAGTTAAAATAATAATCTGACATTTAAATTGTTTAATTATGGCACTGAATGCCATGAACACAGTACCATGATTAAGCTGCAGTGAAACAATAGTTCTCTGGTCTGGTCTGCCTTTCAGATGCTGCAGGTATTTAATAATCAAGGCAGCCCACCCACCTAGCACTGTAGGAGTGCAGCAGAAAAAAGACCAACTGTACTGCAGGCTTGTCAAGTTAATGAGGGCTATGTTTGGTGCCTTCTTAGTAAATCTTATTTCTTCCACATCAACATCTGACTTTGTGCTGTCCACTTTTCATTCTGTGGTAGTTTGAAAATACAGTTTAGATTAACAGCATTGTTGAAATGCATCAGCATAATTACAATGTGTGTATGTGTATGAGGTATATTCCTAGCTCTCAGTGTACTTGGTTTGTGAATGGTTTAAGAAATGGCAGTCATCTTTTGAGTTACCTACCTGTACTCTGATGTAATCTGTAGTCAGAATGAAAAGCTTAGTAACTATTGCCACACTTGTATCAAAAACAATGCGCAACTTAAATGCAAAAGCCAGTTTACTATCATTTATTCGAAGTGAAGACAGTCGACGCCACTTCTTTCGAAAATCGGAATGTCGACCATAGGCAATATCGAACACTGATATTGCCGAAATATACATCTGCCCCTATCTCCACCCATGTTAAAACCCGTCCTAGGTAGCAGTTGACATGTATTTCAGCAATTCCGGTGATCAACATTGTGAATTTCACACAGTCTCGGTCGACCATGTGAACAGTCGACCGAGTACATTTTGGGTATATGATAGTAAACCACAAAAGCCATGTTAATGCTAATATATCCAGATTCATGCAAATTCTGTGTAGTGCATTACATCATCTCGCTTACTTCCATTATTCAATATTTCTGGTTTCAGTGTAGCAGTATGTACTGTTAACTTATTTAATGGATTTTTCAGAAAATAGTATTCATTTTGTGTGTTCAGGCAACTGGCTTAGAACTATACACTTTAAATAAATACAGACCTTTCCTTGGAAAAAACGATGAGACCTGATTTGCAGACCCCAGCAGTACTTGGCAGTCTGGTGTTGATGAAGCAGTGCAAAGAAGGAAGAGGTTTTCTTGTTGGTAAGTCCAGGAAGAGGAGAATCCACTGAGTCTTTCAATGCTTAGGTTTACAGTTGAGGCCTTCAGGTTTCAGTTGGAAATGTAAAGCCTCTTTGAGATATGAGATACAGGATACTACTTTTGAGGAACCTGAGAAGATGCTGGTGAAGTCTCAATATAGGCTTTTTCAGTCCTCTTGCTGCCTTTGGCAGGCATGTGTTACCTCCCTGTTGTCACACACCTGGAATAAGCCAGTTGCATACTCTACCTCATTCAAATCTATGCATAAACTTGACATTGTTGGTAATCTTAGGGGAAATCCTTCTCCCTCTGCCTCTTGTGAGGAGTTGAGGACCTGGAGACTGTCACTTTAGATTCTGATAAGCACATTGTGTCCCTGTACTTCTGCATTTGGCCTTTCTGTTGAAGAGAACTTTGAAAAGTTGATACAAAGTCATGTGTGGAATGACCTATGGCCCCCTTCCCTTCTTCTTTCCCCCAGAACTGCCTCACTGAGTATCTGGGAAAGATGGAGTAAAGCTTCTGGTCACCATTTGTATGTAACTAGTTTCTGTAGCTCCTAAGAATGTGTAAACTTGTTATAACCTCTGGCTGAGTGGAGCAGAGTCCTGATTGGCCATCCTCATGCTGACTCCTGTGTCCAGCAGAGGGCCCACACAACATTTCCACTGTGTCATCAGACAAGAAGACTAAAGCCTTGGACAGGGTGACAAAGTATTATTTTATGCCATGTCAGAGATTAGAACCCTCAACTGTTTGCCTCGCCTGTCTGAATCTCATTACTCCACAGTGGATTTTTTAGGCAGATCCCTGAGACTTTTAATGCACTTATGAACCCACCAATGGTTCTGCATTCCATGACCTGTGTGTAAAACAAGAAAGGTATATTGCATACACTAACATGCTAAATAGTCCTGCACAGAGCAGGTCATATACCTGTTTTCTACCTTGTTTTCAGTGGAAAAACTTTCCTTCCTCTCTGTGTTTTGGCTCAAAGAAAAAGTAGTTAAGGACCTGTCTGTAGCGTCTAGAAAAGATTTCCATATAGCTTCTTAAAGTTATGACAGCTTTAATGCATGCTGTGTGTATAGCAATAGTCTGAGGCATCAGCTGCACATAATGGCTTGGCTGTGGTTAGTCCATCCATGAGGAGGAGCTCAAAAAATTCTGAAAGCTCCATTCAGGTGTGAAATCAACCTTCTCAGGAACTGCTGGATATGCATTTGAAGAGGAAGTAAGGCATCTTTATTTTAGAGAATCATTATGAGTTCCTTTTAGCCTCTTCTGCCTCTTCTTGACCTAGCCAACCACCGAGAAAAAAAGCTCCCCACACAAAATGGGGACGGCACCATGTCATACGGTCTTTTTCCTTCGTATGGCAGCCGATTAACAAAGAAGATAACTTACTTTATACAGCAGTCACAGCCATGACAATCATCTAGGTTTGCCTGCTTCAGGAGATGAGTTCTCTGACTTTTCCCTACTTTGGAGACCATTCAAGGACCATTGAGCTTTAGATATGGCCCAGAATTGTCATGTTGTAGATCTCTTAACTCCTTCCATGAGAAAGGCCCCTGCTCATCTAATAGTTTGCCTCAGCAGAGCTGTTTTATTCAGGGTTAGATCATACTTTTCAAGGGGGACATGAAAGCCATCCATCTTTTGGAATAAGGCCAAGAGTTCTACTCCTCCACTTTATAATCCCAAATGGAATGGAAAGCTTTCATCTCCCATCCCAGACTGCAGTGACTTTAGCAAGTTCATCCAGTACATCAGGTATCAGGTAAAGACTCTCCAGGAGGCCTGTTTTGCATTCCACAGGAGCATAGGTAGTGTCACTGGACAAATGCGATGCATTCTGTCACATCATCGCCCAGGATGCACCCTGGAGATTTCCTTGGCATTAGTTTCAGTAGAAAGAGCTGTCATTACAACATTTTCTGCACTCATGTGTTAGCCATCATGGACAAGTCCTTCCAGAAGAACAAACTCTGTGTGTTTTCCTGCCTGGTTGAATGGCTTATGCTGGAACTGTTGAGAGACTTCTTGATGGTCTTCCTTCATACTTCTATGCTGCAGCACATAATGGTGACCATGTACTATGAATAGTTCTTCTCATATAGGGTCAATGAGATTACCTTCATTGTCACTGAGCTGAACACATTCTACTAAATCCAAAAGAGTAAAAAACAACCACCCAGCTGGGATGAAGTTGTCACACCAGTACACAAAGAACAGAACCAGAATAAAAACTCAGTGACAACAAACACGGCTAAGTAAAATAAACCAAAAACTTTTATTATAACTTAGTAAGTGCTTTCGTGTTGTCCTCAGTGCTTCATCAGACTTCAAATTACACAAGTTAACACTCACTATTTAAAATCCAAACCATAAATCAGAAACAGATTTCAATTAAGACATCATAACAAGCTGTCTAATCAGCTATAGAAACTCTGACAGCAGATTAGACAGTGCATGATCAGCCAATGTGTACTAAAAAATAAATAAAACAAACTATAATTTCTAGTGTGGCTTAAGTATATATATATATATATATATATATATATATATATATATATATATATATATATATATATATATATATGTATATATATATAGTTTTATATATATATATATATATATATATACATATCTGCTAGTCACCTAATTCTAACAGTAGGTACATGCTTAGTCGTGGTAAAATATACAAGTCCAAAAAAAATCAGATCAATTGATAGCCAGAATTACATGATAAAGTGACTGAACATTTAATGTCTTGTGTATGCTTGCTTAATTTAGCTCTCTACATAAAGAAAACACATAAAATCTTTGGGTTCCTAGCTGTTGCATTTAGAATTGCTCGATGTTTCCAACATTCAACATTCTTAAGCATAGCACATCATTCCAATGAAATGTAAGAATTCCTAAATGCATACCATGAAAACCAATTAAAAATAAACTGCTACCACAACAACATAAGTAAACCACCTGCCTAACAAAAATAGGTAAAACAATGAAGGATAGATACATAGATGCCTGCATTCAAGCAGTTGAGCTATGACAGTTGATAAAACCAGAAAAGGTTCAGTATAAAACACTTGAAAAAAACAAAAATGTTCAGTGTAAAACATTATTTCACAGTAAACATCTAAGCAGGTGTGGAATTATAATCACAGTCTTAATGGGCAGAGCCCATGTGTACACATGAAACTTAAAAGCTATAAGAATATAGGCTAACTAAAAGTTGCTAAGAAACCTCAACCATCATTCAAGTGTTGTGTTGTATGTAGAAATTAGTATGTCTGCTTACAAGCATAAGGTCTTAAAACCAAAAGGAGCACTACTCAATCAGTAAAATTAAAATGAAAGCACCTTATCTGATAAGAACATCCAAAGAAAAGTACTAATTGAGTTATAATCCTGCAGAACCAGGCCAATGAGGGTGCCTAGATCCTAAAAGTGCTTAAAGAGTGTAAACAAACCTGAAGTTGCTTAAGAACCATCCTCTATATGTGTAGAGCCAATCAAAGAAATCTGTATGATAGAAGGGTATTACAGCCTATCATTCCCTTTAGCTTAAGTCAAGTAGGTTCATAGGTGTTTACTAGGCTAATGACCACAAGGGCCTTTTTAAGCCTAGCCATTCATCCCAAATGCCACCCTTGATAAGTGTAAACATGGGCCTGGGTGATGAACCATTTACAGGTTACCTGTTTGCTTAGAGACACAGGCGCTAAACCAGGGATGAATTTTAGTTTCCCATCCAATTGTCCTAGTTGCACTTAAATTGGGTTAGGGAGGAACTCTGCTTCACATGGATGGGGAGCATGTTCCATAGATGGGTAGTCTCTGGGATACATACATATCTTTTCAGCAGGTACTTTTTATGTTACAGGCAAGGTTTAAGTCTTTAGAATGGGTAATTCTGGTACTCTTTGTTTTGAAGATATGCAGAAGGTCCATCAGAGTGGAATCTGACAATACCCTGTATGCCAGGCATAGATCTACCCTCAAAGGCCTGTAGGAAACAGAATACAGGGATAGGGCTTCGATGCGGTCAGCATAGGACACAACTTACACCCCATATTCTTTTAGTTAGTGAGGAACCTCTGTGGACTGGTTAGGTACATACCAAAGGAGGCATTGTACTCAGTGATAGGTCTGATGATGCCAAATACAGTGGAACAATGACTTCCTTGGACTTAGATGCCATACCTTTGTTTATACAATGCGCAACATAAAAATATTTCCTCACTACTGTAGACAGATGATGATCAAAGGCTAGATTAGTATCTGTATGTGTCCCTAAGTCCCTGACTACTGGGTCAACTCTAAGGGGTGTGTTGTTAATATGATAGTTACCAGGGATGGATGACTTCCCAAAGGATACTGTTATGCATTTCTTGGAATTTAGTTTTAGTCCATGGCTCTGACACCAGTTGTTTGTCTATGTCTGCCCCTCCTGGAGAACTTTTGTGTCAGTATGAGATTCAATGACAGCTCCTAATTTGCAATCATCTGCAAATTTAGTCAGGCAGAGACCAATGACATTGGCTTTGACTTCTGAGAAGTGAATGACAGTAAAGGAGCAGTCCAAGGACTGATCCCTGAGGGACTCCACTTGTGACTGGCCTCTTTGTAGAAGTGGACTCCCTTATTCTAACTTCATGGGTCATGTCTGTGAGCCAGTTGGCTATCCACCGGGTGACATATGGGCTTGTACCTAACCTAGAGTTTGTCAATAATGCCTGAGTGGGGTATTGTGTCAAATGCCTTGGTCATGTCAAGGTAGGCAATGTGAACAATTTTGCCCTTATCCATTGCTTTGGTAACCTTCTCAAAGAAGTCCAATCAATGGGGTTAAATGTGATTCTATGAGAGGGGAAAAAAACAGTGAGGCAGTGGTCTAGCTTTCAAGAAAGGTTTGATGGAAACAGCATCATTCAGTCCATAGCACCGGTCTGCTTGTAACCAAATGATCCATTCTTGTTCAGTCTTTTCAGTTTTATTCTTCCTGTCACCCATTCTGTTGTCTTCTTTCAAAGTGTCCAGTACCATAAATTTGAAATTATCTACTCCTTGTTCCACAACATGTTTAGCTTTTGCCACATTTGTATCTTCCTTCCTAATTTTATATAAATGTTCTTTGATCCTGTCCCTAAGTGCCCTGTTCATTTTTCCTATGTAGAAACTGGGACATTTCATACAAATAGCCAAATAGACCATCATTCTTGGTCCAGTAGTCGTCATAATTCTGAAGTCTCACAACCTTTCCAGTGGTGGGATGAACAAAATGATCAGTATTGGCTGTAAATGAGCAGATATTACACCACCTGCAACTGAAGGTTTTCATCTTATTGGAAGCATTAACATTCTGTCCATCACTGTTGTAGCATACTCTTCTTCTTATAGATTTAATGTTCTTGTATGTAATGTTTGGACGTGGACCCACAATTTGAAAGATGTTATCATTGGACATAAACATGTGTCAGTTCTTCCTGATGATGTTGATTACACTCCAATTGTCAGATGTGAACGTCAGTACTAAGTGACATTTTTTATTTGTGACAGGTTCTTTCTTCTCTGCAGATTTCATTTTTTTAGAGAAATAGGGCTTGCCTCTACCTTGTCTTTCAAAAATCACTGAGTCAGTTATTTCTAGACATTCCTTCATTGATTAACCCCTGTCTTCAAGATTCTTGATCATATTGTCCATTGTTGTGTTAAGGTTCATGTCATAGTTGGTGATCCATGATAGTCCCAACATTTGCCCTTTGATAATATTTTGAAATACAAAGGTGTGATGCATACTAGATCTCTCCAGAATATTGTTCTTCCAGCATGGTTTCTTATAAACTGTTGTTTGTATTTGACCATCTTTAATCTTCAAACTAATATCTAGGAAGTTTATCTCTTCTTTAGATCCTTGAATGGTAAATTTTAAAAAGTCAGTTGTGTTACTAATGTATGTCACAAACTCATCCAGTATCTCTCTGCCTCCAACCCAGACCAAGAATATGTCATCCACAAAGTGTTAGTAAAAGGTGACCTTGTTGCGATATGTTTCATGTGAAAGAGCTAGCTTGGTCTCCCAACTGGCCATCACGAAGTTCACATATGAGTTGGCACAAGAGGTGCCCATGACTACTCCAGTAACTTGATATTCAATCTTTCGAATCACATATTGGCAAACGATCAACACACAGTCCTACAGAAAGGATTTTCTTTCATTCCTGACACTTTCAGTAATTTTAGTGCTATAGTGATTGACATCAAACTATTTTGTGGAATGTCATGCTCAAGCTAATGTTTCCCAATGCAGTGTAATATAAATATTTTCAAGAAACTGAGTACATATACACCTACTTTATGTCCACAGATAGAAACATTCATGAAAGCTTGTGAACAAGATCTGTATAATATGTACAATAATGGCATGTTCCTCAAGAACAGATTTTGTAACTTTGTAAGAAAGCAAAGCACTTAAGTAACTACAGAATAACTGTCATCATGATTTGTCTAGCAGATAAAGGTGGAGCAACTTTGATACTGAGTAAGAACTACTACACACAGACTGTGCAATAAATGCTAATGTATACTTCAATGTACACTAAAGTGGACATTAAGGCAATCAATGATATGACATGGAGTGTACGAAATGACCTACTAGAGTCTAGTAATCATCAGTTACCATCGCAACAACACATCATCAGTAGGGTGAAACTAACCTGCCTCACGATGGTCTAATCCCGGCTCACATTCCGTATTAGTGGGTGACCAGTCAATGCTTGGTGAATTCTGCTTCAAAATGATAGGAAGAGCTGACATCAAAGAATCAGAAAGCGATATGGCTATGAATGCTTGGCCATCATAAGCCAGTTATCCCTGTGTACATTTTCTGACACCTCCTGCTTAAACCCCAAAAAGCCAGAAGGATTATGAGGCCCTGCTTTCACAGTCTGTATTCATACTGAAAATCAAGATCAAGCAATCTTTTGCCCTTCTGCTCCATGGGAGGTTTCTGTCCTCCCTGAGTTCACCTTAGGACACCTGCATTACTCTTTGACAGGTGTAGCACCCCAGTCAAACTCCCCACCTGACACTGTCCCCGGAGTGGGTCTATGTATGGTCTATACTGCATACACACCTTACACAATTACAGCATAGTCACTGCAGTGCAACATGCTTGTAAATAATTTCCTTTATACATAAAATGTTTGTGGGGACACTGTTGTAAAGCATACAGCGGATACATCTAGATGATTTATGAATGTTAATCTACAGACATGTTAAGAATGTTGTGCAACGCCTGCCGATTGTACTTCCTTTGCATCTATCACCTTAGGATCCTGCTGTTGTACTGCATCACAAACCAGGAGGAATCCAGACATAAAACCAACCTTACAGGTACAGACTCTCTAACTGCTGTATATGTGCTCCCATTTTACCTGTTCTCAACAGACCATTAGGAACACTGAGTTATCAAGAAGGGTTGTATTGAATGCGTAATGTCACTGGTGGGATACAAAAAGAGCATTTAGTACTGGTACTTAATTCTTGTCTTATTTCCTCCATAGGTCTTTACATTGTATTTGTTCTTAATGACACATATACTAATGAGATACCATGTGATGTGTGGTATGGACTTCAGAGGCAGTCCTAGTGTGAAGATATCTGCATTACATGTTGCCTGGCCATTTATGAAGTTGACCCATTCCTGTAAATGTATGCCATCCCCTGCTCAGCCAGTGGAGCTTGTATAGCTATGCAGAGGCAGTTTCTTCTGGGTTGTACAGCCTGCCACTCTGTAGAAAGCTTGCATTGTTGTTTGTGATCCATTAAGAAATGTGACGCAGTTCCCAGTGAGTTGCAGTACAGTTGTGATGAAATCTCCACTGTCTGTAATGTAGGTTACTGGAACATACATAGTGTATAACCTGCAGGTTTTTGAATGTCCCTTTGTTGGGTATGTAGGGCTGCTGCAGCTTTTATTTCAAGTGAGATGGATCACACTTGCAGTATAGGTGGTGTAAGTTAAACATAGTACATGTCATGGGGTATCCAAGCTTTGACATACCTACCCTGTGTAATTCAATGAATTCTCATCTGGTCACTATAGTAACATTTTAAATAATGAAATTGCAGCATCACAGTGGCCTGGCTGCTTAGTGTGTGGCTTTCTTCCATCATGTTTTGAATTTATTGGATCATGATGTCCATTATTCCCTTTAGGGCCTTTAGGTCTCCCAGGCTGCTTGTATCCTTTAATCTCCTTTACCATTAACAGCTTTCATCACACATATAGGATGCCATGCATCCTATATGTATATAGATCTATATATAGATTATAAACATGTATGTAAAAATGGTGTGGCATGCTAAATGCCTTGTGAATAGCAGTATGACCCTGACCCCCATGCACCATCTGTTATTTTTACATTTAGCCCTTTGTCTCAAGCCGTGGGGTACACTTGTGGTAGTGGAATACAATGTCTTCATCCCAAAGAAGAGAGTTTCTTCTCAGCTAATCAGTCATCCAGCTTTCTGCTACTACTTGAGTTCCTAATTGCACATGGCCACTGATGTCACAGTGACTCAATGGATAGAATTGTCACTTCACAGCAAGTGTTTCCCCAGTTTGAGTCTCAGCTGAGGTGCCTTCTCTGTGGAGTCTGCATGTCTTCCCTGTGTTCTCTTGGTTTTCCTCCAGGTGATTCAGTTTTTTCTCACATTCTAAAGACATGCAGTAGGTGGAATGTATACTCCAAACTGGCCATAGGTGTGTGGGTGCATATGAGTGTGTGGTGTGAAAGAATAACTGTGGTAAGGCTAGCCACCCAGCATGATTGTGAGTGTTGAAGTAACACCCTGACCCTGTCTGCAAAAATGGGAAAAAGGGGGATGTGGATAGATGGATGGACTAATGCCACAGTTCTTCTGCACTAGTGGACTGGCCAAAATGTGGAGTGCATTGATTCAATCAGATCATTTTTCTTAAGTTTTATTTTATCTGTTTGACTTTGCTTACATGCCGTGTGTTGAGAAACAAAAATGATTAGCTTTTCTGAGGGGAGAGCTTGCAGTTCACGTGCTAAACATTACTACTAGTGTTAAAAGTAGCACTGCATTTTGGAGTGGTGTACATTATGTCATGTGTTTTTGTCTGGGCTACACAAAATAAGAGCACAAAACACAGCGTGGGGCATTAGTATGAGTGGAGAGAAAAAATACCAAGAATAGGCATTAAATGTAGTTGGTACTGTTGGGCATCCAAGTCAAGGGCATTTGCTGGTACAATACAGAACAATGAAAAGAAAAGCAAGGGGAAAATTGCACAACTGGGGGAACAGAGGTGACTTTAGCATACATGCATCTTTAACACATTTTCCCATTTCTCATACGTAACTGTTTCACCACAATTGCACAAAGGTTAATGACATTGAAATGACACTCCACATTTTCTGTGATTTATTAACCCATTTTTAAAAAGTTAGTGAAGTAATAGTTGTGCTTTTTCTGCAATCTGTTTATAGGTGAAGTGCACTAATATGGGTAAACAGTGTGCAGTGTTTCTCATATTCAAGTTTTAAAAGGTAAGAGCCACTCATTGGTGGATAGGATGAATCCGTGATCTGAACAATCATTTTAATGAAGTGTGCCACCTGTTTTTTTTCTTCGTTCATTAACAGTTCTGTGTATTAGAGATTTTGCTGGCATAAGCATCCTACCAGGCAGACGTAACAAGCCTCATACATATAGTACATAATACCCTGCACTCAGTAAAATAGTTTGTCCATTATTTAAAAATGCTCCACCAAGACGCACCCTCTCACCTGGCTAGTAAACTTAAAGCCTGTAACCCAATCTGCAGCCTCAGATGTCCAACCTCATTAAGACCTTCATTTCAGACTACTGCTACTAAGCTGCATAGCACCAATAATAGTTTCTCAATACTTGCTGTTAAACTATGGCAGTCCCTGCCAGTAGTACTTACATCACTAACTACACTACTTTCAGACATAAATTTCAGCATTCACTAACAAATCTAGCTGCAAATGTAGTAATGCAGGCTGTATTACCTAACCACCAAAACCTGGCTAGAAACAAGACTGTATACCGTTCAATTACAATGGCATAGCTATAATTACTGACCACATACAACCTCATATTGGAAGCCTCCTGTACATATGTAAATACTCGTTCCATTTTCCACTCCTTCTGTCACCGTTATTCTTAAATGTTTTTAACCGCTGTCTTCACTGTCCAACACTGTCACTATTTGTCACTGTACCAGAGTCCACTGCCTCTGTGAATAGTTCTAAAAAAGTCCACCAGGTTTAAGAGGCAGCTTCTGCCAATAACAAACTACAACTGGTTTGAGTCTAGGGTTTGAAGACTGCCTATGTCCCGTAATGATGTGCTCCATTGCCTTACAGATAAGATTGGTAAGCCTTATGGATCTATAGCTTATTGTATCTGTTGTGAGTTCCCTCTGTGAGTGGTATGATTTCAGCAGTTTTACATAACTCTGCCATGAATCCAGTGGAGAGTCTGAGATTGAATAGATGTAGTATTAAGTCGGCCAGACATTTGGTGCTGACAAGAAGACAGCCTTGCACATTATCTGAGTTCAAGGAGGTAGTGTTCTTAGCCTTGGAGAGAACACATAGGACATGCTCAGAGGTGGTCTGTGGGGATGGTATAGGCATTCTGATGTTCAGTGGATAATTAATTGAAGATAGGGGAGTAAAGTTTGAGCTGAACTTGACAACTAATATGCTGCTTATGTCGTCAGGGATGATTTTGTGATGTTCGCTTGTGTTAACTTAGAGCATTGTTGAGTATTACTTCTGAAGTTACTGACACAGCTGAAGAAGACTTTGTGGTTATTTGTGTGCGTGGCAGTTTTCAGCCATTATTTGATTTAATTTCTAAGGTCTTTGTTTTTTTTTTGTAGTGCTTCTGTACTTGATCGAGTGTGTTAATTTTGCTTTTATGGGCTAGGAGTTTCTTCCTTTTATTGGATAGTTTAATACTGGGTTTCCACCAAATGGGTCGGTTAGTAAGTTTGATAATACATTTAAGCTTTATGAGGACCAAGGAAGGCCTCAGTGCAGCCCTGGAGGTAGGTATAGACCTTATCCATAAATATGGCTGCCTGCATGTGACGTGGGGTCATCGGGGGGAGGAGTTTGTTTAACTTTCTTCGGGTCAACAATTACACAGAGTAGATTTACCTTGGAGAAGCCTCTTAAGTTATAGGAGTTTATGAGGTAACTTGGGTCTTGCACATAAGGTTAAGTATTAATGCACGGTAGTCAGAGTTGAGCACAGGGGGGACTAGATTATTGAGAACCAGATCCAGTATTTTTGAGCTGCTCATTGAGGCTTTGAGTAGCTGGTCTAAGGAACTGGCATTAATGAAGTCTAGGATTTTTAGTGTATACTTATTTGTGGTGGTATGGGTCTCTTAAGAGGCCAGTGTGGAACACACAGCCTAACAATGTGTGACAAACAGCCAAAATGTGGTACACTCTATTTTCGTACTACGCGAAAATGTACCATTTCCATGGCGCCTGGTTGAAGTGGGCTTTCAAACAAAAGCATGAAGTTCAAGTACATAGCCAAAAATTAACACTATACATTTCTAAAAATTCTATAAAAAGCACAACTTGTAATTTAAATCAAACTTGTTTATAATGTACAATACCATAAATAACCAAATACAAAACAGAACTGCTAGAGAGTATCAAACTAAAATTAAAACTACTACTATACAGAATCAAAGTAAAACTGCCCATAAATACCATTTCCTACAGTATTTCATTGCTCTATGTTTGCTAAACACTCTCCTGCTGTATGTTTCACACTGGAAACAATTCTACATCTATACATTGTACTCTATCTATGGACATATGTATTTAATGTACTTTAGATGCACACCCCTTATTGTATGCCGCTGTATGTAACTGGTCAAGAATATATCACAAAATGTTCTGCATACTGCGTAGCACCCCTAAAACATTAAATGTCTTCACCTGTACATTAAGAGAAAAACTGCTACTCTGTAGATCAACTGAAATGAAATTCTGCATGACTAAAACAGTCTGTTGCATCACTGTTTATCAAAATACATACAATATTGTACCACAGCACATCTAGTTACACAAGTCCACAACCACAAATAACAGTAGTGATGACTTCAGTATTGAGTAGTAAATGCAGCATTATGAAATGTAACAAATTTAGAAACAGAACAGTAAACTCAAACCAAAATGCAACAGCAATTTGCTACTGTAATTCATTCAAAAACATTAATGGAACAGGTTTTTGCATCAACCTACATTTAATGAACAATGAAACTGCAAAGCATGAATCTCTAATGTTGGGCATTACTAACATGCTGCAACCCTCAATGATTCATCAAGGAAGAAGTCTTTTGCATCCACCTAGATTATATGACTTTTATAACACTGCACCACAAATCCTATAAAAGTTAATGCAACAAACAGGTTTTGCATAAATATACATTATCTTAACAATAACTAGCATAAATCTCCAATCTTGCATTAATGACCATAATCAAATTCAAAATAATCGAACAGACTTGGCAAAAACCTATATTTCATTTCTTTCCAGTAAGACAAAGTATAAAATTGGTGTCTACCATTACTGACCCATTATAACCTGCAGCAACTCACCAAGAAAAAGACGTAGGCAAGGCAGCTGTAAATGCCACTAACTGTGGTACAAAAAAAAAACAAAAGGAAGGCAGGCATACTCCACAAAACCTCCAAACCAGCCCAGCAGAAGTGCCACCATCCCGATGTCCTAACTACGCTCCGGTTCTCCTCCTCCAGCAAAAGAGATTGGCCATTTCTTTCCTATATCATTGGCTTGCTTTGCCTAGAAATTATCTCTTGATTGGCTCGTATACCTCAATGCCGATTAGCTCCATTTGCTGTATACAAGCACACAAAACCAGAGCCATCACTCTTCAGTGCGAAACAGCGGAAAAGCACCTAAGACAGCCTTTAAATGTGGAGTGTTCCACATAATCTGGAGCACTTGGCTGCTCAGGTATGGGTTCCCCAGTTAATGAAGGGGTTGCTGAGGTCATCCAAGAAGATAGTATTGAGGTCTGTAGTGAGGGCAGTCAGTTTGTTTAGATATGCCTCCTAGTTTGCTTGAGTCTTTAAGGAGGTACATTAGTCAGCAATGATGTGGTACTAGGTTTTGTTTATCATGAGAAGGATGTGGAAGTGTTCAAGGTCATTGTCTTGCATTATGAGTCTGGAGTTGAAATGTTTTTAAGAACACAAATACACCAACTCCATCTACATCTTCCAATTTGGCATTGGATTTGATGGAGTTGCAGGCATTAAACCCCTGCTTTTGCTGTTCTGAAACGATGTGTCAGTAATTATGCATATATCTATATTTCAAGGATTAGGAATGCCTGTAAGGAGTGGAACTTTTTGTTAAGGCTTCCAGCATTGAGCAGTGCCACCTTAATTATGTTTTCATTTTGATTGGCTATATAGGTAATTTGAGGGAGCTGATCTTACCGAAAAGCATGCTCTGGTGGAGGAAAATGTATTGGCCAATTTTAGGAAACCACTAGTAGAAAGATTCAGGCCATTGCTAGTAAAGCTGCCAGGGATGTCCGTGTTCTCTCCCCAGGCTGATATATATTGGATCCCCTAGAACACTACCAGTAGCTAGGCCAGTAATTAAAGTAAATTATTTATTTGTATTGTGGTATTATTTTTGGCAATGGTAGGATACAGCACTAGTTTCAGATGCATATTCTGAATTCCAGCATGTCCCTCTTCATATGATCCAATGAGGTATGTCTCACTTTATTCACTGCTTGTTCAATGACCTTGTCATATGTGTACTTAGGTTGAATGGACTTGAGGATCCTAGACACATTGTGGATCTTGGTACCTTAGAGGCAGCTAGCATTCACTCAGTTCTTGCTCAGCCTGGTTATTGGTGCAAATGTGCATCTAACTGTGGGGTTACCTATGACCAGGACATTGTCAGATGTACAAGCCTCATCCTGCTACCTTAAAGGCTTCTGCATGCTGGTTGTGTGACCCCTTTTTGTGACTACATTTACTGTAGTGTTAGAATGTGCAGCATGTTGGTTTAAACCTGTTGGTGCTCGGTAGCATAAAGGAGGCAAGGTTGAGGGTTTGAGCTGATTTCTAGATTTAAGAGTTCTAGGAGAATTGAGTAGAGACTGTTTAACTGCACCTGCATAAGACAGCTTTGTGTGTAAAATATGTCAGTGTTACATATGTAGGTGGGGATAACACAGTGTTAAGCTCAGTGCATCCTACTGATTGAGAGAAGAACACCTCCATTTTAGTTTAGCAATTACATACCTTACAGATAGTCCTTTGGGTTAAGTAGGAGTGTGTCTTACACTGTCTTAGGATAACATGCTGTAAGTCTGGCTATAGAAGGAGGATTAGTCCTGTGTCTCCCCATGATGACCAGTGCTGCCATGTGTTGAAGGTTATAGAGGAATTAAAGAGGGGAACAGCACCACACAGCTTGGTACAACCCAGAAAAAGTTGTTTAAACAGAGCAAAACTGGATAACTCACTCACCAGAGTTAAAAGAATGTAACCTTTCAGTAGTACAAGCGTAGAGAATGTATTCATGCTCACTACCCACTGTGTACATATGATGACCCCAGCGCTATGCTCAAGGCAGTAGTGCACATCAAGTATTAAAAAAGAAAGAATCAATGAAAAACAAGTGCTTTATGCTACTCAGGACCTGATGCAGTTAGTCAAACTCTCCCTTAGGTGAATCACTATTTAATCCAAGATGGCATCAGCCTAGATTCATTCAAAAACAGAAAATAAAATGCAGAAAAAGTTATCAGACAATGCAGACAACATCTTTAAATGGTTAAAGTGATACTTAAAACAAACAGAAGGGTTGTTAGTATCAGTGTCTGGAAAACGTGTGTTGTATACTTCTCTTTAGGAGACTAAATATAGCTGTTTGCCTTGTTACCATTTAGGGCAACAGTGATAACTAATGGAGAACAAGAATGCAGAAACTGCACAAGCTGTAATAGTTTAGGACTGTATGCTCTGCAGTAGTAATTATTGTAGTCTAGGTTCATTTTTCTACTTTTGTTTATGGAATCTGCTATGTTAACATATTTTGTTTTCTGTTCTTGGAGTTTTAATATTGCAGCTGTGTATCTCATACTACAGGACCTGTACCTCAGATTCCCACACAGTGCAGTTTTGGTTGGCTTAGGCTGCACAGTTTTAACATTGCTACTTACCGTTTAAATTACCTTTTCACAGCATGAGTAAAAAATCATTGTGATATACTGATTTGAATTAGTGAAGACTGGTACATGTGAATAACATGCAACATTTACATATCTACATGTGTAGTGATAGCATTACCTTTTCACTTATATCCACTACTCCCTTTCAGCAAAACTTAAACAATTGAACCTGTTCAGCTGGGTGGTGAACCACCAACACTGTTTTTAACTTGCCGTAAGGTTGTGTGATTTTGGAATTAGTCATATTAGTTTAAGGGATGCACAGTTCAAACCTGCACAGAGATGGGTTGGGGCTGTTGTGTCCATGTACATACAAAAACGTGGCGGAGGTCACCCATTTTACTGAACGGTTTTGATTGCCTTGGACTTGCTGAAAAAGCAATTGTATTTTAGATCCATAGGCTGACAGGATCTTGCCTCAGTATATGAAAAAAAGTGTTTAGTGGTCACTCTGCTTACTGGCTTTGATTGTATTGGTTTTGCTGAAAAACAATGGCATATACAATTCATATGCCAGCGCTGATTTACTTCACCAAACTACCTACATACCTCTTAGCTGTCCAAAATTTTGTCTCATATTTTTGGTCTGTTCCCCATAAAATTTATGGTTTTCTGATAAATCATTTAGGATTGAAGTAAAGAAATAAGATACAATCTGATGTCAGTCTTCACGTAATCCTTGACTGTGTGCTCCGTCTCGGCCATTTACTTCAGCTTGCACCTTCCAAACTCTCG
The DNA here is from genome assembly GCF_019279795.1 of Protopterus annectens. Classification (NCBI taxonomy): domain Eukaryota; kingdom Metazoa; phylum Chordata; order Ceratodontiformes; family Protopteridae; genus Protopterus; species Protopterus annectens. The sequence continues at coordinate 306,542,006 of NC_056742.1, read as the reverse complement.
AGCTAGGCTCCTACCCATAATGCTCCTCTCTAAATTACCCCAGAACTCGTTTGCCGCTTCATGTGTCAGGCATGTCCAACCTTTTTCAAGCTTTGGCAGTTACAGTAAGTTTTTCCTCTATTTTCTGTCATATAGTCTACTTTTTCTCTATTTACGTACTTTCTTTTTTCTACCTACCCCTCTCCTTTCCTTTCTGCATGTGAATGATCCTTTTCTTTCCCTTCCCTGTACCATTGGGTAGTTCCTTTGCATACCATTGTTAGTACTATCCTCTCCCTTTCTTTACCTTTAAGGTAATTCTCGTTGCCATTGTTGGTACCTTTCTGCCGACACTTCTATTTATGTAAAATAAGAAAAGTCTTTTTATCCCTTTTCCCTCTTTGTGTGTGCGTCTGTGAGTGCTGTCAGTGCTAGGCCTTGTTAATCTAGCATGGCTGATAAATCTTCCAAGGGCACCTCTGGTTTCAAGAGGTGCCAAAAATGTGAGAGAAAGGTACCCAATTCAGATGGGCAGGTCTTCTGTATATACTGTTTAGGTGCTGTCCAGCTTCAGGAGGATTGCACCATTTGTCATGGTTTCTCCCACAGGACCTTAACTGAGCAGAGAAACAAATTAGTATTGAAAGGTCTGTTAAAGGGAGACTTTGAGGAGGCCATTTCTGGTACGAGAATTGAAGCCAGCTCATCTTTGACACCAAGCATTGCTACGGAACAGACACCTGCAGCTTTGGTACCAGTGATTTTATTGGTACCAAAGCAGACTACTTTTATTGCCTTACCAAGAACTACATATTCCCCTTCAGTCGGTCCATTTTCAGACAGATCACCCATGGTGTGACGTTTCATGGAAATGAGACCACCTATGTCTCCTATGAAGTCGCCCATTCGGTCCACTAAGAGTCTCAAAGAATTGTACATCATGAGGCTGGTCAACCAGCACCTGACGGTGAGGGGATTACCTCCATCTTTGTTTCCTAGCCAACTCTGCTCCGGAACCAGTCCTTCTTCGACACAGTCACACATTCCTCCTCCAGCTCCAGCCAAGTCTTTGGAGCCCCTGTCACCGACCTGCCTGGCTCCAACTGCCTCAGCTATGGTTAGTATCTTCTCTGGTGCCAAAAATTGCCTTGAGTTCTGTCAGTTTCAGAGAACATTGATGATAAATGTAATATAAATGTGAAGAGAAAGATAAACAAACTGGAAAGGGATATAAAAGAATACAGGGACAAAACATGTTACCTGGACCCCAAAGGGATTGTTAGGCAAACACCACAGTTTGAAGACCACCAGAGGGAGGGGATGGAAGTAGAACATTATGCCGAGATGGGTAATGGTTATGATCAAATGGACAACTTTGGAGAGGACCCTTTAGAGATACCCCCGCCTCATCGCTCTGAAAGGAATTTGAACCAGAAAGATTTATATTACCCCCCACAATCTGTTTGGGGGACAAGGCGGGAAGGATACCAGAGAAAGAGAGGGAAGTATTAGACTCTCTGAGTGCAGTTATTCACCAAGAAGGGGCTACATACACATACAACAATGTTAACATTTTTAATTATAGTGATGTAACATTAACTGTTGACCACTTTAAGTTACTGGCCAAGTGGTTTGTTTATCCCCAAGTCTAGGGGGGATATAAGCAAATTTTTGTTAGATTTTAAATTATTTTTGCAAAAAATGAATTTTGCGTTGTTATTCGAGGGTGTTAAGCAACCCCATAAAAGGGAGATTTTGAGATGGAAAAGTATTTTTAACCCTCCTATACACCCCAAGTTAAAAAAATTTGAAATGTTGGTCAATAAGACTATTAGACAATGGCAATTGGATAAACCACAATACAGAAACTATAATATGGATAAGAATGAATGGGAGGTGTTGAACAATTTGAGGATGGATCCTAATGTCTGTGTTATGAAACCGGACCGGGGGGGGGGGGGTGCGGTTATCGTGAATACCTTAGTTTATGAAGGAAAATGTTAAATTTACTGGGAGATTCCGACACCTATAGGCAAGTATCGAAAAATTAGATCAATATAGCCTACAAAAAAATTGATTTGGCAGTAAATGATTTATTGTTAGAGAGGCTGATCTCAATGATTTACTCTATTTAACCAATAATAGACCTAGGGTGCCTGTGGTGTTTGGTATACCCAAAGTACATAAAGATCCTGATAACCAGCCCCTGAGACCAACAGTAGCAGCTGCTGGATCTAAAACGGCACCTCTGGCTAAATTCCTTGAAGTCAAACTCAAAACATTATGGGGTACTAACACCCAGATTCTCAAATATTCCTGGGAAATTTTAAAGGGCATTAATCCCAATGAAAACTATTCACTAGTGATCTTTGTAACCATTGACATTAAGGATCTTTTTACTGTTATCCCCTACAGTATTGGACTCCAGTGGTTAGAGGAATTTCTGATTGAGAGATGTAAGGTTTCCACCTATAATTTGCACCTGATTCTTTATCTAATGGAGCTGGTGTTACATAACAATTTTATATACTTTGGGGGAGAATTTTTTCATTAGCTTAAGGACATAGCGATGGGGGCCAATTGTGCCCCCACCTAGGCTAATATTGTATTGGCTTGGTGGGAGCAGAAATTCATCCTTGATTCCGAATTCAAAGAGTATTGGATAAAATATGTAAGATTCCTGGATGATATTTATTTGTTTTGGGTGGGGCCAGATGAAAAGTTACAAGATTTTTTAGCTTACATAGAGACCACCATCGATTTTTTGCATTTTACTTACAATATTTCCAAGAATATCTTACAGTTTCTAGATGTACAGATTGATATAACAGAAAATGGGAATATCAAATATAGAATTTTTAGAAAAAAACACCTATTCCAATTCTTTTGTACATTTTAACATCTCACACCCTCTATTTCAGAAAAAGAGTTTGGTAAGGGGGCAATACATCCGTTCCAGTAGGATGACTTCCAGAGACATTGACTATGAACTAGAATGTGATTGTGATTTTTTTAGATGCTCATTGTAGAGAAAGAGGATATCCTCATGACTTTTTGGTTAACATCAGACAGGATGTCAGTCCCAATAGGGGAAAAAAATTTTGCCCAGTGCTTGGGTTGATATTTAATGACAAATATGAACTGACTGAAAAAGAAAATTTGAACAAAGATGACAATTATGGGATGTTCATTACTAAATTCATTACTGACATTTTGTATTGTAATCATATTGTTAGAAATTAATGGAACAAAAAGTTACTTATAAGAAGGGGAAGAACTTAGAAAATGTATTAGAGGATCATAGAAGACCTAGGAAAGGGGGTGGTAAACCCAAGGGAACATATCGCTATGGGGCTTGCTCCCAATGTCAATACATTGCGTACACTGAATGTGTTTACCTTCCTATTATAGATAGGGAGATTAGTGGCCAATTTTATTTTAACTGTAACAGTGAGAGAGTAGTATATATGGCTAGGTGCTCCATCTGTAATGCAATTTATATAGGTAAGACAGAGCGAAAAATTCGTAGGCCTATCTATGAACATATATATGAAATTAAGTCAAAAAATGTTAAGAATGCCTTATTCAAACACACTGTAGATTGTCAACAGGCCACTTTCACCTTTTACATTCTTGAACAAGTACTGGTGGACATAAGAGGTGGAGATTGGGAAAACCTGCTAGAATACAGAGAACTTTACTGGCAGGTTACCCTGGATGTAGCAAGATACCCAGGACTCAATGAGCATATTAATATTGCTCCACTTTTAAAACTAAGGGCTGCTAAACTTTGAGATGAATTTAATCAGTAAGACGTTTTTAATCTTAGAATGATTTAACGCATTGTACACATTTTATTTAGTATTTTACAACATGAATTGTAAGGGTTTACATTCTCAATACTTTTTGGCCAGTAAGTGGTGTTATGTATACATATGTATACCTTGGATATCCATATGTGTTTATTTTAATGAATTATTTCAATGAATTTTATATTTAACAATATACATTTTTAAAAATGATTATTTAGATAGACGTGGGTAGATTTGTTATGAAACTTTAAAAGTTCAGTTGTATAAGTTTCAAAATGTTGTTTTTCAACTAATTGTGTTTTGTATTTTTCGGAGGATGAACACACTATGGTGGTTTTTCACGTCATTTATTGATTAATTAGGGGAGGTTGATGATTGGTGTTATGAATAATTGAGTGTATTTAAGTAAAACATTTTTGTTAATGGATGTTTTTTCTGATGAAGTCTTTCTTAGACGAAAACATGTGAACTCAGTACCATTAGTGTTTTGTGGACTCTCATAGTGCTGGCTTGCCTTTCCGTTGTTCCACTTTTTGTTTTTAGTCATCAGGAGACACACCTAGATGCGCTTGTGTGACTTTGCAGAGCCATTTAAATCTTCGTTCAACTTTGACGATCCATTTGACGGATCATCCATATTTAGACCCAAAGTAAAAGATACACTGGCCAGATGTGAGTGAGATGGTGGGAAGACTTTCTGCCATAGGCATACACTTCTCCACTCCTCAATGGCCGTACTCTAGAAACTAGAGAAGTGGGAGGCTTTGGTTCAAAAAGTCGCAAGGGCCTTTCCAGGACTCACGTGGCAAGGACTTTTCCCAGGGCAGAAGGGGATGTAACAATGGAAGACACCATTCTAGAGGCAGAGGTGGCCCACAGAACCAGGGATCCATAGATTCCTTCTCTGGTAATTCCTACCAGCACTCCTGAAGGAGGCCTGATTGCCTTTCTGTGGAGGCAGTTGGGGGACAATTATGCCTGCACCAATTTGCCTGGCTACAAATGACATCAGACAAAAGGGTGTAAGGGATCATTTCCAGAGGCTACATTATTGCCTTTTTGACTAATTCAAAAACACAAAAAAAAGAGTCATCCAGGAAGTTCCACCACACCAGAGGGGATCCGGATTTTACTCAATATTCTTTTAGTGCCCAAAAAAACAGGGGACTGGAGACCCATTTTGGATCTCAACCAGTTCAACAAGCCAGTTCAGCAAACCAAGTTCTGGATGGTCTCTGTACAGTCAATACTTCCTTTCTTAGAAAAAGACAAGTGGATGTACTCTCTAGATCATCAGGATACATGTTACCATATAAAAATGGGCAAGTGCTCCAGAAGATTCCTGCACTTCCAACTGGGAGCCAGTCATTGCCCTTTGGTCTCACCACAGCCCCCAGGGTGTTTACCAAATGCATGGCAATGGCAGTGGCTCATCTCAGACAGCTGCGATTTTGAGTTTTTCCTTATCTCGATGACTGGCTCCTTACTGCTACCACCAGGTGTCAACTCGTAAGGGCAAGAGATTATACCCTACATCTTTGCATTTCATTAGGCATTGCAATAAATTACGAAAAGTCAAATCTGCAACCTACACAACAGCTGGAATTTATCAGAGCTCTGCTAAACACAGTTATGGGAATTGCTTCACTCCCAGTAGAAAGGCTCCAAAAGATCAGATCACAAGTAAACTATATTATTCAGAACAGAAGTGTTCCAGCCAGAATCATCTTACAGGTGCTAGGCTCAATGGCAGCCTCTGTTACTCTAGTTCCCTTGGCCAGATATCACATCCGGATTCTCCAATGGCTTCTGGCCTCCCAATGGTCATCATTGAATCAGCTGATGTTGCAACACATCTTGATCTCCAATCGCTGCAAACAAGATCTGTCTTAGTGACTCCATTCCAAAGAGATCCTTTCGGGCCGTCCTTTCCTTCTTCCACAACCCCAAGCCATAGTGACCATTGGATGCTTCCCAGATAGGGTGGCGGGCATTAACTGGGAAGGACAGTCCAAGGCACTTGGTCACAACTGGAGGCCAATTTGCACATCAGTGTTCTAGAGATGTGGGCAGTGCTGTTAGTGTTGCAAGTATTTCAAGATGTCCTTCCCCTGGGAACAGTGGCATTTAAGACGGACAACATGTCAGTAGTCTGGTACATCAACAAACAAGGAGGAATCAAATCTTATCCACTTTGTTGAGAAGCCCTCAGAGTTTGGCAATGGGCGATTTCTTCCAACCACTTTCTCACGGCAATGCATATTCCGGGAAGCTCCAGCGTGATAGAGGACAAGATGAGCAGAACTATTCTGATGCCGCACAAGTGGTCTGTGGTGACTGAAAAGATTTTCCGCCACTGAGGCCAACCTTGCTGTGATCTGTTTGCGTCCCCTCTGAACAAGTGCAGCAGTTACTTTGCCCTGATCCCCCCTCTGGGGGAGTCACTCAGAGGTGCTCTTCTCCATGATTCACCCCCCCCCCCCCAGTCTCCTGTACACATTTCCCCCAACTCCTCTCATATCTCAGTTTCTAAAGAAAGCCAAGATGTCAAAGAACATAATAGTCCTCATTGCTCTGTTCTGGCCTAGACAAGTTTGGTTTCCCTTCATTTGGACTCACATACTTTGGAAACCTTGGATTCTGCACCCAGCTCCAGATCTATTATCTCATTCAGATGGAATGGTTCATCTGAATCTCCAATATCTCAAGATCAGTGTGTGGTTTCTCCAATTCTCATGATCGCCAGGCATTCTTCCCTTGCCTTACCGGTCCGACAAATCATTTTGGCCCATCACAAACCTTCAGCTAGAAAGCTGTACCACAGTAAATGGGAAAAATTTGCTAGATGGGATCTTAACAGTGATATTGACCCTTATGCAGCTCCTGTGGATAAAGTTTTGGGTTTTCTGGCCGTACCTTATCAATCTGGTTCTTCAGCCTCTACCATTCAAGTACATCTGGCTGCGATATCTAACTTTCATATTGGTTTGGATGGTTCTTCACTTATGTCACAAACTTTGTACTTGACTTAAAATTTCTGACATGGAAAACTTTGTTTTTATTAGCTATTACTTTGGCAAGAAGCGTATCAGAAATTCAAGCTTTGTCCTGCAAGCCCCCTATTTAATATTTCACAAGAACAGGGTTTCCTTCAGGACTAATCCTTCCTTTTTGCCAAAGATTATTTCAGAATCTAATATCAGTCAAACCTTTCACCTACCAGTCTTTTTCTCTAATTTCTCCAATAAGGGAGAATACTGCCCACACTTGATAGACGTTCACAGGCAAGTAACGTTTTTACCTTCACAGAACAAAGGATATCAGAAAATCTGACTGTCTGTTGCCTTTTCCTCACTTTCTTTAGGTAACCAAGTTTCTAAATCCTAAGGGATTGTATAATTTTTATTTATCATTCAAAGGGTCTCCAACCACCACATCCTGTGAAAGCTCATTCAACTAGAGCTGTAGCAGCTTCCACAGTTTTTCATGCTAGAGCTTCTTTAGATGACATTTTTGCGGCAGCTACACTGGCATCTCCTCATACCTTTATTACTCATTGCAAACTGGACTAGGTCTCTAGGGGGGCATGCATCATTCATTTCAGTGGTGCTCAGGAATATTCTGCCATGAGACCTCCCAAGGTACAGGTAGCTAGGGACTCAGTCCGCAGCAAAGATTATGTGAAGATTGACAACATCTGATAAAGAAGTTATGTCTTACCATAATGTTCCTTCTGTGTTGCCGAGTTTCACTAATCTTTAACATTCCTCCCTCCTTCCCCAGCCTAAGACTCTTAGTGGACAGAATACTTCCAAAAACTGACTTCATAATAGGGACACAGATCTGGTCTCTTGTTGTGGTTTTTCAATTTTTCTGTCACTGTGTTAGACAAATTCAGTCTGAGGTAATTTAGAGAGGAGCATTATGGATAGAGGCTAGCTCAAGAGTTTGGAAGACGCGAGCTGAAGTAAACAGCTGAGTCAGTTCTGAGGCTCGTAACCAAGCCCACAGTTAAGGATTAGTGAAGATCGACAACACAGATGGAACATTGTGGTAAGACATAACTTCTTTATTCAGTTTTAGACTCCATATTTTTCATAAAATGCATGCTAATGGAAAACCTGTTATTTTAACAACTTGCTAAATCTGTATAAGTAATATTTAAAATCAGTCTCTGATTTTGGGTCTATGAACACCCCCCCCCCCCAAATTATTTTTGGCTTTTTTCCAGATTTCATACACTTAAAGGTTGAGAGGTATGCCTAAAGATCAGTTAAAATTTTAACTCATTGCTGTACTGTAGAGGCAGTTCTTGGAGTTCTGTGTTCCAAATTGGTGGTATATATAATAGCCATATGTGTGTTTCTGCGTGGAGTAAGGAAAGGTGCTTTTTGTTTTCTTGATGTGCATGTAATTGCAAAGTTTCTTGCCTGGTTATAGTGATGGATGGTGAAACTTGTCACAGATGACATGACAGTCTCAGTGATGAAGAAGTAGTTGTGTCAATGCAAACTGTGCATATGGTTTTGTGACAGAAATAAAGATGTGATTGATGTTTTACAGGTATATTCACAAAACACCGAAATTCAAAATGAACACAGCTGACATATTTCTTTCAGGGTGAATCAACCTCACACACACCTGCTAGCAATGTATGCTAACTTCAAGATCACTAGGCCTTGGATTAAGAAGAATTTTCTGAGATGGCACAATCTGGATCTTATAGGAAACACTGAATTCACACAGTAGTAAATCAATATTCTGGCATGTGTTCACTAATGTCTTGAACTTTAACCAGGCAGTAATCCCCTACATACTGAATACCACAGTTTGCCAACAGAGAAAACAAGAGATGGACTATAGAAATAATTAATGCATGAATGGCGCACAGCAACGGTTATCCCACTCCATAAAGGGGGAGCCACCACGGACCCCGGAAACTACTGCCCCATTAGCCTGACGAGCCTAGTGTGCAAGGCTATGGAGCGTATCATCATGGAACTTATAAACAATGACATTGGCAATCTCCAAACTCTGGACCTTACCCAGTTTGGGTTTGTAAAAGCCAGATCATGTCTCCTAAACCTGATAGACTTCTTTGAAGCGGTCACCAAAGCTGTAGATGAGGGTAAGGTGGTTCACACAGCCTATCTAGATCTCGCCAAGGCTTCCGACACCATCCCCCACTCTGGAATTATAGACAAACTTGCTAAACTAGGTACAAATCCCTATGTCACAAGATGGGTTGCCAGCTGGCTCACTGGCAGAACCCATGCTGTGAAAGTAGCAGACTCTAAATCCAACTTCAGACCATTGACAAGTGAAGTACCACAGGATTCAGTCCTAGGTCCTCTCCTGTTTGGTATCTACTTCTCTGAAGTATAAGCTAACAAGAAGGTCTTTGGCTAACAAAGTTCGCAGATGACTGCAAACTAGGAGCCATAATCAAAACTCCTAACGATGTGGACATCCTACAAAAGGGGCCTCACTGAGACAGATGACTGGTGTCAAAGCCATGGCCTCAAGCTCAGTGCCAAAAAATGCATTGTTATCCCTTTTGGTAAAAACTCTGTACCCATGAACTACCACATAGGCGGTAGTTTACTTAACACCAAAAGTGTGATAAGAGACCTTGGGACACAAGTGGACAGTAGTCTCTCCTTTGATAATCACATCCCACCAGTAGTCAAGAAATCCTTCTACGTGGCACACCTCATCACAAAAGGTTTCTCATCCAGGGAAAAAGAGGTCATTGTTCCCCTCTACTCATCACTCATTAAACCGATTATAGAGTACAACGCCCCTTTTGGTATGTACCTCACAAGACATCTACAACAACTGGAAAGGCCACAGAAATATCTCACAAAGAGGATTACCGGCCTCAAATAGTGCCCTATGCAGATGTCTCAAAAAACTCCAGCTTTACTCTGTCGCATATCGCCTGCTCAGAGGCGATCTCTGCCTAACATTCAAAGCTATGGCAAATCCAGAGCTGTTGGACATGCTCCACATAAAGAAATCCCAATCCCTCCGAGCTACATGCTCTAGGGACCTAAACCTTGTCACCACAATAAACAGAACATGCTGGAGGGATAGATTCCTGTCCCAGAGACTTCCCATACTCTGGAACAAACTACCTATCTATATCAAACAAAGCTCCTCATTAGCACTCTTCAAGAAAAATCTTGATGATTGGATGGGAGATAGGAAATTCACCCCGGGGATCACTTCTGTGGCTCTGCTTGACAGGGGCACAGGAAAATCATTTTCTTGGGTGGCAAAAGCCAGGGTACCATTTGGCTAGGCTTATATAGGCCCTAGGGCCAATAGTCTAGTTCCTACCTATGAAACTATGACATGAATGCTTTTGCCGAACAAAAATGCACAATATTTATATGTCAGGTAAATAGCAAGAAAAGAAGGTCTACATCCCAGAAACACATCAAGTGACTTCAGATGGTGACTGTCTACATTACACTGGTGACAAGTGTTAGCTTCTTGTATCCCTGGAGTCACTGTATCTGCTGCTAGTGTACATTTTTTAAACATTTCATTTTGGTGCTGTCCTGCACAGTTCCATATTTGCCAGTTTAAAATGTACATGTACTAAAGGCAGCATGTTAATTTCATCAGTGTGTCCATGCATGCTGTTTGGAGGATGACTCTCAAGCAGTAGTGCAGATTTGAGAGTTATACCTTGTAAGTTCTACTGTGACAGGTCCTAAACCAGTACTCTTTGTTCTTGTCGCTACTAGAGAGTGTCAGCCATGCTTACAGCATGTCTGCCAGTCCAGAAGCTTGGTACATAGTAATATGCCCATAACTGAAAAAGCATATCCTTGTTCAGCTGCAAGCTGACATTTTTACAGTAGTCTGATGACTGACATCGTACAGGCACTACCCAGAAGAGTGGCAGTTCACTGATATACATTATGTCTGCAGTGCAGTGCATGGATATGTAGGTGCTGGCTACAGTTGAATCCGTGCACTTAGCATGACTATTGCAGTGACTCCCAACATGTGGCAGTCCCACATCATCTTCCTCTATTACGTATGCACATGTTCAGGCATCTGGTTGTATGAGGAATGTGCCTGATGTCTGCAGTACTGTAAGGGTTCTCTGTATCGGGGTGCCAGAGTGTGTGAGGGGTGCTGGGCACCTTCTTGTATCACTGGCTGTTTGGAAGAATTATGTCACAGGTGCATATGCAGCATACAGCTGACCTTGATGACATTATGGCCCTGTTTTTAGAAGTCACAGACAGGGGCAGAGAGGATGCATGTCCACATCCATTGTCGGGTGATAGTAGGGAAGAGTATTTATTCTCATACATGCATGCGACAATATGCAGTTAAAAACTGATTCTAAAATGTAGGATCCTAAAATGAAGGATCTTGGCAGTTGGGATAGTACGATGGAAATGGGTGCATTCAGCAACTCTAACATTCTTGTCATTAATATGTAGTGGGGATTTAAGCACTTTTTATTTCCAGAGGGATGATATATCCATGACTTACCATGGAATTTGAGTGCATATAACAAGCCAGGTGTAGTACAAGAGCTCTGCATGTGCTCTGTTGAACATTTCACCTCCTGCTCAGTGAGGACCACTGGGCTTTGCATTGCATGGTAGCAGTGTTGCAGCTGCAGTTGTACAAGATGCCTGGCACTGGCATACAGTGTACAGCTGTGGATCATAAATCCACTCTGTATATTGCAGTTTATATTCTTGTGTTGCTCTTCTGTGTTAGTATTAATATGACCAAACTGCAGAGTACCTTCTTCTTCTCATCACATGGCTTCAGTGGAGGTAGAAGCATGTTAATCTGTAACAGTTTCTGTATTTGTACCAACTTCCCAAGATCTCCTAACCAATGTTTTTTTTTTTTTTGTTCCGAACATTTGACACAGTCAACCACAGTTATCTTCCTAAGTGCATTATTGTACTTCGGGTTGTCTGCTAATCTGCTAGTTTATTAATTATCTGTCCAACAAATAGTTTACTGTCTAGGCTGGACAGAGATGCTTTCCATCATATACCCCACAGACTCTGGTGTGCCCCAAAGAATAGTGTTAGTACCCCTCATTTTCACCCTCTTCATTAACAGTCTCACCATGTGATTTTAAATCAGCAGCATTCTCCTCTATGCCTGTGATACAGTTATCTGTAAATAATAAGCTGCATCCTGTGACACAATCCATGAGCAACTTCAAACTATTAAAAAGAAAAAGACTGACTCTTAATTACCAAAAAGACCAAACATATGCTCTCCAACACCACTGTGAAACTGCACACAGTAGCCATCCCAACAGTAGCACATACTTTTGACATTGGTGCAGAACCTGTAAATGCATTTGTATACCTGTGCATTACCCTTACAATGCCTGTGCACACCAGTGTTCTAAAATCCAAAGTGAATGGGAATATCGCTGCCTGCTGATACAACTCAAAATTTCTAACCCCTGAGGGAAGAAATGCAATTGGTAAAGGCATTCTGCACCCCAGCTTAAATATAGCCTGCCACTGCAAGCTTACTATTCTGGTAAAAATCTGTCACCTGCAGGCACTCACAGAATGAATTTGTAGATTCTGCCTATTTTCCCTTCACTGTGAACATCACTGCTACTCCTTTATGCATGCAAGCTGTCTCCACATCTGCAAATTGTGTGCTCTCTAACCACCTCTTACTTCACCTATGCTCTGGATTCTCAGTAAAACAAGATATTCACCATCCAATGACCAGCAGAATTGCTGTGTACGTCACATCTTGCCTTTTCCATTCTTGCTCCTGAAGTATGGGATGACCTGCCCACCAAAATTAGAGCCTCCACATCCATGCAAAATTCAGCGCAAAGCTCAGCCAGCACCTTCACATCACTCAAGTTTACACCCAAGCAAGGAATACTTCAACAGGTTTTACACCTTCGGTCAGCTTATCAGTTCAAAGTACATTAGCTGTAATTACTTTAAATGTTATATAGCTATATAGATGTGTGTGTGTGTGTGTGTGTGTGTGTGTGTGTGTGTGTGTGTGTGTGTGTGTGTGTGTGTTGCACATATGTGTGGGTCCCCTTTACATGGTCAACATTTCAGAATGTCGAAGACAAATATAGCCGAGACCATATGATCGACATTGGAAATGTCGACCATGCGGAACCGGAATCTCCGTGCAGTGCGGAATGGAACGATTTCCATCTTCTGCACTGTAGTGCAATCTCTGAGTTGGCATATTTAAGTTCCGGGGGGGTGCAGGGGAAAGGTAAGTTTTTGTTGTGATTTTTTTTTATTCCACGGTCGACATTTCGGATGTCAATCATATGGTCCCGGCCATATAGACTCATAGGTTGGTACTAGGCTATCGGCCCTAGGGCCTATACAAGCCTAGCCATAGCAATTCCCTGGCTATTTCTTCCCACACTATTTACTTCCCTGGACCCCTGTCTAGCAGGGTGACTGACATGATCCCCAGGATGAATTTCCTTTCTCCCATCCAGTCGTCAAGGTTCCTTTTGAAGAGGGCCAAAGAGGCGCTCTGCTTGACACGTATGGGCAGTCGGTTCCAGAGTTTGGGGAGTCTCTGGGTCAGGAACCTATCCCTCCATGTTTTGTTTATTGTGATGGCAAGGTTTAGATCCCTGGAGCGTGCTGCTCTGAGGGATTGGGATTTCTTTAAGTGTAGCATGTCCAGCAGCTCTGGGTTTGACATGGCCTTGTATGTTAAGCATAGATCACCTCTGAGTAGATGATATGCGACAGAGTATAGCTGGAATTTTTTAAGTCGGTCAGCATAGGGCATCTGCTTTAGGCCTGTGATTCTTTTAGTGAGGTATTTCTGCGGCCTTTCCAGTTGTTACAGATATCTTGAGAGGTGCTTACCAAATGGGGTGTTGTATTTTATAATGGGTCTAATGAGGGATAAGTACACTGGGACAATGACCTCCTTTTTTCGGGATGAAAAGCCCTTAGCGATGAGGTGTGTCACATAGAAGGATTTCCTGACTGTTGTGGTGATGCGGTTATCGAAGGTGAGACCACTGTCCACCTGTGTCCGTAAGTCTCATCACACTTTCGGTGTTTAGTGTACTGCCACCTATGTGGTAATTCACGGGTACATGTTTTTTCCCAAAGGGAATAACTATACATTTCTTGGCATTGGGCTTGAGCCCATGGCTCTGGCACCAAGCATCTGTTTCTGTAAGGCCCTTCTGTAGAGTATCCACATCATTTGGGAATTCAATAATGGCTCCCAGTTTGCAGTCATCTGCGAACTTTGTTAGCCAGAGTCCCTTAGTGTTGGCCTGTACTTCAGAGAAGTAGATGCCAAACAAGAGTGGTCCCAGGACTGAACCCTGAGGTACTCCACTTGTCTGGAGCTGGATTTGGAGTCGACTACTTTTATGGTGTGGGTTCTGTCAGCAAGCCAGTTGGCAACCCATTGAGTGACATTGGGATTAATGCCCAGCTTAGTAAGTCTGTCTGTGATTCCAGAGTGGGGGATGGTGTCAAAGGCCTTGGCTAGGTCCAGATTGGATGTGTGGACCACTTTACCCTCATCCACGGCTCTGGAGACTGATTTGAAGAAGTCAGTCAGGTTCAGGAGACAGGCTCGGCCCTTCACGAACCCAAACTGGGTGGGGTCCATTGTTTGAAGGTTGCCAATGTCTTTGTTTATAAGTTCCATGATAATACGTTCCATGGCCTTGCAGATCAGGCTCGTCAGACTGATGGGGCGGTAGTTCCCGGGATTCAAGGTGGATCCCCCCTTGTGAAGTGAGATAACTGTAGCTGTGTGCCACTCAGTGGGCAAAAAGCCTGAGGTGAACCTATGATTAAACATGACACTTAGGTGAAGTGCCAGTACATTTTGTAGTTCATGTAGTGCACAGCTCGGGATGTCATCTGGTCCCATGGATGCTGTATTCTTAGCTTTGGAGAGTGCGTTGTTTACCTGTGTGGCCGTTACCGGAATTTGACAATCTTCTGGTATTGAGATGAGCCGTTTAGGGGGTGAGAGGGGGGTGAAGTTGGCACTGAATTGATCTACCATGATATTGGCAATATCCTTGGGATCAGTATATTTAATGCCAGTCTGTTGTAACTCAGAGCAGTTGTGAGCATTGCCATTTAGATTCTTGACAGTTATAGAATGCCTTGCAGTTGTCTTTGGAAGCTTTGGCAATTTTTATTTTCGTAACTAGCTTTGGAGGATTTTATGAGGGATCTCAGATGGTCTTCGACATTCTGAAATGTCGACCATGTGAAGTAGATCTGTGCGTGTGCGTGCACCTGTGTTCTCCAAGTTCTTTAAATAGTCCCTACAGAATAATCGTTTTCTAATAAGTTCACTTTTTTCCCAGTACTTTGCACCGTCACCTTTCACTGTTTTCTCTAACTTTCCAAGCCAGTTAGTGCATCTTCTGTGTCTAACCAAATGATCTATTTGGAATTATGCCTGCATGTGCATGCAGTTCCTCTGTACTGTACTACCACAGGCAATGTAAGTATGGCACATGTAATTTACGTACTAAGATTATACTTGTAGCTAACTTTGTGTCAGCTGTGTTTTTGTTTAAGTAGAAAAACCAAGATAAAAAGTTTGTCTGTCAACCAGTCAGATAAATGCTCCGTTGCTGAAATATTGAATAAGAATGAAATCCATAAAATAGGCAACGGAGCAAAACAGGTAATCACTTCACATCCACCAAACCAGTTCTTTTCACCGAAATAACACGACTTTTCATAAAGTAATGAAACTTTTTTAAAAAATAAATGTTTTTATTTGACTTGATAAGCGCTTTTTCGCTAGGTTAGCTTCTTCAGATCAACATGTCGGATTATTTCGGTGAAAAGAACTGGTTTGGTGGATGTGAAGTGATTACCTATTTTGCTCCGTTGCCTATTGTATTTTATGTTTTTGTTTAGCCTAGGAGAATTATGTAAGCAAAATGCTCTGTACTGGTGTGTACCGTTATGCTAAATATCCATCTTTACTGTTATGTCTAGAGCTCACCGTACTGTACCGGTTATTAACTTAGTCATGTGTGGTAACAACTGTACCTTATGTATTGCATGTAACAATCCAAGTACATGTTATATACTTTATCAACATATTTAATGTAGCAAACCAGCTCTGCATGCTGTTTTTGTAATACACCACCTGGGACATGGCACAAATGGGTGATCATATCATCAGCCACAGAGAGAGCAAATAATATAAAACTATTTCTGCATACCCTTTGCCATACTGCTTTATAACATCGGTGAATTGGGTTTTTAATAAAATACATTTTGCATATTATACTATGCTTAAACTTGAATAACATACTTGCTGGGTTGTATTCGGTGCTAGTTATATGTGCCTTATGCCTTGCATATTTCTGATAGACATGGCATAATATCTGTTAATCAGTCTCACTTTGCTGTCTGTTTGTAGTTTACAGTGATATTTTCCCAACTGTAGCCCTGATGGTCTTGAGAAAGTTACTTCAAAGCGTGATTGTAAAAGTGAGTAAGCCAGAGAAAATAGTTGAAAAGGGCTGGAGAGATGAGGAAGTCAGAAAGAGTTTGAAATGTCAGGTTATGGAGCAAAAAGAGAACATAAATATTGTCTTGTGAAGGAAAATGAAGCTTCGGAAAATCAGGTGAAAAACAGTAAATGAAAAAATCTATACTATCAGTTCAGTTTAATGTTACTCTAGTTGTCTTTTTGCAGGTTTGATTAGAAAATATGTAGCAAGATTTACACTTTTTCAGTCAAAATCTCTGAAACATTAGGATACATTAGGAAATGGGCTGAGCTTGTGTGTTTTTGTACAAATTTGTAGTTAGTTTTAAAATTGCTTTTTTAAGTTATCTTATTTAATACATTAATGTATCTGACTTGATCATATCTGTTTTCCTTTTATTTCACAGAAAAACAAGAAAGGGAAGTTGATTTGTATGCCAACCTCTCTGATGAAAAGGCATTTGTATTTTCAGTGGCACTGGCAGAAATTAACAGAAAAATTCTAAATCAGAGACTTATCTTATGATCCACTTCTGGGGCCCAGCTACAACTCTGCACAGATAGGCCTTTGCAGAGCTAGTGGTTTGTGTGGTCAGCCACATAAGTCATGGATGCTTGAGTGTATTTCAGGCAAGCTGATTAGGAGTACAACACATGGTAATCTGCAAGACCAAGTACTGCTCTTCGAACATAGCAGGTGTGTTACGCATTTCCATGTTATGCTGGATAAGACGATGTGTGACTGCAGAAGAGGAAAGTGATATTATCCAAAAGAAGATGAAATGTGGCCTTGGCAATGCCTCATATTGTCGCATTTCTGCTTTACAGAGAATATTACAAACATTAATTTACAGCTGAAAATAATGCACAAAGACAGAATAATATGTTGATATTGTTTTTGTCTCACTTTAAATGTATTTATGAAATGGCATTTTGCATACAGTTGTTAATCCTAGCATTTGGATGCAGTGGGATTCACAACACTGTTTTCTATTTTGTAATTAAATAATTTGTTTTGTAAAATGTTTAGTTTTTTTAATATGGGGATATGTGCAAATTTAATATTTTCAGGGTTTGACTTGCTTTGTTTGCAAAAAGAATGTTCTAAATGAGTCATGGGATTTCGTTAAGGGTATATATGTTTTTTAATTTATTGGAGGCTTAGATAATACTGGTGTTTAGAATACTGAACTTTGCCATGTTTTACACATTACTTCCTTGTCCTCATTGTATCTTTATAGCATATGTGAAGGTTGCATTTATTCATCTTTATTAGTAAAATTGCCATCCTCGTTTCCTTTGAGTGTTCCTAGAATTAATTGATATACTAAGAGTATTTCACCAACCTCAAATACTTTGTATCTTCCCAGAATTAAATGTTAGGCTAGGTCTGTCAGCAGTATCTACATGTAGGCCAAAATAATTAATCAGCAGTCTTAACAGCATGTCCGCCATTTCTGTGTGCATTCTGTTGCTTCATCCATCAAGCCTTTGTACCTTCACCACCTTGGGTCTCCTCATTTCAGCATTCTTTCCTAGTGAGCAATCCCACCAGGTCGGTCATCTCTTGTATCTTACTGTTTTCCCTGGTTTGGATAGCTTCATAATAACTCCCTACTATATTTTGTAAAGTTTTAACTGAATAGCTTTACTTATTTCTGATACTTTGAAACCTTAACCCACCACAATGAGAAGAACAGGGTTTTAGTTACTGTTAACCTTTTTTTCTCTTACCAGTGAACGTATGATTTTGTTCTTTAGTCCTTTCTACTGGTATTTTTTCTTTGCCAGCTATAGCATGTTCGTGTGGTATAAGCCCCTAGAATGCTGCCTGTACCCATGACAGCTATATAGTCGTGTGGTATAAGCCCCTAAACTGCTGCCTGTACCCATGACAGCTATATATTCATGTGGTATAATCCCCTAGACTGCTCCCTTTACCCATGACAGCTATATATTCATGTGGTATAAGCCCCTAAACTGCTGCCTGTACCCATGACAGCTATATATTCACATGGTATAAGCCCTTAGACTGCTCCCTTTAGCCATGACAGCTATATATTCGTGTGGTATAAGCCCCTAATCTGCTGCCTGTACCCATGACAGCTATATAGTCGTGTGGTATAAGCCCCTAAACTGCTGCCTGTACCCATGACAGCTATATATTCGTGTGGTATAAACCCTTAGACTGCTCCCTTTACCCATGTCAGCTATATATTCGTGTGGTATAATCCCCTAGACTGCTCCCTTTACCCATGTCAGCTATATATTCGTGTGGTATAAGCCCCTAGACTGCTCCCTTTACCCATGACAGCTATATATTCATGTGGTATAAACCCCTAGACTTTCCCTCTTCCCATAAGTATAGATCACTACCTTCAAGGTTTGTAAATTTCAGAGAAGACAACTCTGCACATCTTCTCCGTGATCCTTCCACACTATGCAGTACTTCATTACCTATTTCCTCTTCCCAGTATTGGCATTAGATATTTTAATATGGCCACTTCTCAAGTCTCCCTTATATGACTTTGTCATTGTCTACCTTGTGTTGAAATACTCTCAGGGAAATTATATGCCTAGATATTTATTTTCAGACTGTTTCTGGTGGTACCTGTTAACATAGTATCAGATATTCTAGCCACTTTATTACTTCTATACTGACACTAATACTGTTATAAAAGCCATTCTATTATATCGTACAGCTATTGTTACCTCTTTGATAAAACAAAACCTCACTATATCAACCTTATTTTGTTTTTCAGTAAGTAGTCATGTAATGTTACGATTTTACCCTTAATTTTTTCTCACCGATTTTCATGCATCTTACACTGCGTCGTGCTGCTTACTAACTGCTGCCATGTTTAAGGAATCATCCTTTCCTTTTTATAATCCCGACTCGATCAGATGCCCATTGTCCTACCCCTGTTTGTTGTGCACCTCACTGTAGCATGGCAACTTGTGTACCAGAATTTGCAGAGCGCATAACTCATCTTTCTAACCAGTATTGCTGGTTATGGAAAGCCTCCATCCTTGTTTCCCTTATCGTCGGTGTTATGTCCAGAAGTACCCATCCCTTGTATACTAGAAGTACAATGGATATAAAAAGTGTACACACCCCTATTAAAATGCCAGGTTTTTGTGATATAAAAAATGAGACCACAATAAATCATTTCAAAACTTTTCCCACCTTTAATGTGACCTATAACCTGTGCAATTCAATTGAAAAACAAATCTGTTAGGGGAAAAATATAAAATATAAAAAAAAAAACGTACAATACGCTGGTTGCATAAGTGTGTACACCCTTAAACTAATGCTTTGTTAAAGCACCTTTTGACTTAATTACAGCATTCAGTCTTCTTGGGTACACACCTGCCATCAGTTAGAGACTCTGATTAACCCCAAATAAAGTTCAGCTGTCCTAGTAGGATTTTCCTGACATTTACTCACTTGCCTGCTACAGCAAAAGCCATGGTTCGCAGAGAGTTTACAAAGCATTAAAGGGATCTCATTGTTGAAAGGTATCAGTGAGGAGAAGGGTATAAAAAAATTTCCACAGCATTGGATATACCATGGAACACAGTGAAGACAGTCATCAAAAAGTGGAGAAAATATGGGACAACAGTGATGTTGCAAAGAATTGGACATCCCTCCAAAATTGGTGAAAAGACAAGATGAAAACTGGTCAGGGAGGCTGCCAAGAGACCTACAGCAGCACTGAAGGAGCTGCAGGAAATTCTGGCAAGCACTGGTTGTGTACTACATGTGACAACAATCTCCGTATTCTCCATATGTCTGGACTATGGGGTAGTGTTGCAAGATGGAAGCCTTTTCTTACACAGAAAAACATCCAGGCCCAGCTAAAATTTGCAAAACAATACATCAAGTCTCCCAAAAGCATGTGAGAAAATGTGTTCTGGTCTGATGAGACCAAGGTTGAACTTTTTGGCCACAATTCCAAAAGGTACGTTTGGCCCAAAAACAACACTTCACATCACCAAAAGAACACCATCCACACAGTGAAGCATGATGGTGGCAGTATCATGTTTTGGGGTTGCTTTTCTTCAGCTGGGAACTGGAGCTTTAGTCAAGGTGGAGGGAATTATGAACAGTTCCAAATACCAGTCACTTTTGGCCCAAAACCTTCAGATGTATACTAGAAAGCTGAAGATGAAAAGGAATTTCAACTTTCAACACGACAATGATCCCAAGCATACATCCAAATCAACAAAAAATGGCTTCACCAGAAGAAAATTAAAATTTTGGAATGCCCCAGCCAGAGCCCAAACTTAAATCCAATAGAAAATCTGTGGGGTGACCTGAAGAGGGCTGTGCACAAGAGATGCCCTTGCAATGTGACAGATTTGGAGCACTTTTGCAAGGAAGAGTGAGCAAATATTGCGAAGTCAAGATGTGCCATGCTGATAGACTCCTACCCAAGAAGACTGAATGCTGTAAATAAATCAAAAGGTGCTTCAACAAAGTATTAGTTTAAGGGTGTGCACACACAATAGAGTATTAATTTAAGGGTGTGCACACTTATGCAACCACTGTATTATACGTTTTCTATTTTGTATATTTTTCCCCTAACAGATTTGTTTGCTTTTCAATTGAATTGTACAGGTTATAGGTCACATTAAAGGTGGGAAAAGTTTTGAAATGATTCAGTGTGTTCTCATTTTCTTGTATCACAAAAACCTGGCATTTTAACAGGGATGTGTACACTTTTTATATCCACTGTATATGCTTCCAAGTGCACTAAGGACCAGATAAAATCTCCTCTTAAAATACAGGGCAGGTATTCTCCCTCAGTTAATTAATCAATGGGGTGGCAAAAGCCGACACACTCTGGCTAGGCTTATAAATGTCCACGGGCAGATAGCCTAGTACTTACCTATGAACCTATGAGAGCTCTTTTGCTGCTCATGCCCTAGAACTGTTCTTACAGACCTGAGAGGAAACCATCAGTTGCTTCTAGCTGGTTTACTTGTGCTGGTGTTTTGCACCTTTCTTTGATGGATATCATTAATGGATATAGCATTAATGTAGAAGTTGCAGTAAAATGAATAGTACCTGGTTCTGCAGTTTAAGCTAGTGAGATGGCAGAAGGAGACTTTATGGGCATCTAATGTGCTTGTTTATTGCAGAGTGTAACCAGCAGTTGCATAACACAGCTCCACTGCCCCATCTTTCCTATGTTTTCTTGAGGACCTTTGTAGTTTTAGCATATGCTGTGCATCCAGAAAACTAGTCCATCCATGCAGCACACTTTAGCTGAGTAGTAAGAATTCTTCATGTCAGGGTATTTGACATCTCAGTCAATGATGTGGTGAGTTTTTATGCTAGCTCATACATTACCACAACTACAGCATGGGAAGACAGAGGAATCCAGCAACTTCCTAAGATAGAAATACAAATAACCCCCTTAGATTGTGCCTTTTCAGAGTTGATGCAATATATCATTGACATTTTCCTTGCCCTACTAAGTCTGTGAATAATACCTGGAATGTGTCAAAAGGTTTAAGGCTTTCTTTCAGAAATATACAGATGTTATAAAACAGATAATCCGACAAGTGAGCTACTGCTGTATTAGAAGTACAGCTTCATAAAGCAGGTAAGTAGCAGATGACCACCAACCTATTTTTTCTGCATGTTTGATAAGTTATTGGTCCTAGGTAATGGACAGCTTGCTCCTCCACATAACTAATGTACATCTCTTACATACATTCTTGCATTTCTCCATGTTTTTAAATCCACTGCCTTTAGAATTTTTGCATCAGTGGCTGTTTAGATGAAAAGATGTGTATTTCTCACATTGCATGTGAGAGAACCATTCATCTTTCAGATCATGCTTTATTTTTCTAAAATAAGTGAGGGGAATCAAAAGCCAGATGAAAGCCCCAGCATTTCTGTTCTTTGTTTCGGAATAGCTCCTGTTAAGTTAGGTATATAAAACCACATTATGTATTTTCAGATTTCAAGCTACTGGCTTAACCAGTTTGCTGTATTCTTTCGTATGCCCTCTCAGCTGAAGAAAGATTTATTTTGAGTCACTTTTTGATGTATGTTCTTGAAGTATTAATGAAGGAGAGCTGACATTGAATAGTACCACAGTACTTTGGTAAGTGATTTTTCTTATCCTTGTCTTTGTTAATCAGTGCAGATCCAGTTTATCTTTGTCTATTCTACAGTGTTTCTGTTGCACATTGATACTTTTGCAGTACTGCCATGATGGAGATGCTGTTTAGGCAAGCAGATGTGCAGTTTGATGGTGAGACAGTTTCATTTAAAAGACATTTTGGATGCGATGTGTTTCCTTATAAAGACCAAGATGAGGGAGCAGACTGTATATACAAGGGTTTATCTTTGAGTCACCAAGTGTATGTTTATTGGCTCACCATGCATCAAAACTTAAATATTAAAAATGGTGAGCCAAGAAATACTAAAAAAAATATTTTCTGCAGGGAGCAAGCTCCCTGCACCCCAATGTCCTGAAATTATAGAAACCAACTCCACAGTCTTATGACATTAAATAAAAGGGGGGAAACCCAGAAAAGCATAGAGCCATCCACAGTACAATACCTTGAAAGTCACTGCAGCATTAAATTATCACACTTAAGATGTATGACCACCCCTGCAGTGATCACCTGTAATTATGCCATGTGTAATTTTCCCAGGCTGGCTGCAACTTGTTTTGGTCTACAAACATCACAGAGACCTTGAAGTTGCTCTTATCTTGAGTGAGTTTCTGCTTGATGGCCCTTGTCTGCCTGAACACCAGACTAGCAGTTTGCACCTGCAGCCAATTTGTATTTTAAGGCAACTGTCTAAATGTATTAGCCAAAGCTCGGATTTCTGATTAAATGTAGACTCTAGGTTTTTAAGTTCAGGCTACCAAAGTATTGCTTGTTTTCATTTTGCTTCCACGGGTGCTGTTTTGCATCCCTGTATGAAACTCTTGGAAATTTATTGACTGCACCTGTACATACTAGTGGTCTTTATTATGTGAGATGATCTGAGGCATATTTTTGAGGGGATTACTTGAAAATCTGATTATTTTGATATTGATGTGGACTGAGACATTTTAGAAAGCGTACATTGCTACTGATTTTCACTATTACTATTCTCAAAATTCACAATGGCATTTTTAGCAGCAGTTCACAGATGGCTGTTTTCTTCACACCAGAACAATGCATGTGACTTGCAGATGAACTGTTTCTGTGTTATGGGGACTTTCCAGTAGGTACATTGTATGATTCCTTTCAAATAGGGAAATAATTCTGAACTGCTGTTCTGTATGCATATCCCAATAGTGCATAAGTTAGTTTAACAGAATAAATATTTGTGTAGCTGTATGATGCCCCCCTACTTCTCACTGTTAAATAAAAGGTTATAAAGGTATTTTGAGACATAACCATCAAGGCTGTCAGGAGTATGTGTAGTCTTATGATCCTCAGCACTGGCACTACTAATGAGAAGGCCACCACTCCACTGCCACCAGTATGTGAGGGACAGAGATGATCTTCAGCACTAAACTGCCACTCTAAATATTGATAACAGTAACAGACAGGAAAAATATGAATAAACTTGAATAAAATGTAGTGCAATATAATTAGATAAGGGACATGTGGTCTTAAGAGAATTTAGCAAATAGGCACTATTGCCTTGGGCTATGGACCACAATAGCCACTCCCAAGTAAGGTACACAAAGCTGCAGAGTGTTAGATAATCACTGTAGTCAAACAATTTTTGGTTAAAACAGACATTTTATTCTTGCATAGAAATTAGGCAACATTTTCACTTAGAAAGCACACAACCATATTACAAACTGATTTTCTCTAAAAGCTGTAAATGCAAGCAATTTACAAGCATATAAAGACAGCTTACTATGAGGTAGGCACATTATTTATAAATGGAAGTCAAATGATGTTAATAGTTATCAGAAAAGAGCATCGTACAAGTTCTTATGTGTTTTTCCATAACCAGGCAGATGAAACCATTCTGTATTAAGTAAATAAAATGCAATTTCTTGTATACTGTGTATGCCAAAACTGTTAGGAAAACAGTCCTTGGTAAATGTCAGTATGAACTGCTTCATCTCACATTTCTTGCTACTTCAGGACTTGTACATTCAGTATGAATTAAAGGGGTGCGTGGTGTTTGCAGTGTTAACTTGAGTTGTAATTGCAGTTAGAAAAGCACAAATTAAATATAAAGTTAATCAAAATATGTCCAACACAGGGCAGGGTTATGAGCATTGGCTTCCCAGGGACTTTCTCCACTTCACTCGAGGCTGGTGAAGGCCTGGAGTCCTCGGATCTTCCTTTGGTGGATAGCCCGGATGAAGTCGGTGGTACACCAGAGGTCACGTCCCAGAGGGATTCACAGGTGTCCGATTCAGTCAACGAAGGAGAACCAAGGCTCATTATTTCCGAGGGTCCATGTGGGGTATCTCAAATCATTTTATGAGAAGATGTAGCGTCTGATGTTGTGGAGTGCCGGCCTGCTTGTGGCCCTCCTACCCTTCATCATATCTCTGATTCCTCAACATCTGAGTCTCATAAAAAGAGAAAACAAAAAACTAAGCATATCTCTCACCCTCCATCTACACCTCCTGTCAAACAGCCTCCGGATTGGCAGGCCTTCTAAACACCTTCCTGGCCTTACATCAGGCCTCGACTTGGATCCAGGCCCTGTCGGCCTCTACCCCTAAAGGATCTGCACCAAACGTCTACTCTGGCAAAGAGGATTCATCAGATGAGGAATCCCTCACTTATTCTTCTCAAATTGCTTCACCTCTGGGATATGCTTCCTCAGAGGAGGAGTCCAATGGCACAGACTTCCCAGGAGAGGACTTCACCTTTGGTGAGACTATCACACAAATGCAAAATTTCTTTAAGTGAGACAGCAACCAGGTCACCGAGACCCAAAATAGATAGTATGAGTTACTCCAGCTAGAGTCTCCCAGCCCCTCTGCTGTTCACCCTGCATTCCTGGATACTTCATGGCTGCTTCCAAAAATCCTGACCCGTAGCCCCCTGCACCCAAATGTCCAGACAGATTCTATATGGTGTCTGATGAAGCTAAATTTCTGTACAAAGCCCCATCTGCAGACCCTTCAATTATTACGTGGCTGCTGACAAAACTTCTAAATTACTTCCCTCCACCTCTCTACTGCTCTCAGATAAAGAGAGAAGACTCATAGAGCACCTGGAGAAAAAAGTGTACACCTCTGCCACCTTAGCAATAAGAGCCTTCAACTACCAAACACAGATGGCTAAACATTCTTTGGCTCTCATGGCAAATGTGGTCAAACAATTGTGAGAGCTCCCTGACTCCCCAGCTAAGGCCAAAATATCTTCTCTACTTAATTCCTGCACACAAGTAACCAAACACTCTATTAAGTGCAGCTACAGTGCTGTAGAAGCTTCATCCAGGGCTGCTGCCTCTGGATCTGTCATCAGGAAATACTCTTGGCTTAGATTACAGCCCCTCCCTGATGACAACAAATCTAAACTCTTGGATGCTCCTTTAGATAATAAAGACTTGTTTGGTAGAGCTGCTGCTGACCTCTTCAAGGCTCTCGACTAAAGGCAAGGAACTGAGGCATATTTTTGTCTCTCCAGTCCCATGTTTTCAAAGAAATGACCCTGCCAAAACCTCCTTTGTGAGGTCTACAGCTAGGAAAGTGCCAGCTAAAACCAGGATGGACCACAGGAAACATCCCCTTCTAGGTCTGTTCCCTCCACCCCTTCTCCCAAACAGCCCTTTCAGGGAAAGCCTGGTAGCCTGTGACTACCAGGCTCTTCCTTCAGATACCCCTCTGTCCATTCATCTTTCCTTATCCCTCCTTACTTGGAAAGAGGCCGCCCTGGACTCTTGGGTCCTATCTATCATAAAGCAGGGATACTTCATGACTTGGGAGGCCAGACACACTCACAAAGGCATGCCTCAACTACCATTCTTCCCCCTGTCTTACAGGAACTTCTCGCTCAGGGAACTCTTCAGGAAGTCCCTTCTCTTGCAAGAGGGAAAGAGTTCTACTCAAAGATTTTCCTGGTACCCAGAAAAGATGGTCCCTGGAGGACAGTTCTGGATTTATCTCACCTCAGCACCTTCCTCCGGGTTCCCTCCTTTCAGATGCTCTCCCTACCTACTCTTCTACCCTGATTCTTCATCAGACCTTCTTAGTATCCTTGGATATAAAGGATGCCTACTTGCACATCCCAATTCATCCTCTGTTCAGAAAATTTCTCTGCTTCTCAGTGGGATCTGCACACTTTCAGTTCTGTACTTTGCCATTTGGTCTCTTAATGGCCCCAAGAGTATTTACAAAATGTCTGGCCCCAGTCATATATTTTGCCAGGACACAGGGAATGCAATTTTTCCCATACCTCGATGATGTCCTCATTCAGCTGACATCAAGTACCATGGCCTTGCAACACCTGTACTTTTCCATCTCCCTCTTAAGAGATCTGGGGTTTACAATAAACCTCAAAAAAATCATCCTTGATATCCTCGCAGGATGAGGTGTTGCTGGGATTTTGGATTCTGACAAGGGAAATGATGGCCTGCTTTCCCCAGAAAAAATTGTGATTCTCACCACTTACTTCAGGGAAATTCTTCCTCTCAAAACCATCTCAGCCAGGGAATTCCTCAGAATCCTCGGATTCATGGCCTCGACCATCCACATGGCACCTCTGGCAAGGCTTCACATGAGGAATTTCCAGTGGTACTTACAAACAATCTGGAAGCAACACCTCCATCCTCTGGATTTCATGATCCCCATGCTTCCATGCCTAGCCAGGGAACTGAATTGGTGGATAGCCCAGATTGAGTCAAATCTGGGCCTGCCCTTACAACCACCACCCCCCCCAACCAGGATCTCTTTACAGATGCATCAGACACAGAGTGGGGTGCAACTTTAGGAAACTGGAGGGTGAGGAACACATGGACCTCACTCAACAGAAAGACCACATCAGTATCAAGGAAATGAGAGCCTTGATACTGGCCTTGATGATTTTCAAGGATCAGCTTCTACCAGGCACTCTGAGGTGGTACACAGACAACACAACGGTGTTGTGGTACATCAATAAACATGGGGACAAGGTCCTACCTCCTGTGCAGG
The DNA here is from genome assembly GCF_019279795.1 of Protopterus annectens. Classification (NCBI taxonomy): domain Eukaryota; kingdom Metazoa; phylum Chordata; order Ceratodontiformes; family Protopteridae; genus Protopterus; species Protopterus annectens. Next base: position 306,514,582 of record NC_056742.1, on the reverse strand, counting down.
CTGGCACTGCAGGCCTGGGAAATCACCTTGAAAAAGCAGATTCTACTCCAAGCAGCATACATCCCTTCTGCAGACAATGTGATGGCAGATTCTTTAAGCAGGACCATGACCCTGTCTCATGAGTGGATGCCGAACAGGGATGTGTTTCTGGACCTGGCCCATCAATGGGGTATTCCAGATGTGGATCTCTTTGCCTCCCACATGAACAGACAGCTCCCAATCTTCTGATCCAGGGCACCACACCCAGAAGAATGGAAGGTGGATGTTCTTTCACTCACCTGGAAGGGGATGTATGCTTATGCATGCCCCCCTCCCTCTTATACAGAGAGTCCTACAGAAAATTCAGAAGGAACAGCCTCAAATCTTGCTGGTGACTCCTTGTTGGCCAAGACAGCATTGGTTCCCCCTATTATTACATCTAGCCAAGGGCAATCACCACAACTTTACCCCACCAAATGGACCTACTCACACAGGAGAAGGGAACACTCTTACAACCCCAACTGTCCACACTGAATCTTGCATTGTGGGTGATAGGGCACTGATTCCCTTCAGACACCTATACACAGAGGACATGCTACAGGTTTTGCAGGAGGCCAGGAAACCTACTACCAGGAAATCTTACCTGTCTAAGTGGAAAAGATTTTCTATATGGTGTCAGAAAAACAACTTACAACTGCTGACAGCAGAGCCCCCAGTGGTTTTGTCCTACCTGTGTGACCTAATGAAGTCTAGACTTTCCTACTCCTCCATTAAAACCCATCTATCTGCCATCTCAGCTTGCCTGCCCCTGGTACCACCTTTGGCTTCAAGGTTAGAAGTCAGACTCTTTTTGAAAGGGGCTGTACATCTCAGACCTCAAAGGAAGCACATTCTGCCTCCTTGGGATCTAAATTTTGTCCTGGATAAATTGATTTTCCCACCCTTTGAACCAGCCAAAGACTGCTCCCTCCAACCCTGCTCTTCAAAAACAATACTCTTGGTGGTCATCACTTTAGCCAGAAGGGTCTCGGAACTCCAGGCCCTTATGGCCTCTCCTCCCTTCATGGTGTTCCACAAGGACAGGGTATGCTTATGTACTAATCCAACCTTCATGCCTAAAGTGGTCAATGAACTGTCCTTGAACCAGGCTATCAATCTGCCAGCCTTTTTTCCCTTTCCAAAAAATCCATCCGAGAGGATACTTCACTCTTTAGATGTGTACAGACAACTCTGATACTATTTGGCCAAGACCAAACCCATCTGCAAGTCTGACAGACTCTTCATCTCTTACCACTCAAGAGCCCTGGGGCACCCTGTTTTCAAGCAAACCATATCCTCTTGGATATCTAAAACTATCTCCCTTTGTTAAACAACCCATGGTAAGTCAGTCTCCTCTCCAGTTAAGGCACACTCCACTAGGGCAGTGTCCTCCTCAGGGTCATTCTTTAAAGGTTTGGACACAGCAGCTATTCTCAAAGCAGCCAGATGGTCCCCTGTACACACCTTCACTAAACACTACAAATTGGACATTGTCTGTAGAGCCAGAGCAGGATTTGCTAGAGCCATCCTTCATGGGTTCATGGAAAGTGCTTCTGGTCCTCCACCCCTCTCTTAGGACAGGAACTTTTGAACTCTCCCTGAACTTATGGCTACAACAGCATATGACTAGAAGGACATAGTATTGTTGTGTAACAACTTACCATAACTTTAGATGTCCCTCTCTTCTATATGCTGTTGTATAGTTTCCCACCTAGCATTCCCCCCTGCATTTGCCTGACTCCTGGAGTACTCACTCCATAGCCGCTGATTCCGGCAACATTCAGTTCTGAAGTGGTTGCATGCTGACATCCGTTTATGACTGACATTCTCGAGAATGGGATGCAGGTTGTCACATGCACCCTAGCGGTAGCATTTAACTTTTGTATAATGGCCAGACGTACGAGAGTTTAACAGAGGCAAACTCCCTGATGTTATGGATATAGCAGCGTATAGAAGAGAAGGACATCTAAAGTTATGGTAGGTTCTTACACAACAATACTTTCACCTGCTACACCTAGCTTCTAAAAGTCTTCCATCCTCAGCTGCCTATATCCCCTCTACATTCCTGTCCATCTACTTTTGCTGAAGCTTTGCTGCAAGAGTTCTGACTGCTTTGGTGGATGGCTCTTAATGCCTAGCCTGAAAAACCTTGACTTTTTTTGTTAAATTTATTAGCTCTTTCATCCATGACTAGGTCAACAAACTCTGTGCAGGATCTGCTTGCAGTCTTGCTGCTGCATTAATCAATAATGGCACATGTTCAGACCTTCACTTGAATACTGCATGCATCCTAAGATGATAATACACTTTTCACAGTATCGCACTGCAGCCTCACATCTTCTAGACCTCTGTGGTTATCTAAAATAAAAAAAAAAAATCTGTGGAACCACTTCATCCACAGACCTTTAGAAGTAATAATGAATGTTTTTTGATATCAAAGCCATGCAAGAACATTGTCACTCCAGTTAGCCATAAAAAGCAGTGGGGCATGATCTGCTAGAGCTGTCATCAGAAGTATTTACCAGCCTGGAGAGAGATACAAGTTCTTAAAAAATATGACTTTTTATCATTTCTCAAGAATGCTGTCTGCAGTGCTGAATAATATGAAAAAAATCTGAATGCCTTCCCCCAATTCAAGATACAATAGCTGCATTTACTTACATAGTTTCTTCACAAATCTCCCTCACAGGCTAAGATATCTCTGTGTAGTAAAGTGGTTCATATAATCTGGGTTGTAGATCAACTTCCAGTAATTCACCATTACAAGTGTGTCCTTTTCATACTGAATTAAGCTGAGCATCACAGTTTGCAGTACATAACTTTTTCTGTGTTTGTGTATGTATAATGTGTGTGTGTGTGTGTATATGAGACCACAATAAATCATTTCAAAACTTTTCCCAACTTTAATGTGACCTATAACCTGTACAATTCAGTTGAAAAACAAACAAATCTGTTAGTGGAAAAAATAAAAAAACGTACAGTAAGATGGCTGCATAAGTGTGCACACCCTTAAACTAATACTTTGTTGAAGCACCTAACTCAAGGTTTAAAGACTTCGGTCCTTAGCCATTTGCCAGAAAACATTAACTTACCAGTCACCAGAAGGTTAGAACAGAAGAAAGAATTAAAATAAAAATCCAAAACTTGAGTCCAGAAGAATGGCAGAAAAACTCAGACCTAATGTGCACAAATACTCCAGCAGCTCGGCGTTGCCTTCAATTCCAGTGCGTGATACAGCTCACCTCCAAAAGCAGAAAAATGGTCCACATTCGTTTGAGTTTCAGCAAATGGGTGATTCAGCAGTAATGAAACCCAAGTTCGTCATTCTTCTTTCTACCTTGTGGCTTCAAGATTTGGAATGCCCCCACCAAGATGGTGCAACACGGTGTTCATTCACCGCTCTTCAAAACCAAGGCTCCATTTGTAATGATTATATGCGGACTAGCGGACCTAATTGAAGACCAAAACACATCAGGTCCGTGTTTCCTCATGTAAGCAACAGGAAGTTATGAAAGAAACTGTCCAGCAGTATGCAAATGAGATGCAGTAAACTGATGCTCTGATTGGCTAAGACACCTACAGCCAGAGCAAAGATCACCTTACTGCAAATCTCGGGAGAACAAGCACCCAAATCAGGCAGTCGGGGTTAAGCTTATTTAAGCTAAAAAACATGTGGTCATTTGGAATTCGGGATGATTGAAAGCTGTGATCAATACACACGAAATAAAATCTTTATGTTGTTGATGTAAAGTTCACATTTGCAGACAAAGCCACCTTATTCTTTTCAGTGAGTCTCTTTTTTGAAAAGAGTGTAAGGTTCTCTGATGACTGACTGATAACCAGCAGTCAGTGCTTTCATCCAGCAACTGAATAATCTCTGCTATTCCAGGGCCCTTCTGTAAAGATAGTCCCACCCCTTTTTATATCAAAAAGGTATTAGTTGCTTCTAGAAAAAAATGATTTCCAAAATAACTGGGGTGAATTCTGCTTCTGTTTAGTTTGCAGATTGTAGATATGTGGAGAAAGTAATTCAGCAACTGTTTCATAGCTGGATCATAGCTATGTAGGAGTTCCAAATGTTTTTGATGCGTGTCTCTGTAGGAAACCACAAGAAATATTTTTTTTTTCTGCTGAAATATTGAAACCTCATTAAAAAAAATTGAGAATGAACACCTGATGTACAACAAGACAGCAAGGACCCTGAGCCTCTTGATCTCTAGATCAGCAGCCCATCTACAGCTCCACTCCTTAAATAGCTATTTCAGAATTGTAGTTGTCTGTATTCTCGGCCCTTCCTATGTCACTGTGAGACATCCATTTTCTTCTCACTCTATTTTCAATGTCCTGAGAGCATCAGTACTTTGCTAGCTGACTACCAAGTTACTTGCACTGATATTCAAATACTTCTATATATCCCATAGCAGTCATATGGTTATCAGAATAGTGCAAGAGAGTCTTCTGAATATCATGAATTTGTTCATTATTCACTTCCATATGATCAGTCTTCTTTGTATTTATCTTAATTCTTCAAATGTTAAATTAATTGCTTCTGTGTTTCCAGCTCGTCACATCCTCACCAGTTTGCCCTTTACTCATCTTGTCCTCCACAATTGCTGTACAGTCATCCAAGAGCTGGCACCCACTGATTCAGGAGTCTATGATCCATATTCATTTCTTGGGTACAACTTTGCTTTGTATTTTCCTTGCAGCCACACCATTGAACACACCACTGGAAACCATTGCGGTAATTTTGTGATGAACGCAGTTAGTGGGTCTTTTCTTCACAAACTGTACAAAAATTTATTTACTAGAGAACAGTTTTCTCTGATCAGATTTCAACATTTATGGTCTGTAGCAAATAATCATATAATTAAGGATATAAAATGGGGTGTTACTAACAGTACTTACTGTTTAAGAGAGAAAGAGCAGGTAACTGTGTTGCAGTATTTAATAATGAACTGGAGAAACAGAAAAAGCTAGAAAATGGTTAAAGCTGTTTGTAAAGGTGAAGGAAGAAGTATAACATGACATTTAATAATACAATAATACAGACAGAAAACTAATCATCGTAGTAAATAAAGTAATTGAAATAACACTTCATACAAGCCTGTGGGGTAAAGATCACATAGTCCATTCAGTAGGAGTGCTATATGGTTGCAGTCTGAAACAGTGAACGCTCATATGAGTGCGAAAGCTTCTTCAGGCTGTGAATAACAGTGAGCACTCATATGAGTGAGCATGTTTTCAGTGAAGTTTTTGCTGGCAGCCTTTTGTATGGGATCATGATGCAGTGGGGGTAAGGGTATTTGCCCTTGCCCTTCTGCTACATGATCTTGTAGCTGATATGTATAATTTGCAGGGGATGTGGAGGGGCTTGCCTTCCTGCAAAGAAGTGTGAATGTTAATTATTGTTTTTGGTCATTTTATATTTGCTTTAAAATAATTGTTCTTTCATTGTTCTGTTTTGTGAGTGTTCGATGTTCGGTGAGACACTCGTATATATGGGTGCCCAGCATTTGGCCTAAAAAGACCTAGATCAACATCTGTTTAATCAACTGCATTTAGGTTCATAGGTGTGTACTAGGCCAATGGCCCTGGAGCCTTTACAAGCCTAGCCCATAGAAGTGCCCAGGCATCATGCCGCCATTAGTTCCAGGTGCCTATATCAAGTAGAGCCACTGGAGTGATCCCCGGGGTGAACTTTCTATTTCCCATCCACTCATCAAGATTTCTCTTGAAAAGGGCCAATGAGGTGCTCTGCTTGACATGTATGGGAAGTCTATTCCAGAGCATGGGCAGTCTCTGGATTATGAACCTGTCCCTCCAGCATGTTCTGTTAATTGTGGTAATGAGGTTGAGATCCCTGGAGCATGTGGTGCAGAGGGATTGGGACTTCTTTAGGTGTAACTTTTCTAACAGCGCTGGGTCAGACATGGCTTTGTATGTCAAGCAGAGATCACCTCTTAATAGACGATATGAGACAGAAAAGTTGGAGTTTTTTAAGTCTGTCCATGTAGGGCATGTGTTTAAGGCCTAGGATCCTCTTCATATGGTACTTTTGTGGCCTTTCCAGCTGTTGCAGGTGTTTACTGAGGTACATGCCAAATGGGGCATTATACTCGATGATTGGTCTAATGAGGGAGGAGTAGAGGGAGATGATGGCTTCTTTCTTCCTGGATGCAAAACCCTTGGTAATGAGATGTGCCACATAGAAGGACTTTCTGACCACAGTGGAAATGTGGTCGAAGGAGAGGTCGCTGTCAACCTGTGTCCCCAGATCTCTTATAACATCTTCAGTCTTCAGTGGGCTACCATCAATGTGGTAATTAGTGGGAACTGAGTTTTTCCCAAAGGGAATGATGACGTATTTTTTGCATTAAACTTAAGGCCATGGTTTTGACACCAGTCGTTGGTCTCAGTGAAGCCTTTCTGTTGGATGTCAACATCTCTTGGGGAGTTAATAATGGCTCCAAGCTTGCAATAGTCAGGAATCCTGGTCAGCCAGAGTCCCTCTGTGTTGTCCTGGACATCTGAGAATTAGTTGCCAAACAGAAGAGGACCCAGGACCGATCCCTGTGGGACTCCACTCGTGACTGATTGGCAGTCTGACTTGGAGTGTGCTACTTTCACACAGTGGGTTCTGTCTGCGAACCAGTTTGCAACCCACCTAGTGATATAGGGGTTGATGCCTAGATGTTCTTCGTGTTTCATTGTTGCAGTCATCACACTTGAGTTATGCTGCCAGGGGTAGCCTTCAGTCAGCCCGAATACCAGAAGCTTAGTATTTCTGAATCGGTTGCTGTCGTATAAAAATCAGGCAGCCAACACCATTACATCAGTCTTTCTTGCCGAGGAGCCCAAAGCAGAAGCAGTTTGCACGAGTGCTGGTCGGCCTCTACCTGAGTTTTCATTTCCGAATTGAAGTTGAAGTCTTCTAAAGCTAAGTACCCTGTTGGGGATCCTTTTTTCTTGCTCTAACTGATGTCAGAAAAAGTTAACAATTGTCTCGCCTGTGGAAAGCAAGTACCACACTGAGACTTCCATTCTTACTGCGTCACCTGTTTAGGCCCAGACTACGATGTCCCTCACTGTCACTTTTGGGCTTTGTTCAACACCAGAACTATATGTCATCAGGCCCTTATTGTAGCTAAATATTTTTGCTTTCAGTCCTTGTATTCCGATTTGGCTTCAGTAAGCCATCTGACTACCGATCTTCCGATAAAATGTAAGGATAAAGACAGAGACAGACTGCACAGGCTCAAAACTGCCAACAATGCTTCCGTTAAGCTAGTCGTCAGTTCTCCGGTCCTCAGTGAGTTGCTTTCGCAGCCCCTGATGCCCACTTCTGTGGATTCGCAGGCCACAACAGAGACCTGTTCATAGTCTGGTATGCAGCGAGACTCTTCTTCAACTAAGGATCCTGTGGATGTCTCTACCTTGGATGGGTCTGCAGCCACTGAGCAGGCACCGGCTTCCTAGGAAGTTGTTCATATTTCACTGTTGCAGTCATTACATTTGGGTTATCTGCCTGCAGGTAGCCCTCAGCTGGCCTGAATATCAAAGTTTTAGAACCCTGCATGCTGTCTCTTCTTCCATGTCAGGTAGTCAGGGGTATAAAGCATGCAGCCAACACCATTACACCAGTCTTTCTTGCCGCACGGTGCCCGAAGCAGAAGCAGTTTGCAAGTGCCGGTCGGCCGACTCCTGAAATTTTCATTTTCGAGTTTCAGAACCGAAGTCTTCAAAAAAGCTAAATACCCCATTGGGGATCCTTTTTTCTTGCTGTAAACCGATGTCAGTAAAAGTTAGCAATTTTATTACCTGTGGAAAGCAAATACCTCATAAAGATTTTCATTCGTACTGCATTCCTTGCTTAGGCCCAGACCACAACGTCCCTCGCTGTCAGTTTTGTGCCTTATTCAATCCTCGAATTATTCGTCGGTTCATTTTTGCATCAAACTATTTCGGTGCTCTGTTTAATTATCCAGAAATGGCTTCGGTAAGCCATCTGACCACCGACATTCCAAAAAAAATAAAGATAAAGACAGAAACAGACCGCATAGGTCCAAAGCTGCCGACGACGTTTCTGTTAAGCTAGTCGCCAGTTCGCCGGTACTCAGGTGCTTTTGCAGCCCCTGATACCCGCTACTTCAGATTTGCAGGCCTCTACTGAGACCCATTCAGAGTCTGGTATGCCGCAGGATGCTTCTTCGACCATAGAACCTGTGGATGTCTCTACCTTGGATGGGTCTGGAGCCACTGTGCAGGCACCGGCTTCTGAGGGTGTATTCAGGCCTACTGTCTTGCATTTCAAACCGATGCCATCTTCTTCTTCAAGGCCTAAAACTTGACCCACGCCTAGAAAACTGACGTCTAAACCACATGGTCAGGCCCATATGCCTAAGTGAAAAGAATGGCTGAAAACCTTATTACTTTAATTAGCGGAAGCCAGCCTTCACCCTCTAAGAGACCTAAAATTGATTTTCCTTCTGATTCTTCTGATCAGGATTCTGAAATTTCTCTTTCTTCTGATTACCAGGATTTGCCCTTATCTACCTATGAAGATTCTGATGCAGAGGACTCCATTCCCTCTGCTTCCCCTCCAGAAGATTTTTCTTTTGGTGAAACCTTGCACTCTCTTAGGGAGCATTTCTGCTGGGAAAGCCAGGATTACTGTGACTCCAAAAAGAGGCTTAGGGAATTCTTACTCCTACCACAACATAGGCCTTTAGCTCTCCCTCCTGCCCTGGACATTGTAGATGATGCCTTCTTAGAATCTAGCCTGGCCCCAGACACTTTATCTCCGGCTCCCAGGAAACCTGATAGTAATTACAGAGTACTTGACTCTCACAAGTTCCTCTTCAAGAATCCTACTGTGGACCCAGAGACCATTTTCCAGGGACGTAAAGGCATTAAGGCTACTACTGCCAAAAACCCTACCCTCTCTGATAGAGATTCCAGGGCCTTGGACAGATGGGTTAAGAAGGTGTACACTTCTGCTACTTTGGTCATTAGGGCTTTAAACTGCCAGTTTCATATGTTAAAGTATCAGCAACGTATTATGGGACTACTTAAACAGAATATGATGTTGATTCCTGACTGTGCTGAAAGTAAAGAATTACAGGGTTTAATGCACTCTGCTGAACAAGTTGGTAAACATACCTTGCAATGTGGTTTTGATTCTTTAAAAGCATCTTGCAGGGCTGCTGTCACTGGGTCTGTTCTTAGAAGGCATGCTTGGCTTAAGGATGCTTCCTTAAACCAAGACTGCCTGTTTGTCAACAAAGCAGAAGTAGTCCTTAACAAGATGGAGGAAAAAGCTAAATCTATGCAAACTTTTGAAAGATTTCCTGCAAGTACAGCCTCCCAGATTTAGTAGGCATTGGCCTTCTAAGAATTGGTCCTTTCCTGTCTCTTCCGGGCCTTCTCAGTCCAAACTCAGGAACAGCAGACCACCTAGGCTACAGTCTCAAGATACTTACAGGCCTAAGCAGTGGGGGGGGCTCCCACTTCCAAAGCTGGAAGTAGTAAGACACCCCCCCTATGGAAAACAGTCACAATGACTTAACCTTAAACCTTCCAAGCCCTGCTCAACTGCCTGCTCCCTTAGGGGGAAAGATCGTCCTGCATGCAAAAAAATGGGAACTCATTACCCAGGACAAATGGGTTTTAAATATAGTTTCCCAAGGATACAGATTCCACTTCCACACCTTACCAACCCCAAACGGTTGGCCAGACCTGCACCCAAATCAGTGGGCAGAGGCTCAGCGGCAGGTTCTCTGTCTTCTAAGTATCAGGCTATTCAACCTGTCTCAGCAGGAGAAAGGGGACAAGGCTTATACTCAAGACTTTTCCTGGTAACCAGAAAAGACAGCTCCTGGCATCCTATCCTGGACCTCTCTATTGTAAACACCTTTTTGGTAATCCCAAAATTCAAAATGCTAACACTTCATCAGCTGCTTCCTATGCTAGGCAAAGATGCCTGGTTGGCAACCTTAGACTTAAAGGAAGCTTACCTGCACATCCCAATAAGGGAATCTTGCAGGAAATACCTACACTTCAGAGCAGGCTACATGCACTACCAGTTCTCTGTGCTTCCCTTTGGCTTATCTACTGTGCCCAGGGTATTCACAAAGTGCCTAGCTCCAGGAATTGCATTTTTCAGGCAAAGAAATATTCAAATATACCCATACCTGAACAATTGCCTAATTCAGGCAGAAAGCCAGGAGATGTTACTAAATCATCTGGCATTTGTAAAAAAATTGCTAACCTCACTGGGGTACACCAAAAATGAAAAATCTCATCTAGTACCCTGCCAACAAATTGTATTCCTGGGAGCAAGCTTGAACACAACTTCCCAGATGGCTTACCTCATGTCAGAGAAACAAGTTTATTTGACAGCTTACTTCAAACTACTGTCCACAAAGACCCAGCTATCTGCAAGGAAAATCCTGCAAGCCCTGGGGTTCATGGCCGCTTGCATTCTACTAATTCCATATGCAAGACTGCATATGGGGAAACTACAATGGTATCTAAAAAGCCTATGGTGTCAACATTCTCAGGACCTGGAATCAATTATTCCTATCATTCCTTGTATAAAGACAGAGTTCCTTTGGTGGGCAGAGGCTTGCTACCACAGCAACAGACTGCCATTCACTCTACCCCCTGCTGCCCAAACCCTAACAACAGGCACATCAGACTATGCATGGGGGGCTCACTTGGCAGGACAGTGCATTCAGGGCAAATGGAACTTGAGTCAAATGCACCTGCATATCAATCAAAAAGAAATGTTAGCTATATAGAACTCCCTGACAGCCGTCAAGGACCACATTCTTGCAGGACAATTATTGGTAAAGACAGACAGCACTACTGTTATGTGGTATATAAACAAGCAGGGTGGAACCCACTGGTATCCCCTCTGCAGACTAGCCATGGCTCTGTGGAACACTGCCTTGAGCCACCAAGTGCACCTACAAGCTCAATTCCTACCAGGCAAGCTAAATTCACTGGCAGATGACCTAAGCAGAAATCCCATGGACCCACATGAGTGGAAACTGGATCCAAAGATATTCAACATTTTGAGAAACAAATGTGGGAACCCAGAGATAGACCTGTTTGCCTCCCCTCAAAACTACCAATTAGACAAATTCTGCACAATGACTCCCCACAGTTCAGCTTGGAAAGTGGATACCCTGTCCTTCACCTGGGAAAGCCTCTCAGTTTATGCCTTTGCCCCTCTGCCTCTCCTCAAAAAAGTTCTGCTAAAGATCAAACAGGACAAACCAAGGACAATACTGATTGCACCAGACTGGCCACACCAGCACTGGTACCCACTCTTGCTCAGTATGTCACTGCTGGAACCATGGCACCTGCCTCAGACCCCTTCCCTGCTGTCCCAGCAGGAGGGCCAGATTATGCACCCCCAGCTTCAAACCCTGAACCTTGCAGCCTGGCTAATTCCCTGAGCTCTCCATTGGCATCCCTCAGTAAGCAGGTGCTAGATGTCATTCTGGAGACAAAGAGGCATAGTACTAGTAAATCCTATGCTGAAAAGTGGAAAAGATACTGTTCCTAGAGCCAGGCTCAGGGGATGGGCACAACAGTGCCCAGCTTACCTCATATTCTTTAATACTTAACAGAGATGCTCCACAAGGGCCTTTCCTTCTCATCAATTAAAATTCATGTCTCAGCCATTTTAGCACATTATAATACTGAGCCACCCATCTTCTCTCACCCCCTGCTGAAACAATTCTTCAGAGGGGCCAAAAATTTAAGACCACCCAGGACAGCCCCTACTTTAGCCTGGGACCTTAACTTTGTATTGGAAAAGCTCACTCTACCTCCTTTTGTGCCAGCTGCAACTGCAGAGTTGAAATTCCTTTCTTGGAAAACAGCCTTCCTTCTAGCCATCACTTCAGCAAGAAGAGTGTCTGAATTACAGGCCCTCATGGCAGTGGATCCCTTCATCATCTTCCATGCGGACAGGGTGTCCCTCAGGACCAACCCTTCCATTATGCCCAAGGTGGTATCCAGTGTGGCCCTTAATCAGTCCATTCATTTGCCAACCATTTTTTTTCCTAATCCACAGAACAAAGGAGAACGAATACTGCACTCTTTGGACGTACACAGACAACTTAGATTTTATTTGGACAGGACTAAGCCTCTCAGAAAAACTGAACAGCTGCTAATTGCTTTTGCTGCAGTGGCAGAGGGGAAAGTCATTTCAATGCAAACCATTTCTAAGTGGATAGGCCATTGCATTCATTTCTGCTATATGCACCATGGAAAACCTACCCACAGGGGATAAGATCACATTCCACCAGGGCTGCATCTACCTCTACAGCCTTTCTCAGAGGTGTCCCTACCAGAGACATCCTAGAGGCTGCTACTTGGAGCTCTGTACATACCTTCACCAAGCATTACCACTTGCCATTTTTTTCTAAATCCAGAGATGGTTTTGCCACTGCAGTCTTGCAGGGCTTAATAGCTGGTCCTATTGCTATCCAACTTCCTCCTCCCTTCCTTAGCTTTGGGAATCTACCAAAATGTAATGACTGCAACAGTGAAACATGAAGAACATAGTACAGTTGTGTACACTTACCATAAATGTAGATGTTTGAGTGTATTCACTGTTGCAGTCCTGGTTACCCTCCCTCCAGCCCCCTGACTTCTGTTGGCTATACCTTTCTTCTTGTTTAGTGTATTTCAGCTTTCTGGTGTATTTGCTTTTTGTTGGAGGTGTAACCATATATATATATATATATATATATATATATATATATATATATATATTTGCTTCCCATTATGGGGGCACCTGACATCTGGGGCAAGAAAAACTGATGTAATGGCATTGGCTGCATGCTTTATACCCCTGACGACCTGACATCATGGAAGAAGAGACAGCATCCGACACATGGATCCAAGACTTTGATATTCAGGCTGGCTAAGGCTACCTGTAGGCAGATAACCCAAATGTAATGACTGCAACGGTGAATACACTCGAACATCTACATTTATGGTAAATGTACACAACTGTACTTTCTTTGCACTACCGATACTTGACACAAACCGACTTCTTTCGCGTCTTCAGTTCTTTCTAAAACTACCGAGTTTCTGAGGCCCAGGGTATGAGCTACACCTAAAAAGCTGATGACCCCAAGCTCAGGCACCTGCTTCTATGCCTCAATCTCAAATGCTTAAAATGGGGGAAGACCTTATTATGCTTATTAGGGGAAGCCAGACTACCCCTTCCAAAAGAAAAAGAGACTTGTCCCCAGTAGTTTTATCTAAACAGGAGTCCGATGACTCTGAGGTTTCTGAATATGAAGACATGCAACCCCTCTCTGCTTATGAGGATTTTGATGCAGAGGAATCAATTCCTTCTGCCTCTCCTCTCAAGGATTTTTCATTTGGTTAAACCCTGCATACTTTAAGGGAGCATTTCCAATGGGAATGTCAGGACTATCCCCAGTCAAAAAAGAGACTCAGGGACTTCTTAGATTTACCACAACACAGATATTTAGCCATTCCTCCTGCCCTGGATGTTGTGGATGATGTTTTTATGGAATCCAGTTTGACTCCTGACACCCTTCCTCCTGCTCCCAGGAAACCTGACGAGTACTACAGAGTCCCTGACTCTCACAACTTCCTTTTCAAAAATCCTACTGCTGACCCAGAGGTCATCTCCCAAGGACCTAAAGGAATTAAAGCAACCTCAGCTAAGAATTCCACCCCCTCAGACAGGGATTCCTGAGCTTTAGACAGTTGGGGTAAAAAAGTGTACATCTCAGCGACTCTTGTTAGAGCAGTAAATTATCAGTTCCACGTGCTGAAATATAAGCAGCATAATATCAAACAAAAAATATCTTCCTTTCCTGCTTGTGCAGAAAATAAAGAATTACAAGAGCTTATGCATTCTGCAAGCCAAGTTACTAAGCACACCTTGCAATGTGGCTTTGATGCTCTAGAAGCATCTTGCAGGGCAGCAGTCACTGGTTCTGTCTTCAGGAGGCATGCTTGGCTTAAGGAACAGACCTTGCCAGACCATGTCAAATCAAAATTATTGGATGCACCATTGAACAAAGACAATTTGTTTGGCACCAAGGCAGAAGAGGTCTTAAAAAAGATGGAAGAAAAAGCTAAATCTATGCAGACAGTTAGACTTTTTACAGGTCCAGCCTCCAAGGTTCAGTAGGCAGTGACCCTCCAAGCACTGGTCCTTTCCATCTCCCTCCAGGCCAGCTCAGCCAAGACCCAGGGGAAGCAGACCCCCAGACAGCAGTCCCAGGGAATGCAGAGATCTAAACAATGGAGTTCATCCTCTTCAAAAATAGGGAGTGCTAAGCCACCCCCGTATGGTAAGAACTCACAATGACTTTACACCTCCACCCCTTACCTCTGCCTACCTGCTTGTGCCCCTAGGAGGAAAACTCTCCTTCCATGCAAACAAGTGGGCCTCTATTACTAACAACTGATGGGTCCTCAACATAGTGTCCCAGGGATAAAAATTTTATTTCCATGCTCTGCCCACCCCAAAAGGGTTCACAGACCTTCCTCCAAACCAGTGGGCACAGGCCAAAAAGCAAGTCCATTCCCTGCTCTCCATGAGGGCAATACAGCATGTTCCTGCAGATCAGATAAGCCAAGGTTTCTATTCCAGACTCTTCCTGTTACCCAGAAAAGAGGGCATCTGGTGCCCAATCCTTGATCTATCCATTCTAAACACCTTTCTGGTGATACCAAAATTCAAAATGCTCTCCCTCCAGCAGCTTCTTTGTATGATTTCCAAGGATGCTTGGTTAGCCACCTTAGACCTAAAAGAGGCCTACCTACACATTCCAATCAGGGAATCTTGCAGGAAATATTTACATTTCAGAGCAGGATCTATGCACTTTCAGTTCTCTGCACTTCCCTTTGGCTTATCCACTGCTCCCAGAGTTTTCACAAAATGCCTGGCTCCAGCCACTGCTTTTTGCAGACAAAGAGATATTCAAATTTACCCCTACTGAGACGATTGCCTGATTCAGGCAGACAGGCAGGAAAAGCTGTTACAGCACCTGACCATTGTACAGGACCTACTGACCTTCCTGGGATATACTATCAACGAAAAGAAATCAAAACTAGTCCCCACACAAAAAACTGTATTCCAGGGGGCAAGTCTGGACACAGCATCCCAGATGGCATTCATTACTGCAGAAAAACAAGCCTACCTGGCAGATTACTTTTCTCAACTAGCCACCAGAACCCAGTTATCCGGAAGGAAAATCCTACAAGATGTAGGGTTCATGGCCTCCTGCATTCTACTCATTCCATATGCCAGACTGCATATGAGGAAACTACAATGGTACCTAAAAAGCCTTTGGTGTCAACACTCTCAAGACTTGGAAACTATCATACCTATGATACCCTGTCTAAGGAAATATTTTCTTTGGTGGGCAGCAGCATGCAACCACAACAAGGGACTTCCCTTCTCACAACCCCATGCCACCCAGACCCTCACCGCAGATGCATCAGACTATGCCTGGGGTGCACACCTGGACAGCAGGTGCATTCACGGCCATTGGAGCCCAAATCAAATACATCTGCACATCAACCAAAAAGAGATGCTAGCTGTTCAGTACACCATGACAGCTTTCAGACCCCTACTCTCCCCGAGGCCTCTAGTGATCAAAACAGACAACACTACAGTGATGTATTATATCAACAAGCAGTCTTGCCATAATCCTTTGGCACATGGCCTCAGCCATGCAAATACACCTGCTAGCATAATTCCTGTCATGCTCCCTAAACTTTCTGGCAGGCAACTTAAGCAGAAACCTGCTAGACCCACATGAGTGGCAGCTGAACCACAGAACCTTCAACTTTGTGACTCAGAAATGGAGCACCCCAAATGTGGACCTCTTTGCCTCCTACTCCAGTCATCAGCTCAGCAAATTCTGCACCAGGGAACCTCACAGCAAGGCCTGGAAAGTGGATGCTCTAACCTTCCAATAGGTAAACCTCTCGATCTATGCATTTCCCCCTCTACCACTCATTTCAAGGGTACTGCTCAAAATAAGGGAGGAAAAACCAAGGGCAATCTTGATTGCCCCAGACTGGCCACACCAGCACTGCTACCCACTGCTGTGCAGCTTGTCACCCCTGCCACCATGGCACCTACCTCAGATCCCAACACTCCTGACCCAGAAGAATTGAGAATTCATGCATCCACAATTGCAGACCCTGAACCTGGCACCCTGGCTTATTCCCCAATCTCTCCTCCAGCTGCCAGCCTAAGCAGACAAGTCCTGGATATTCTACATGAGGCCAGATGCCCCAGCACTAGAAAATCCTATGCTGACAAGTGGAAAAGGTTTTGCACCTGGATCCAGACTAAGGGAGCCAAAACAGCACAGCACCTCTCATCCTGGATTACCTAGAAGACCTACTACACAGGGGTCTATCCTTCTCTTCTGTTATTAATGCGTCTGCTATCTCTGCTCATTACAGCACAGCGCCACCTCTCTTCTCACACTGTGTCATCAAAACCATTCCTAAGAGGGGCTACCAACTTAAGGCCACCCAGAAGAGCTCCTACCCCAGCTTGGGACCTTAACTTTGTGTTGGAAAATCTCACCCTACACCTCTTTGAGCCTGCAGCTTCAGCTGAGTTAAAATTCCTCTCTTGGAAAACAGCCTTGCTTCTGGCCATTACTTCAGCTAGAAGAGTTTCAGAGCTACAGGCGCACATGGCTGTAGAACCCTTCATCATTTTCCATGCTGACAGGGTTTCCCTCAGGACTAACTCATCCTTCATGCCTAAAGTGGTGTCCAGTGTGGCTCTCAACCAATCTATTCATTTGCCTGCCTTTTTCCCTAACCCACAAAACAAGGGGGAAAGGATTCTGCACTCTCTAGATGTGCACAGACAGCTCAGATTCTATCTGGATAGGACTAAATATTTTAGAAAACTGACCAATTGCTAGTCAGCTTCACAGAAGGGGCAGAGGACAAGGCCATATCCAAACAAACAATCTCCAAATGCATAGCACACTGCATCCATTTCTGCTACAAACAGCACAGGAAACCATCCCTAAAGCGGGTCAGGATGCATGCCACCAGGGCAACCTCCACCTCTGCAGCTTTTCTCAGAGGGGTCCCCACCAGGAACATCCTGGAGGCTGCAACATGAACTTCTGTTCATACCTTCACCAAGCATTACCACTTGCCTATCTTCTCCAAATCCAGGGTAGGCTTTGCTACCACAGTCTTGCAGGGCATCCTAGCCAGCCCCCAGTCTTCTTGACTGCCTCCACCCTTTTCTTCAGCTTTGGGAATCAACCCAAGTATGATGACTGCAACTGTGAAACACAAAGAACATAGTACAGTTGTGTACATTTACCATAAATGTAGATGTTTAAATGTATTCACTGTTTCAGTCCTGGTTTCCCACCCTCCAACCTTGTCTCTCTCTCTCTGTCTCTGTCTCTTCTTCTCTCCTTACAGGGAATTTTTGGTATTTACTTTCTACTGGTGGTGTTCTTCCACCATAACCTAGCTCCCTATTCGGAGGATCCTGACAGTTGGGGCAAGAAAAACTGATGTAATGGTGTTGACTGCATGATTTTATACCACTGACGACCTGACATCAGTCCGGGAGTGACAGCAACTGACACAGAAATACTAAGCCTCTAGTATTCGGGCCAACTGAGGGCTATCCCTGGCAGGATAACCCAAGTGTGATGACTGCAACAGTGAATACACTTGAACATCTACATTTATGGTAAGTGTACACAACTGTACTTTTGGTGAGTCTGTCAATAATTTCTGAGTGGGGAATGGTATCAAAGGACTTGGCCAAATCAAGGTAGGCTGCATGAACTGCCTTGCCCTCATCCACAGCTCTGGTGACTGACTCAAAGACGTCAGCCAGGTTAACCAGGCATGATCTACCCTTCACAAAATCAAATTGCATGGGATCCAGAGTTGGAGATCCCCTATATCCTTGTTAAATAGGTCCACGATAATGTGCTCCATAGCCTTACATATCAGATTTGTCAGGCTAATGGGGCAATAATTCCCAGGGTCTGTAGTTGCTCCCCCTTTATGGAGAGGCCTGACTGTAGTAGTGTGCCATTCTATAGGGACAAAGCCTGAGGTGAGGCTGTGATTGAACAGGGAACACAGGTGTGCTAGTTTATGTTGTAGTTCATTTAGAACACAGCCATGGATATTGTCGGGTCCCATGGAAGCTGTATTCTTGGCCTTGGACAATGCAACTTTAACCTGTGCTGCAGTAATGCTGGGTGCCTGGCATTCTTCCAGTATTGTGATTGGTCCTTTGGAGGAAGGAGTAAAGTTGGCACTGAATCTGTCAGCCAGTATGTTGGCAATATCTGTTGGCTCAGTATAGGAGGTACCATTGTGCATTAACTCAGAGCAAATCTGTGTATTGCCATGGAGATTCTTGACATAACTGTACAAGGCTTTGTGATTGTTTTTAGTGTCTTCTGCAATTCTCCCTTCGTAGCTAACTTTAGCGGTTTTGATAAAGGATCTCAACTTTTTGTTGAGGCTAATAAGGGACGTTTTTCCAGTCTTGGGATGTCACCTTTTTCTGCAATAGTTTCTTCCTTCTGTTGTAGAGTTTGTTAATGGCAGGGGACCACTAGATTGGCTTCCTTTTTTCGGAGGAGAGCATCTTGGTTCTGTTGGCTATGGCTAGTTACATGCATTTATGTATGTGTTTGTACAGTGCATTGGTGTATGATTTGGCAGTCATGCACCTATTTTCCATTTGCATGGGTGCCGTGAAGTTAGCCACCTCTGTTTTTAGGAGCCAAAGTCAGCTTTGGAGAAGTTTTTCATGGTGGTTACCTTTGCTGGTGGTGTGGGTGAGATGTGGATTTCCATGGTAATTAGTTTGTGGCTGGATCTAACCAGGGAGGAATTATCTATTGCTGTTGAGCAACGGTTGCCCGTGTTAATAATAACCAGGTCAAGGATATTGCTTCCTCTAGTGGGGGTAAGAATGCGCTGGTCCAGTGCATTGGAATTAATGAATTCCAGGAAGCGTTGGGCAAGTGTATTGGTGCATGAGTAGTTTTCCCAGTTGATGGAGGGGTAGTTGAAGTCACCCAGTATGAGAATGTTGGGTTGGACCCTAATAGTTTCCAGGGTGCTTAGGAACATGGAGTGAGATTCTTGGGACATGGTTGGGGACCTGTAGCTGGCTATGACCTGAATCGCCATCTTATCCACTGTTAGTTGTACCTGAAGTATCTCCGATGTGTTATGCTGGGCTACTAGTCTGGAGGTGTGCGTATCCTTTATGAATATGGAGATACCACCATCTTTGGAGCTTTGGTACATGTTCTGGAGCCAAAAGGTGAGGAATGAGTTATAGTCTGGTAGTACAGGGGTGCTTTCTGCTGCTTTAAACCAGGTCTCCGTTATAGCACAAATGTTGTTCTCCATTTTGAAGAGTGCTTTGAGCGAGTGCATCTTGCGATTTAAACTTCTAGCGTTGAGCAGCATGACCCTCGGATTGCATTTATAGCTGTTATGGTGGTAACTTGGTTTTTAGAACACCACCTAAAAAAGGCACTATAGGGGTGGCAAGAGCCTTAGCCAGTATCTAGAAACCTAGGGGTGACAGATGCAGGCCATCTCTGGCAAAGCATCAAGGTCTGTCAATCATGTCATCTCAGACAGATACTGGATCCTCTTAGAATGACACCAGAAACTTAGCCAATTATTGAAGTCAATCATTTTCTGCTTGTACAGCGGTATCATTTTGAGTAAAGGTAGGATGCTGCTCAGGGCTAGTGTCATACCTGCCTGGGCAACATAATCCAAGAGCTACCCCATGTCTCTTCATGTAGTCCAGGGAGGTGCATCTCAGGTCATTCACACCCACATGGACAATGACAAAGTCATACTTGCACTTGTTGTGGAGTGACCTGAGTGCATGTGTTATGTGTTGGATCCTGGCACCTGACAGACAACTGACTGCTACCTTCTCCTTATTTAACCTAGTGAGTGGGACATCAGTGTGCCTCATTATTGAGTCACAAATGACATATATAAACCTTATTTGAGACCATGTGGGAAGTGCGATATATGTAAGGTACTAAGTCCAGACAATGTTTTTATACACCCTATAACCAATGTTAGGTATGAATTTAGAGTAAATGCTATGTGAACTACAACTGATTTAATTTATTTGGCAGTATGTAATGACTGTCACTCATATTATGTGGGGATGACAAATAGGTCACTTCGTGATAGAGTAAGAGAGCATCTTTTAGCCATTTGAAATGGAGATATTGAAAGAAGTGCACTAGCCAAACATGTAAAGTCAAATAATACTCACACATTTAAATTTATGGTTATATGTTGTATAGGTCACAATTTAAGGTTGGGAGACAAGAAAAATATCACTGAACAAATTGAATTACATTGGGTCATTGAACTACAGGCTGATAAATTACCTGGGCTTAATGAAAGGGCCTCTAAAACCACTATTGGTTGCTAAGAGGTTTAAGTAATTTTAATTTTAGTCACTTTTATGTAAATTAATGTTTTAATGGTTTTTAAAAAATGTTAATTATTCAATTATCTCATTAACATTTAGCCTAGAGATTGTATTTAAGCAGGAAGTGATGTGCAATGTAAATGAAGTCTGATGAAGCATCTGGTTGATGTGAAAGCGCTCACTGGTTTTATCTGTTCTACTATTATCTTGATATCGTTTGCACAATAAATTTTTGGATATTTTGTGCCGTGGTCTTCACTTCTCCAGTTTGGATCTATATTGTTGAAGCTAATTAATATGCAGCACATCGCACATGTGGGTCGAACAAATAAACGGATTATATTAATCTTGACCTGTTTGTGGTAAACCATATATATGTATGTGTGTGTTATGAGTTATCACTGCACACATTTCATCACATGCTGAAATGCTGGTGTTTTGTTGGTAGAGCAGTTGGTTGAATTATTTAATAGTTGAAGTTCATTATTCTTGGGCTTTTCCCTTTCATTCATGTTAGAGTGACCTTGGAGTTAGTATAATTAATTTCTGTGGGTGTGGGGGTAGACCCACATGTCAGAGTGTGTGGGGGGAAAAGCCCCCCTTTTAAAAAATATTTTTTGTTTTTATTTTCGTAATTGCAAATGTAACCTGTTGGTTTATATTTGGGATTACTTTTTTGTTGGTTTTCGTTGCAATTAATGGTAATCACAAATGAGTTTGTTCAGTACAAACTCATATATGCCAACAAAAAACAAATTCCAGCTCCAATGAAATGTATTTATTGCACAGCAGATGCAGGTTTCACCTTACCAGCTCTTTCAGTGTTGTCAGTATAGTTTACAGTAGGACAATAGGAACTTAGAGGAAAACTGCCCCCTCTCCTACAGTTTAACTCATTCCTTAGGTTTATTTTCTGCTTACAGTATGATTCCAGTATTGTGTAGGTACCAGAAACCTGCTTGCACTTCTTAAAACTTTCATTTCCTTGCCTTGGAGTCAAAGGAAGGGAAAGCCCCCCCCCCTACTTTCTTTAAGCTTAAAGGACAACAATGGGATTCTATTATTAAACTTATATGTACTTTTTCTCCCTATTTACTGTCCCTGCTATGAATAAACAACAATACAGCATTTCAAATATTTTAAATTGACTTTTTTTCTGCACTACAGCAGTACATTACTGTACTACGATGGTTTCACTTTCAAAAAACTTTTATCCTGCCCTGGAAAAGCTTGCTGTAATCTCCACTTCATTGACATCATCAAGGCAAAAGAATACAGGTAGTTTTCTGGCCAATTCCCTCCCAAAACTAACATCACCACAACCATCCTAAAAACTCACCCATGCTGTGATATCACAGATCTTTGGTCCTTCCCCTACCCATACAGAAAGTGAAGGATATAACAAGGAAAACAGTACATGAGTCAAGTCTCCTGCTGTGAGCTGTCAATCACAGCAGGTAACAGCTGAAATTAACCTTAGCATTTTGACAGCTAGGGAAGTTAGGTGTGGAGGGGGGTGGGAGATGAGTCAAAGTAGTACAATTCAGGCTTTACAAAAGACTACATTTTAGCCATTCTAAAAAAAAACAGCAGCAAAAAGCACTTTGAAAGTCTGTTCTGTGGCATTTGTGTTTTAAGTAGTCATTGAATGGCATGAAATGTTACTTAAAGCTAACTGACTGAAAGACAGCAATGTATGCATGTAAAATCAGTGCAGTGACATGAGCTTTAGGAAGAAAGAGGCCTGTATGCCACAGTACAAAGACAAAGTGATCGCTTTTTTTAACATAAGAAAAATTTTTCGTCAAAGGGGAAGGGATCTGTGTCTGTCAGCCTGGGATGACATGACAAAGCTTCCCGTTGCTTGTAGGCTAGGGACTTGGCTTCACCAACTGCCACTGGGCTTTATTGGCAAGGCTCTCTGCAAGGCCAGTGCCTTTTTATTTTGGCTTCAAAGGCACAAATACCCATAGACAGCACAAGGAGAGGAAAACAAACTTAATGCTGCTGCTAATAGAGATCTTAACCTCAAGATGCCTGCCTTGCACGCTCTCTCCTCTATGAGAGTATGATATCCTGCAGTGAAGCGAGCACCTAGTTCAAGGCTGGCTCAGAGAGCACCAGCACAGCAGCACCCTACCTCATATCATGCTTACATTTAAAACCCGGACGAACCACAAAAGAGTTTCCAAACCATCAGGATCAAGGATATCCACCAGTGCGTGCTTGGCCCATTAGATGCATTGATGTGCATCTAAGCATGTGCAAGACTTCTCCATGTGCACCAGCATCCTGCAGACCGCCCTTCAGTTTACCACATCCTACAGACCACCCTTCAAACATTGGAAAACATAGTCTCTCCGAAGAAGAGTACATTGGGTATTCAGCTGATCAAACCAACTTATATTGGGTCAAGCCCCAGCACCAAACATTGACTGGGAGCACTACTCTCAAGCCCCAGCACCTTGGAACAACTAGTCTGAAATTATAAAGGACAAATGCATAGGGACAAACTATACCCAACCCTGGAGAGGGGACAACATACTAGACCTGATCATTACCAACATGGGGACTCTATGCTCCACACAGACTGTTATCCCACATCCCGACCCTGTAGAAAATAATCCATTAAACTGGATAAAGCGAACAGCTACCAAAACACCCAATGAATCTTCAAAAGCAGTGAAAAAACTTCTCACAGCTGAAGTGGAATTCCAATTCATAGGAGTGGATGGAATGCATGGATCATCTTCTGGAGAAAACAGCATCATATATATCCCCAAGAAATGCACAGGCATCCTCCAGGAAAGGACCCTGCCACTGCAAAAAAAACCCAAGAAAACCCAGGAGGAGGCCCACTACATGATGAGCAAAATCTCCTGGAGGGAATAAACATCTCCTGATCAGTACTGTAAAGAATTACTACCTCCTCAAAAAATCATAAAGCCGATAGGGAGAAAAGAGAAAAATTACTCAAGACAATCAAGATAAAATCCATAAATTAGAAGCCTCCAAAGCAACTCGAGAACTTGTTCTGACAGGATTCCAAAGACTTTTTTTTTTAGTTATATACAGGTGGGTTCAACTCAAATCCACCCTCCCCAAAATGATTCAGTTCTATCTAAACAAACTGAACACACCAGACCCACCAATATCCTGGCAGACCCTGGCAGACAGGTTCAGTGCAAACTGCTCCATGGGACCCCCCCAAAGCAAAAACTCTCAAGGGCTCAGGAACACACATCTCCCTAATCCCTCAAAAGGCTGCCTATACAATCTCGGCATCACTACAGGATGTATTGCCAACAGAACCAGATGAACAGCTAATCCCCACTCCTGAGAACTAACTCAGTCCTAAGAGCCCAATACAATCTCAGCCACACTATAGCAGCTGTGCCAGAGCTATGGAGAGCATCATCATGGAGCTCATAAACAAAGACATTGGCCTCCTACAGACACTAGATCCTACCCCTGGAAAACTTTGTCACCCCATAGTCCTTGCCTTGATAGGAGAGTGACTTCTTGAAGGGATCATCATGGAGCTCATAAACAAAGAGACAGGTACAACCTACTTTGTAGGCCGATCCAACCTCAGATTCTGACTTGTCAAGGGCATCATTCATAAGCTATCCCTCTTTGACCATAGATAAAGTCTGGTAACAGATGAAACTGGCTCAACAGACATTAGCAGTGAGCAGTAGACCCCCACTCGTCATCATAGATAAGCTATCCAGTCCCACTATAAAAGCCTATAGGACAGCTTGGGTCGCAAACTGGCTCAAAACAAGACCAAGGAGGAGTGAAACAGCTGCTCACCAATTGTAGTGAGGTGAGCTGAGTGGCGCCCC
>NC_056742.1:306147701-306185201 GCF_019279795.1 Protopterus annectens | reverse complement strand
TCCCTCCCTCTCTCTCTCTGTCATACCTCTCAACTGTCCAGATTTTATTTCTTGTATTAAGAGGTTGAGAGATATGCTCTCTGTCCTCTGCATCATTTTGTGAAATCGATCAACAAGTATGGAGGAATATCAGCAGAAAGCAAAAGAACTGACTTAGTTTAAAAAGAAAATTATTGCAGAGCTATAAGAGATTATAAAAATAAGAATATATTTTATTGGCAGCATCCAAATGAATGGCAAAGAAGGGTTCGTTATGTCAGACATCCTCGGGAACTAGGGGAAGAAGTACCTCATGTACCCGGGACTCCTCCGCATCAACAGCCTCTGCTCTGCATATTGTGAGGTTTGCCAAAAAAGAACAAGTAAATAGTAATGAACCTCATCCAAACACAACATTTGCATGGCTGGTGGCAGTAACCCATGTAAACTGATGAGAGTGCAACAGAGAGATCAACCACAGGAGCCAAGGTATGTGACTTGGAGATATGTTAATAATCCACAAAGAGGGAGATGGGAGGTGAGCAGGAGCAACATGAAATGTCAACTGAACATTTTTGTACATGGAGATAAGAGCAAGTTTACATTAAATGTATAGGGGTACTTGACAAGTTTTCAGATGGGGACTATTGAAAATAACTTGGATATTAATTTCTTGATTTTGGACTTTGGTAATACCGTGAAAGCAGTATTACCATGAGGGCTTAAATTTGCTCCAACTGCAATTCCTAAGTGGATACATTTTATGGTGCACATTTTTAAATTTATACAAAAGTTGTATTTCAAAGATAGGCTAGCTGTGGGTGACTTAAATTATGCTGCACAAGATTTGATATTAATTAATCTAAGTGAAAATTATTCTGAGTTTCTATTTATGAATGTAAATAGCATGAAGGGGAGTGGTTTCTAAAAATATGATGAATATGTTTATGGGTGTGCCAGGAATTCATTAAAGGGCCTAGTATGAGCCATGCAGCTTGTGCTAAAGAGGTCATGCTCCTGCAATTATTTAATCTGTGATTTAGAGACATGTTAGGCAAGACAAGATAAGACCTCAAGTACTGGATAATTTGCATGTCTCTGAATCGCAGACACTATCATAATGTGCAGATCAGCATGACAGTAAACTACTGCTCATGCAGGCATTGACATCCTCTCACCACCACAGTCACTCACAAGTACACATTTATACACACACAAACACACACACACACACACACACACACACACACACACACAACACAGTTGCCATATCTGTCCCCCTGACTTGTCTTCACTCCCATGGTTCCCCCCACTGCAGATCACCACAATAGTTTTAAATACTGTCATGGCACACTTGCAGTTGTCTTAGTGGCTAGTGTGATCCCTCACCCCTGAGCACTGTAACAGTATACATTATGTTTATGTGTTTGTTTGTTTGTGTTTGGATGTGTACTTGTGTGTGGGAGAATGACTTTGGGGGGATGCCAATGCCTACATGAGTGGCAGTTTACTGCAGTGACATGCAGAACAGTAATGATGTGCACATTGCAGTAGTAAGTGCAATTCAAAGACATGCAGATTAGCCGATAGTAAGGTCTTACCTCATGGCTAACATGTCTCTGCATCTCAAATTACTTAGTCACAGGAGCAAGAGCCTTTTTCATGTGAGGCCCTTTAATGAATTCCCAGGATGGATTTAAATTTACTTATACAACAGAAAAGATTCAAATTTTGTTTTGGATATGATTTAATTTTTTGATTCTTGTGATAAAATCTGTTCTAAAACAAGGAGAAAAGTAAGCTAGTTTTTTCTTAGGCTGACAGTGATCATCTGAAGGTACTGATTGATTCACAGACTAGTAGACAATTATTTACAACTAAATGCTTATGAACTAATTTTGTGGAATAGGGGTGGGAGATTGGCATAATGATTAAGGTGTTAACCTTGCAGACACAAGGTGCAGGGTTTGATTCTCACATGGGATAACTGGCTAGGCTTAAAATGGCCCACCAGGGCAATTAGCCTAGTACTACTCTATGAACCTAATATGTGAAATATATTTTAAAGAAGTTATACTACAGAGGATATAAAGAACAACAAGTATTAAATTCAGTTTTGAGAGTGTGTGGAGAGAATCTAAAAGGACCATTACATACTGGAATGGAGGTATGTGATTTCAGTGGAGTGCAGTTTACAGTAAGTCAGTTGTTTACTTGTGCTTCTGAAAGGGTAATGTATGCATTAGTTTGCACTTGTCCTGAACTATATATTGCAGAAACAAAGTAAAAGTAATGTCTTTTGGCTTTTCCCTTTTAGGGGTCATCACAGCGGAACTCCGGTCTACTAATGATTGGCAGTGGATTTTTACGGTGCCAAGTTGTCAGCCCAACACCCAACCTTCAAAGAAGGCACACCCATTCATGCACACACCTACCTGCATGTCTTTATACATTACTCGATCACGGGGAGGACATGCAGACTCCACACAGAAGGCACACTAGCCTAGAATCGAATGGGAGAACCTCTTGCTGTGAGGTGACAATGATAACTGCTGCACCACTGCGGCAGGACATATTGGAGAAACAAAGTGAAACTATATATTAGAGAAACAAAGTGAATAGTTACAAGTACAATAGCTGAACATGTGGGGGATATCTGAAAATCCCAAACATTTAGTCAAGTGGACAGGCATTTTATGGAAGACAAACATAAAATGAGAGACTAAAATTTATGACTTTTTTGCAACATCCACTGAATCTGAGGATAGGCGTTAAACTGTAGTTATATAATAAGAACTATTTAATATTGAGATATTTGACATATAACCCTCATGGATTAAAATGTGGAAATTAACTGGAAAGTATTTTATAATAAATCGGAACCATCTCTTTAAGATGTAATTCTTTTGTAAATGGACTGATTGTTATATTTATAAAAATGGTGGGATTGTTTCTTTTGCTCAGAGCATCCTTAGCTTGGCATTAGATTGTGGCATGACAAAATGTATATGAAGTCTTATTTTTTGCATCTAAAGGTGTATTTATGTAAGGCTGATAATCTGCATTATACTCTTTCCAGTGTGGTGGTTGCTTGGTATGCAGCACATGTTAGTGGTCTATAGTGCTTCTTCAGAGAGTTGTTATTAAATCATAAGTAAAACAAATAATACATGTTTCATCAGAAGAAAAAAACATACATATCTTTACCGTGCAGCATTTTCAATATGACCATGCACAACAAAACATGATTTGGAGAAATAAACTGGTGTAGGCACGTTTACCGTTGTGCTGCACTGAAATCCTTAAGGTCAGAATTGCTCTTTTATCTAGGTTTTGTGCCATAAACATGTGTGTGCATGTATATATATATATATATATATATATATATATATATATATATATATATATATATATACACATACACATACACACTATATATATATATATATATATATATATATATATATATATATATATATATATATATATATAGGTGTACGTCACATAATCGAACATCCAAATGTTCGACTTTCATATGGCCGAAACCATATGATTGAACTTATGAATGTTCAAAAATGTGAAAAAAAAATAAACAAAAAAAAAAAACTAAACAGTGCTAGTAGGGGGGCATGCCCCACTGCACCCCCCACTTGGGGGGCTGTACCCCTCACACCCCTAGTTATTTAAATATATCAACTCCAAGATCAGATTGCATTGCGGTAAAGGGAAATCTTCCTGTTCCATGCACTATGGAGATCCCCATTCAGACCATTCGAACTTTTAAAAGTTCCATCATATGGTCTCGGCCATATGAAAGTCGGGCTTTTAAAAGTTTGACCATCTGAAGGGGACCCATATATATATATATATATATATATATATATATATATATATATATATATATATATATATATATATATATATATATATATATATATATATATATAGTATTTTATAATAAACAGCTGAAATAGTGGCCAAAACATCAATGCTTTAACATCACTAACAAATTGTTGGTGATGTTAAAGCATCACCAACAAATTGTTGATGACTTGCTGCTCATATGACTTATTTATTCCAAGATTATACAATCCATGGGGGAAAGGGCATATTCCCCAACCTCAGGGATTGTTGATTTCACATACCTTTCAATCATCTATTTTGTCGACCAAAACATGTCAGCAATACAGATTTAACATTTAGGACATTTGGTATTTCAGACATCTGTCATAGAATTATAATATAATATATATATGTGTGTGTGTATATATATATATATATATATATATATATATATATATATATATATATATATATATATATATATATATACATGCGTACATATATTCATGCATACATATATTCATGCATACATATATTCATGCATACAAGCAACAAATGCAATGAATTTGAAATCTTCACTGGCACAGACATCCACTTTGCATTATGCTTTTTTCTGCTTTTTTTAATTTCTCCAAGTTTTGGGGTTTCTAATACCATGACAGGAATGGACCCCATTCCTAAGTCAAAGTATGATTAAAGTTCATGAAATTAGTATTGTTTCAATCTTTGATGTTAGCCAGAAGTGCTGTTTACAGCACCCAAATAGTGCCCAGTAATGACTTCTTCTGCAATTCATAGAGTTACATGTATCTGTAACATACCTAAGTACGACAGCAAATTCTTTTATATAAGACCCATTGCTTCTACTACTATTGGAACTGTCTGGGTCTCCTTCTTCCACATTGCCATTCTTTCTGCCTGCAAATCCTGGTATTTTATGACATTGTGTCTCTCTGTACATAAGATACTATAGTCACTGAGTGTAGCAGTTTCAATGATCAATGCTACTTTTGTCTTCTTTTCAAGGACTACAATATCTGGTTTTCTTTCATCTATTTTTAAATGTTGGTAATGGGTAATCCCATACAATATAAACTTCATCATTTTCTATAATGTTTTGTGGCTCATGTTTCCAGAGTTTTCCAGCTACTTCAATATTATAATGTTTGCAGAATTCCCAGTGCAATAGTCTTGCCACATTATTATGCCTTTCAGTATACAGTCCTTCTGTCATTAGTATAGCACAACCAGCAACAAAATGTGCAACTGTTTTCAACTCTGTTTTGCAAAACCTACATTTGTCTGTTTCTCCCACGTGTTCAATGGACTTTGCGAACCAATGTGTATGTAGTTCAGTATTTTGGGCCACCAATATTAACTGTTCATCTTTTGGTTTAAATTCACCTCTCCTTAACCATTCCTGCATTCTATCCTGATCAACATGAGGTTGTTACAAGATTTTTCTTTACTTACAACTATATTTATACATTTTCTACATTTCTTACCTTCTCATCTGATCCTTCACCTTATATTCTCTTTTTTCTTTGTCTTTGGGCATATTCAGTTGCTGCCTGAATTTTATCTAATTCTGGTTTGATTTCCATTCTTGCTTCACGCCGATATGCTTCTGCTAAATTAAGCAGGGAAGTCATCCTAGACTTACTCTCTTCATGTTTTAAAACTTTCACTACATTTGGGTCTTGTGAGATCAGCAGATATGTTCTACAACTGCAAATTTATACATGTAATCAATTTTGAAGAGGCCCATGCCTCCTTCAGAATGAGGAATGTATAGCCTTGGTATGCACTGATTATTATAAATCATTTAATGAGCACGAAGCATCTTTCTTGTTTTCCTGTCCAACCTATCCAACACCATTTGAGGCCTGTCAATCACTTCAAAACTGTATGTCAGGACAGGAAGAGCAAATTGGTTTATAGCTTGGACTTTGTTCCTAGATGTCCACGCCATTTTCAGTATTAAGTATTCTAAAATATTCCTTACTAAGTTTTATTTGCATTTGTTCATGTTTTATTTATTGATCCTTCATCAATTCCCAAGTAACTCCCCCTACTATCACTAGAGAACAGATCCTTAATGCTCTCTTTAAGACCAATGGACCCAGACAATATCCTAGGATGCCTTCTAAATAGCATAAAACATGACCTATCAGGGCCTCTGGAATTACTATTTAACTGTAGCCTCCAAACAGGCATCATGCCTCACAAATGGAGAAAGGCAACAGTTATCCCTCTGCACAAAGATGGGCCATCTACAGACCCTGGAAACTATAGACCCATAAGTCTCACTAGTCTTATATGTAAAGCCATGGAAAGAATTATCATGGAGATGATCAACAGAGATATAGTAAACATCCAGTCACTGAACCCAAACCAGTTTGGTTTCATCAAGGGCAGATCATGCCTACTCAGCCTGGTGGACTTCTTTGAGAAGGTCATCAAAGCAATGGATGAGGGCAAAATCATTTACACTGCCTACCTTGACCTGGCCAAGGCATTTGACACAATTCCCCACTTGGGCATTGTTGACAAACTCAAGAGGTTAGATGCAAACCCATATGCCATACCAGTGGATAGCCAACTGGCTCACAGACAGGACCCAGGAAGTTAGAGCTGGGGAGTCCACCTCTACAAAGAGGCCAGTCACAAGTGGAATCCCTCAAGGATCAGTCCTTGGACCGCTCCTTTTTGGCGTTTACTTCACAGAAGTCAAGGCCAATGTCAGTGGTCTGTGGCTGACTAAATTTGCAGATAATTGCAAATTAGGAGCTGTCATTGAATCTCACACTGACACAAATGTTCTCCAGGAGAGGTTGACACAGACAAATAACTTGTTTCAGAGCCATGGGCATAAACTAAATGCCAAGAAATGCATAATAGTATCCTTTGTGAAGTCATCTACCCCTGGTAACTATCATATTGACAACACACCCCTTAGAGTTGACCCAGTAGTCAGGGACTTTATTTATCTATTTATTTAACATTTGTTTACTGGGTAAGTCCGACTGGACACAGGTCCTTTTTCAGCAGAGACCTTGGGAGTAAAGCTCCATGAGCAACAGTAAATTTTCATGCACACATTACAACAATCAATAAAGTATAAAGTCAACAAAATGTAGTATACATGAGAAAATACAAATTTGTTACATCTTGACAACAAAACCTAGGCTTTGAACATAGCTAGTACTATTTGCAAAGTATAATTTATATCAAGATAGAATGTTAAGACAGGTCAGTAGGAACACAGGATTAAACACCGAGGGAGAAGTTGGATATGTTTTTGGTATACTGTGATGTATCAGAGCACTCATGAGGGGTTAGTACAGGAACATAGCCACTTATTTTTAGATAAGCTTTAAGTGATGGCTTAAAGTGGCTAGTGGATGAGATTGAGAAAATAGAGTTAGGAAGGGAGTTTCATATACGAGATATATAGTTGGAAAATAAAGATTTTCCTGCAGTGTTGTTGGCCTTGGAAATGGTGAGTAAGTTCTGGTTGTTAGAGCAAAGGGATCTGCTGAAACTGTAAGGAAGGATGAGCTTTTGTAGTGCAGGGGTTCTAGTTGGTTGTTTTACAATTTTGTGAGTTGGGGAGAGTTGGTTGTAAAGAATAATGTTGGGAAGCTCAAGCCAGTCTAGTATCCTTAAAGCTGTACAATGATGTGTTCTATATGGACAGTCAGATGCAAACTTAGCAATTTTATTATAACATGCTTCTAGCTTAGATAAGTCAGTTTTCCTTAGATTAGTTAAAATTGGAGAGGCATATAGTAGAGTGGAGAGAAGATGGGTATGTGCTAATGTTATTTTGGCCATTGCTCATAGGTTCATAGGTTCATAGGTAGGTTCAAGGCTATCGGCCCAAGGGCCTACGTAAGCTTAGCCAGCAAGGTTCCATGGCTTACGCCATCTAAGAAAGTTATTTTCCTGTGCCACTGAAATGCACTGTGGTCAGGAACCTTTTGTGCCTACATAGACATCCAAGTTTCTTATGGACTTTTTTTATAGTTAGGGAGGCATGCAAGTAAAATGTAAGGGTACTGTCTATTCTACTCCAAGAAGCTTTGTATGGGTTGTTGGTGAGATCACAGTACTGTCTTTGGCTATTATGTTAAATGTTGGGCATGAGATAGATGTCTTGTAAGACTGGAAGAGTAATCATTTAGTTTTGTTTGGGTTCAGGATTTGATTGGGCATTGGCTAACCATGTTTCAACAAAAGTGAAAGATTCCTGTGTTTGAGAATTAAGAGCTGATAGAGAAGTGGCAGCACAGATAAGTGTTGAATCATCTGCATACTGTATTATAGAACCATGTGGAGTAGCTGTGTGTAGATTATTAGTCACAGATAAGTGTTGAATCATCTGCATACTGTATTATAGAACCATGTGGAGTAGCTGTGTGTAGATTATTAGTCACAGATAAGTGTTGAATCATCTGCATACTGTATTATAGAACCATGTGGAGTAGCTGTGTGTAGATTATTACTCACAGATAAGTGTTGAATCATCTGCATACTGTATTATAGAAGCATGTGGAGTAGCTGTGTGTAGATTATTAGTCACAGATAAGTGTTGAATCATCTGTACACTGTATTATAGAACCATGTGGAGTAGCTGTGTGTAGATTATTAGTCACAGATAAGTGTTGAATCATCTGCATACTGTATTATAGAACCATGTGGAGTAGCTGTGTGTAGATTATTAGTCACAGATAAGTGTAGAATCATCTGCATACTGTATTATAGAACCATGTGGAGTAGCTGTGTGAAGATTATTAGTCACAGATAAGTGTTGAATCATCTGCAGACTGTATTATAGAACCATGTGGAGTAGCTGTGTGTAGATTATTAGTCACAGATAAGTGTTGAATCATCTGCATACTGTATTATAGAACCATGTGGAGTAGCTGTGTGTAGATTATTAGTCACAGATAAGTGTTGAATCATCTGCATACTGTATTATAGAACATGTGGAGTAGGTGTGTAGATTATTAGTCACAGATAAGTGTTGAATCATCTGCATACTGTATTATAGAACCATGTGGAGTAGCTGTGTGTAGATTATTAGTCACAGATAAGTGTTGAATCATCTGCATACTGTATTATAGAACCATGTGGAGTAGCTGTGTGTAGATTATTAGTCACAGATAAGTGTTGAATCATCTGCATACTGTATTATAGAACCATGTGGAGTAGCTGTGTGTAGATTATTAGTCACAGATAAGTGTTGAATCATCTGCATACTGTATTATAGAACCATGTGGAGTAGCTGTGTGTAGATTATTAGTCACAGATAAGTGTTGAATCATCTGCATACTGTATTTTAGAACCATGTGGAGTAGCTGTGTGTAGATTATTAGTCACAGATAAGTGTTGAATCATCTGCATACTGTATTATAGAACCATGTGGAGTAGCTGTGTGTAGATTATTAGTCACAGATAAGTGTTGAATCATCTGCATACTGTATTATAGAACCATGTGGAGTAGCTGTGTGTAGATTATTAGTCACAGATAAGTGTTGAATCATCTGCATACTGTATTATAGAACCATGTGGAGTAGCTGTGTGTAGATTATTAGTCACAGATAAGTGTTGAATCATCTGCATAATGTATTATAGAACCATGTGGAGTAGCTGTGTGTAGATTATTAGTCACAGATAAGTGTTGAATCATCTGCATACTGTATTATAGAACCATGTGGAGTAGCTGTGTGTAGATTATTAGTCACAGATAAGTGTTGAATCATCTGCATACTGTATTATAGAACCATGTGGAGTAGCTGTGTGTAGATTATTAGTCACAGATAAGTGTTGAATCATCTGCATACTGTATTATAGAACCATGTGGAGTAGCTGTGTGTAGATTATTAGTCACAGATAAGTGTTGAATCATCTGCAGACTGTATTATAGAACCATGTGGAGTAGCTGTGTGTAGATTATTAGTCACAGAGTGTAGATTATTAGTCACAGATAAGTGTTGAATCATCTGCATACTGTATTATAGAACCATGTGGAGTAGCTGTGTGTAGATTATTAGTCACAGATAAGTGTTGAATCATCTGCATACTGTATTATAGAACCATGTGGAGTAGCTGTGTGTAGATTATTAGTCACAGATAAGTGTTGAATCATCTGCATACTGTATTATAGAACCATGTGGAGTAGCTGTGTGTAGATTATTAGTCACAGATAAGTGTTGAATCATCTGCATACTGTATTATAGAACCATGTGGAGTAGCTGTGTGTAGATTATTAGTCACAGATAAGTGTTGAATCATCTGCATACTGTATTATAGAACCATGTGGAGTAGCTGTGTGTAGATTATTAGTCACAGATAAGTGTTGAATCATCTGCAGACTGTATTATAGAACCATGTGGAGTAGCTGTGTGTAGATTATTAGTCACAGATAAGTGTTGAATCATCTGCAGACTGTATTATAGAACCATGTGGAGTAGCTGTGTGTAGATTATTAGTCACAGATAAGTGTTGAATCATCTGCAGACTGTATTATAGAACCATGTGGAGTAGCTGTGTGTAGATTATTAGTCACAGATAAGTGTTGAATCATCTGCATACTGTATTATAGAACCATGTGGAGTAGCTGTGTGTAGATTATTAGTCACAGATAAGTGTTGAATCATCTGCATACTGTATTATAGAACCATGTGGAGTAGCTGTGTGTAGATTATTAGTCACAGATAAGTGTTGAATCATCTGCATACTGTATTATAGAACCATGTGGAGTAGCTGTGTGTAGATTATTAGTCACAGATAAGTGTTGAATCGTCTGCATACTGTATTATAGAACCATGTGGAGTAGCTGTGTGTAGATTATTAATCACAGATAAGTGTTGAATCGTCTGCATACTGTATTATAGAACCATGTGGAGTAGCTGTGTGTAGATTATTAGTCACAGATAAGTGTTGAATCGTCTGCATACTGTATTATAGAACCATGTGGAGTAGCTGTGTGTAGATTATTAGTCACAGATAAGTGTTGAATCATCTGCATACTGTATTATAGAACCATGTGGAGTAGCTGTGTGTAGATTATTAGTCACAGATAAGTGTTGAGTCATCTGCAGACTGTATTATAGAACCATGTGGAGTAGCTGTGTGTAGATTATTAGTCACAGATAAGTGTTGAATCATCTGCAGACTGTATTATAGAACCATGTGGACCAGCTGTGTGTAGATTATTAGTGAGGAGGAAGAAAAGGAGAGGGTCCAAGATAGATCCTTGGGGGACACCAATGGATAAAGGAAGGCATGGAGATAGGTCACCCTGCCGTAGAACAGATTGTTGAGGGCCAGATTAATAGTTATTAAACCAAGCTATGCCAGATAGGAGAAGGACAGTTCAGTTAGCACATCTATTAGTTTGGAGTGGGAGACCATATCAAAAGCTTTTGATAGGTCTAGAAAGATGGCAGATACAAAGTTGTTGTTATTCCTGTGATGGTTTATGGTTTTAGTGAAGGATAAGAGAGCTGTAGTGGTACTATGTGATGGGTGAAACCCATGCTGAGTGTTTGCGAGAAGGTTATTTGTTAGTAAGAATTTCTTGACCTGGAGATGAATAAACCATTCGAGTAACTTAGAAAGAGGTGAAAGACTAGCAATTGGCTGATAGTTTACCAGTTCTGTGGAAGGTCACCCTTTATGAAGTGGGATTACATGGGAAATGTTCCACAGTTGTTGGATCTTGTCTTCGAGACTGGATCTATTTATGAGGATTGATACTGGGAAGACTATAGATTCAGCTGCAACTTTGAGGTATTCACTGGGTAAGTTATCTACGGCAAGTGTAGTAGGTTTTAGTTTCTGTAGTAGTTTTTTTATAGTGACTGTAGGAACTTGGGAGAAAGAGAATGAGGCATGCTAGTTGTAGACTTGGCTGGTTTGGTATCAGGAGTAGGAGTTTGCTGTTTGGAAAAGGCAATTATAGATTCAGTAAAATGTTTGTTAAAAATGGTAGCTATGCTATTGGAATTGTTGTGGATGTTTGGCATTGGTGTAGTAGATTTTCCTGGGTGAAGGACTGAGTTTATAGCTGGCCAGAATTTTTGAGTTTTTTTTATATGTGTTTTGAATGTTATGATAGAAATTTATTTTACCCTGTTTTTTTTTTTTTTGCCTTATGTTTATGTTCTTGATACTGTTATTTAGAAACTAAAGTGTTAGACTTAAGCCATAGTGCCCAGGCTTTATCTCTAATTTTCAGAAGGACCCTATTGTCTCTGCTTAGCCAGGGGGCATAGTTTGATTTTAATCTGATGGTTCTAACAGGACCATGTGAATTTAATATATCTAGGAAAGATTTATTAAAGTGGTTCACTGCATCCTCTAAGTCAAGGTATTTGAGTGGAGTCCAATTGCACCTTTGTAGGTCAGCTAGGAAGTTGTCAAGATTAAAGTTCTGTTTTTTTCTGAGTTGTTTAAACATAGTAGGCTTTGGTGGGGATATGTGTTGTCATATACGAAATGTGGGTAGGTGGTCTCTCAGACCATCAGGAAGGCAACCTGATTGGAAGGAGTGAGAGGAGATATTTAGTAATATCCAATCCAAGGTTGATTGTTTTTTACTAGCTTTATCTATTCAGGTAGGTTCTTGAATAGTTTGTGTAGAACCATGCAAGTTTATGTGATGGATGGGGTGATCTGTATCATATACAACCCAGTCTAAACTAAAACCACCCAGTATGAATGTCTCCTGACTAAGGGTACTACTTGCCCAGTGCAATAGACATTCTATAACTGGGACATTATTTCCAGGTGGGACATAGCAACCAATTATATGAAGTGTTTTTTCTTGAATTTATGGTTAGTGTGGTATAGACACACATAGATAGTAATCTAGCCTTTGATCATCATGTATCTACAGTGGTAAGGAAATCATTCTATGTTGCATAACTTATCAACAAATGTATGGCATCTAAGTCCAAGGAAGCCATTGTTCCATTGTATTTGGCATTCATTAGACCTATCATTGAGTACAGTGCCCACTTTGGTATGTACCTAACCAGGCATATCCAACAACTGGAACACCCACAGAGGTTCCTCACTAAAAGAATACAGGGAGTAAGTAATCTGACATATGCAGACCACCTCAAGGCCTCTCCCTGTATTCTGTCTTCTACAGGCTTTTGAGGAGAGATCTATGCCTGGTATACAGGGCATTGTCAGACTCCTCTCTGATGGACTTCCTGCATATCCACAAAACAAACAGTAGCAGAATTACCCATTCTAAAGACTTAAACCTTGCCTGTGATATAAATAGGACCTGTTGGAGAGATAATTATGTATCCCAGAGACTACCCCGTCTATGGAACAGGCTCCCCATCCATGTGAAGCAGAGTTCTTCCCTAACCCAATTCAAGTGCAATTTGGACAATTGGATGGAAAATCAGAAATTCATCCCTGGTTTGGCACCTATGTCTATAATGCAAACAGGTAACCTGTAAATGGTTCATCTCCAAGGCCCATGCTTACACTTATCAAGGGTATCAGAACTTGCAGAGATTTGGGGTGCATGGCTAGGCTTAAAAATGCCCTTGTGGTCATTAGCCTAGTAAACACCTATGAACCTATATTTATACATTCCCTCTTGCTCAAGTTCTTTTATAGCACATTCCTGTCCCAAACTGATATTTTCTTAGTGCTGTAGCTTTCCTACCTTAAAGGTTGCTTTTTGCATATTTATCAAGACCAAATGACATTCTTACATCATCTGAAAAAAATTTGACCACTTGCAGTTGTGCTTTCAGTTCCTCGTCTGATAGCTATAGAGTTTTAAATCATCCTCAAAAAAAAGATGAGAAGTCTTTATGCTTTGTTGTTTGCTAGGAGCCAAATTGTAGCTATGATCCAATCTGTTAAGTTGACAGGTTAATGGGTTAAGGGTAAGACAAAACAGCAGCTGTGTCAAAGAGCCCCTCTGTGCATTTTTATCCCTGGAATAATAATTTGTCCTTTATCATGGCTTAACTGCAAAGTGGTTTGCCACTGTTCCATGTTCACTGTAAAGTAATCATTCAGAGTAGGGTGTATCTTATACATTTTAAGCACTCTTTTATCCATGAATGTGGGATACTGTCAAATGTTTTTTGTAGTCTATCCATGCCATACTTAGATTCTTCCCCTTTTTACAGTTCTCCATTATGACTTTATTTAACAACAAATGATCCTTTATTCCATATGACTTTCTTTTATTATGCCTTGTTCTATTGCCATGATTGAGTTTTCTTCTTATTGAATATAAACTCTGTTAGTAGCAATTCCAGTGTATATTTTAATAGGTCACCAGTAGGCCAGTTATTGGTCTATAGTTTTTAGGATAGATTGCAGGATTTTTCTTAAGTAGGAGTATTGGTTTTCCTGTTGTTAACCAGGTTGGTGTCTGTTGGGGATGCACTTACAAATATTTCTTACTCATGGTTAAATCTTCACATAAAGATGTTAATACTTTTAGCCAGAAGTTAGGTACTGCATCTTGGCCTGAAGTTTTCCAATTAGGAGCTTTTCTTAACTTTGTTTCAATCTCTCTGTATGTTACTTCATCCTATTTCATATCCTGTACATTTGAACTTCTTAATATTTATTTTACTTCTTCTATCAATTTAGTATCTTTCTCACATTCAACAGGATCTTCATAGATATTTCTCCAAAATGTATCTATTTCTTCTTTTTTGGTGGGGTTTCAATTTCGTTTGCCTTGTTTCCCAATTCTCTATAAAACGTTTTTGGGTCATCTATAAATTGTTCATTTTGTACTTTTCCTTTATATTTATCTGCATATCTTCTACGTTTTTCTCCCTGTGCTGATATTGTTAATTTATTAGTAGTAGTGCACAACAGATCCTGATCTGTTCTGATACTACACACTGCTTTTATCACATCTGTCTTTCCAAGTATTTTGTTAATCTGTTCCCTTTTCTATGACACCTCTTGTCTTAATTGCTTTATATTCCCTGTTCGGTACTTCCATGATGGCATTTGATTTCTCCCCTTCTTCTACCTTACTGCCCTGTGTTTTTGTGGTAAGGCTTTATCTGTTATTAATTTAGCTGCAAAGTAATATATCCTATCTACTTCTATTATTTCACATGAATCTGTTTGGACAGTCTTAATTATTGTGTTCATTTGTTTTATCAAACTTCTACCGTTTGGGGTTTTATTGACTTTCTGTAGTCTGTTTCTTTCATTGATCTTAAAACATCTGTCCATCTGTATTAAATCAAGCAACTCTTCTCTTAGATCACTTTCTTCTAAACTGAAGGCATATTACTTGTTCTCCATTTCCTGTGGGTATTCTATAGATAGTGCCACAGCATCTTCCTGTGCCCTTGTAACCACTTGATGCAGCATATTTGTGTCTGGGCAGCACTCTTCATTGTCATGTTTTCCTGGGGATCAGAAAACTGAAGTTCTTCTGCATTGCATACTTTACCTGAATTTCCCTGTTAGCATCAAATGAATTAATATGTCCATGTTGTTTAGTCCACAATATATGAATACAGAAATAAGAAATACAAGATTCAGGCAATGCTCAAAGGCTTGACATGATGAAAAATATTTGTATTGTGAATGCTCAATTCAAATTTGGATCAGGAAAGGATTAGACTAATGATCCACTTAGAGCATAAAGACTTTCTTACTATTTCGGGCTGTTTACCATGAGTGTATCACATTCCAATAGATTCTGCGTTG
Source organism: Protopterus annectens (assembly GCF_019279795.1). Classification (NCBI taxonomy): domain Eukaryota; kingdom Metazoa; phylum Chordata; order Ceratodontiformes; family Protopteridae; genus Protopterus; species Protopterus annectens. The sequence goes on along the minus strand of NC_056742.1, from coordinate 306,169,646 downwards.
TTGCCTGTAATACACAGTTCAAGGAAATTTCAGTAGCTTTGCAGTGTAGAATGGAATAGGAATTACATCATGAAGAAAACAAATGTGATTCTGAAAGATAGCCCATGGAATAGACCAACAGTATGGCTTATGTGGTGTAGTCAGACGAATGTTATATTTGTATAGATTCACAAGACATGCATAATGCTATGAAGGGAGAGCACTCTCTGTTTCATATTGTTGAAAAAAAACGATCTGTGCAATGCCAAGAATAAATACTTTTGTGCTAAATAACAGTGTAAAATTTTTGCAACACAACTAAGGCTTGATGAGGAAAATTCTAAGCTATGTGCTTTCATTTCACTTTTGGGGAATGGTACAGATCTGTAAGACATCCACTGTATAGTTCATCAGCATCTGATTTGTCTCAAAAGACTGTTGTAGAGATAATCATGGGGCTAGACAGTGTTGTTACTTCTGCTAGTGAATCACACTAATGTGATACAGTGCTAGTAGCTCATGACACACCTATTTGCTGCTACTTGCTTGAAAAAAACAAGTACTTAAACTTCAACTAGCCTGATCTCCCATTTCTATGTAGGCCTGCCAAGTCTTGATCCTATAAAGCCAAAGAGTCCTACCATAACCCAAAAACTCCTACACAATTCTCAACTTGAATCCTTGTACCCCTACCCTAAATATATACTCCCCACTAATCCTAAAGTCCCCTCTCACTCCCTAAACCTAAAACTCCAACCGTCTCCCTAAACCTAAATTCCTCAATCACGCCATAAACCTAAAATTCTCCTTCTGATCCCCAAACCTAAAATTCCCTTCTTGTTCCCTAAACCTGAAACCCCTTTCCTACTCTTTAACTCAACCCCCCCACACTCTCTAAGCTTAAAATGCCTCCTCCCCATGGCAGCTTGCCCCAATTCATTTTCAAGATCAGGCATGAGCAGCAGTTTCCAGCAGCTACAAGATGCTTGAATTCCTGGCTTCAAGACACTATTTTTAAGCACTTGGGACACGAGAACTGTAGTGTCCCCATACTAATGTCTGTATAAATAACTTTTCCTGTAGATAATATTTTTGTCTATGTAAGAAAACAACTTTTGTAGTATGTGGTATATGGCAGAGAAATATTTCTGTCTTTATAACTCTCGCCCAAAGATCTAAACAATTAAAATGACTGCAGATTTCTACTTTTAACAAAAAATCTGCTATTCATACTATTCTGCTAGTTCAAATGTGGTACATATATCAAGTTTCTTGTGGATTACTTCAACTGATAGACAAAGAAATTCTACTTTTTTTTGATCACTGAAGTGTCCCTCTGACCTCCGATCTCCAGCATCTTCCAGGATCCATGCAGTTAAGATGCCTATAAAAACATGAGTATTTTAACCCTGTGGGATATATATATATATATATATATATATATATATATATATATATATATATATATATATATATATATATTTTTTTTTACTATCTCAAAAGTGGAGCTCTTTCAGTGGAAAGGCGTGTTCCTGTCCTGCCAAGAAAAAGAACTTAACTTTAAAAAGCACTTTAAAAATAAAACATATTTATTTGTTTGTCTGTTTTGTTTTATTTTTGTGAATGTGGGGTTAAGGTGGTGGCAGCAGCCAGTACAATCTCAGCTAACAAAACAATCAGTTAATTTCCCTGTTTAAAAATGTTGAAGTATTCACTTATTTTACTGTGGAGTACTAGGGCTAGTAGCTCTATGGCACAGCAGTAACCGGCGACTCCAGAAAGCGCTAGAGGTTTAGTGATCAAGTCAAACTTGGTATTCGGGACCCCCAAGTACCTGAGATTCAGAGTTCTATATTATTCCCCTGTTAAAAGCTACTACCCTGCCTGCTCTTCTCCAATGTGTTAAATAAACCATTTTACACAACTAACATTGAAAAGGGGAACGGAGAAGTTCAATGGAAACAGCGTTGCTAACATTAAAAATACTTTATTCTTTTCAACCCCCACACTTAAAAATTCGTAAAATCATGTAAATAATAGCAGTATCTGGAATAACAATTGCAAGAAGAGTATACTTCATGAGATGTGCAAAAAGAATTATGACCTCTTAAACTTAATAATTACTCCTAGACACCTATTGAGGTATTTGTCTGAGATTGGTATAGCTCTACCTGCTTTTAATAAAGTTTAGTGAACCAATATCTTACTTTGCCATTGATGCCAACAGAATGATCTTTTAGAAAACATTTAACATATTGTTCAATTCATTTAATGCTCCATATCAAATAGTGTTCATAGTTCATTTAATGATCCATATCAACCTTTGAGCCATATCCAAAAACCGGCTCAGAACATTATCATTCCCTGGCACTGTTGACAATAAATGTATCAAAGTTGCATGCTTTACAAATCAGGGTTGCCACAAGCTGCATATTCAATAAAAAACACAGAGACCTCAGATGGATTAAATGGCCACAGCCATGTGTTTATTGCCATTTACTCAAATATAAGCCAATTATTATGAGATGTGCGCAAGGCAGGAATGTCAGGGTGGCCATTTTATTTCTTTCATAGCATTCCCCTAAACCTACAGGACAACAGACAGCACATCGATATCCAGCCCTTCTGATTCAACATACCCACATCATAACAGCTTTTTTAATTTCACAGTTCATCACAATTCCTCTGGGCCACCTTACAATCTGCCAAGGAGCCATTGCCGGGCTGGTAAGTCCCCCTGACAACAATCCCTTGGGGCTGTCAGGCCTGTGGAAGGGCCAGCTGAAGAGGCCTGTGACCCCCCCCCCCACTTACCTTGGCCTCCCTTACCTTTCCTGTCTTCCACTTACATGACTGCAACAATCTAGCCTAACCTGTCTATCTTACCCGGAGGAGAAGGCGAAAACCTGAAAAACCCAGTGGGCAAAAACAGGAAATTCCTTCATGACTCCTAGTGTGATCACCTTTGTAGGTCACCAGGTTCCCTAAGTACCTTACCTGGTCCTAAACTGACAAGTACACCCCTGCTTTTACAAGGGGGTGGGTAGGGTGGGACAAGCTGCCAAGGTAGAGGCTGAAAAGACTGATTTGCTTTGTTCCTAGCTTTTTCAACCCTTCCCTGGACAGCCCAGCCCACCTCAGCCCTCCTACCTATCCTGACCCTACCTGTTCTCCACCTTCCCCCTTCCCCCCACTGAAACCTGAGTCTGAGCTGACCTGCCTCAGACAAATGACGGCTTGCTGCGATTGGCTTGCTAGCCGTTGTTGTCTGAAACTGGTACAGCTCTACCTGCTTTTAATAAAGTTTAGCGAACCAATATCTAACCTTGCTCTTGATGCCAACAGAATGATCTTTTAGAAAACATTTAACATAGTGTTCAATTCATTTAATGCTCCATATCAAATAGTGTTCATAGTTCATTTAATGATCCATATCAACCTTTGAGCCATATCCAAAAACCGGCTCAGAACATTATCATTCCCTGGCACTGTTGACAATAAATGTATCAAAGTTGCATGCTTTACAAATCAGGGTTGCCACAAGCTGCATATTCAATAAAAAACACAGAGACCTCAGATGGATTAAATGGCCGCAGCCATGTGCTTATTGCCATTTTCTCAAATAGAAGCCAATTATTATGAGATGTGCACAAGGCAGGAATGTCAGGGAGGCCATTTTGTTTCTTTCATAGCATTCCCCTAAACCTACAGGACAACAGACAGCACATCAATATCCGGCCCTTCTGATTCAACATACCCACATCATAACAGCTTTTTCATTTCACAATTCATCACAATTCCTTTGGGCCACCTTACAATCTGCCAAGGAGCCATTGTCGGGCTGATAAGTCCCCTGGCAACAACCCCTTGGGGCTGTCAGGCCTGTGGAATGTCCAGCTGAAGAGTCCTGTGACCCCCCCCCACTTACCTTGACCTCCCTTACCTTTCCTGTCTTCCGCCATAGAACGGAGGAATATTCCTCCCTTCTGCCAGCACATCTCAACCTATCTTAAGTGAATGCCCTTCAAAGCTAAACCAGCTTACAATTCCTTATAAAAAATCCCCAAACCTTCTTCATATAAATGAATCCCATTCTCATCATACCTGTCTGGCCAACAGACCTGAATGCCAGAGTGAGGAATGTACAACCTGTTAATGTCCCTTAACACCTTATCCATAGAATTATTACTTCTCCTTCTCATTCTCTCCACAGCTTTAATGGACCTAGCCCCCCCATTTCTTTCTCTGTATCACTTCTGACCAACAGATAATAGCTTGTGGCCAGCATTCATGCATGTAATATACCTCTTGTACCATCAAACCAATTAGCTCTTTTATTGGATGTTGACAAATATCATTCCCCCCTGGGTGCAATAAAATGGCAGTAGGAGATTTATCACTTCTTGCAGCTTGCTGTAGTACTGCCCTGTGATGGTGCCACCGCATTCCTGATACCCTAAACCAAATTGCTTTGCAAGAAGCTCGTTTTCCTCCTTGGAAGGAGAAGCCCTGCCTGCCCTGGACAAAGCGATGGAGCCGAATGAAAGAATGACCCACTATCCAGATGTATTCCTGATCCAAAGATGCAAGAGCTGAAATATAAAGGACAAGAGTTAAAGCCATTTACACCTTACATAGCCTTTATAGGCATTGGACTTCCACCTGCCCATCTTCATAATGTTGGTCTGTGAAGCTGCCATTGCATGTGCATATGAGGCTGCACCTATTCGAAAGGAATGTAACGTATATTTATCTGAGTCTAGGCCATTCAACTTGATTGCCTCCTTTAAAACTGCTCTCACCTGACACTGTGTCAGAGGTTCACCTTGCTGATGACAAAATAATGGACCATCTGACCTACCCCTATAGTTTCGGTACTCTAGTAGCACTTCAGTCAAGTCCCATACCAAACCCTTTGGGGTGACCACTCTTGCCCACTGACCTTTGCTTTCTTGATCTGTTTTGGATTTAGCCACATAAAGGTAAGTGTTCTCCCCCAGCAAATGTACATGTGCCACTGGTAAAACTGTCCGTTGGCCTTTCTTCTTGTTTGGTTGAATAATTTCAGACCATCTTAATGCCCCACAAAAAGCCAGCAGAACAGCAGCCCTAAATAATGCTACCTCATAAGAAGAAAAACAAATATTTGAAACTGCAAGCCACAGCTTACGTAACACCACTGGACCTATGGAGTACCTCTTATCAGGCCTCTTGGGTGTTTGTTTCCCCCAGCCCTTAAACATTGTTTGTACCTGAAATGTGTTAGCTAAATCCTTCAGACCCAAGGCCTGATGAAACCAATTCAGAGCTGATAATGTGCTTCTTGCTCTTCCAAAAGTCCAACCTCTCTTTCATTACCAAAATGTAAGCCCTGACTTGGTAAGGTGGAATTGGCCATACTTGTTCCCAGCCTCTGGATAATCTGGTCTGCAAGAATTGCTCTATGCATTTATTGTACCTTACCCTTGTCTTTCCACTGAGGGCATTACACATTAGCCACCATTCTCATCTGCCCATAAAGCCCATAAATGATCCGGCACTCAAACCGGAGAAGGATTCGCATTTGGAGCCAACAACCAGAAACAAGACCACTGCAAACGAGAAAGGGAATCTGCCAATGAGTTATCAATGTCTGGAATGTGTTGTGCCTTCACTGTGACATTTAATGTTAAACACTTAAAAGTAAAATATCTCATCATCCTGCCTACCACTCCCTTCCCCCCAGCTGATTATTGACTGTGTACTATGCTATTGTTGTCAGAGGGAAGCCAAACTACTCTATCTTTCATTTGCACACCCCATATTTCCAATGCAACCACTACTGGAAAAAATTCCATTTCAGTAATTGAAATGCAGAACTTATTTTTCACATGAGTCCGCCATGCCACGCTGAACCAAAGTACAGTAAAATACAGTATCAGCAATGCATCTATATACTGTGGGAGTTAAACCCACAGTCTCTGAGCAAAGCCAACCCACTCTATCTTTCATTTGCACACCCCATATTTCCAGTGCAACCACTACTGAGAAAAATTCCATCTCTGCAATTGAAATGTTTAAACCTACTTTTCACTTGAGTCGACCATGCCGCATTGAACCACTAATCTTGAAAATAACCCCAAAAGCCAATTCCCCTTGCTGCATCTGTAAACACTGAAGCAGTAGTTGGTTGCCTCTCTCCTGTCAAATTGCTGTCCCATTGTAATCTAATAAGAAATGCAGCCACCCTAAATCCTCCTTCATGCCCTGTGAGGCCCTAATCCAGTGGTGTGGCCTTGTGCACCCAGACCCTTTAGCAGCCAAACGCCTCATAAATGAATGCCCCACAGGCGTCACTTTGCATACAAAGTTCATCAGCCCCACTAATTCTTGGTCCTGTGTACCCCTAAAAGGGGATGTGGCATGCAAAGGTTTATTCTGGGGGGGGAGGCTGAGAGATGAAACATGTCTTGGCCGCGCAGTTTGTCTTTCGGATGCCATGCACTGATGCCTAAATTTACATTGCAACTGATTCCAATAATGGCTAGGTGAGTTAACTTACCGAAAATTAAGTATACGTACAGTTAGACGTTGCCTTTTCGATTCTCAGTTAGAGCGTCTTCTGTGTGGCGACATGCGTAAATGGGCATTCCTTCGTTGAAGGTTGTGTATTAGGCCTGGCAAGCCAGCACGTAAAAATTTACTGCCAATCATTAGCAGACCGGAGTTCCTCTGTGGCGACCCCTAATCGGGAAAATCCAAAAGACACAACAACAACAACAACATATACACATATGTATGTACATACACACATACATACTTATAAACACAAAGCTATACAATATATGCATACATATACAGAAATATCCATACATATAGGTACACATATTGTGTGAAGTCCGCCTGCCCTTCTGTGTTCATGTGGGTTTCCTCCCGGTGCTCTGGTTTCCTTCCTCATTCCCAAAACATGCTGTAGGTATAGCAGACATTCCAAATTGGCCCTAGGTGTGTGTGTGTGTGTGTGTGTGTGTGTGTGTGTGTGTGTGTGTGTGTGTGTGTGTGTGTGTGTGTGTGTGTATAATGTAAACTTAGTGGTTTCGTATGTTTCTGTATGAGAGAGAAAAGTGCGTGTCTGTGTTGTATGAAAGAGTAGAGTAGGACTGTGTGGAATTTAAAATAGTTGTTAGTTGCTGTATGAAAGAGAAGGGATGTGTGTCTGTGTGTTGCTATGTGAGAGAGTAGGTGTGTGTTGCTATGTGAGAATAGGTGTGTGTGTGTGTGTGTGTGTGTGTGTGTGTGTGTGTGTGTGTGTGTGTGTGTGTGTGTGTGTGTGTGTGTGTGTGTGTGTTGAGCTTACTTTTAAAGTGTCTAGATTTAGCATTATAGTTTTTGTCTGTTTCTCATAAAGTTTGTGGTCTTCTGGCAAATCAGGGAGGACTGAAGTCACGAAATTATATGTATACGAGTTTTTAAACTTTGCATGCTTCACAAATACATGCTAATACAAATACTGTTATTCTTTTAACTTTCCAAGTTAAAAAGAGCACTACTTCAAACTGTCCCTATTTTTTAGCCATTGCATCCATGTTATTTTAGGCTTTGTGCAGATGTTTTGCACTAAGAGGTTGAGAGGTATGCATATTTTTCAGCTGTACAGATGTTTGCAAAATGTCCAGATTTTTGCCTCCTATTTTTGGCTTATTCCTAATAAAATGTGTGGTTTTCTGGAAAATCACTAAAGACTGAAATAATTAAATGTCATACATTTGAGTTTCAGTCTTCATTTCCTTTAGACAATGCCTGCTAAGATAATGCTGTTTAGCAACTTTTTAAGTCTATAAGAGCAATATTTATAATCTGTCCTTCTTTTGGAACCTTTGCCTCCCCCACCCAATATTTTAGGCTTTGTCCAGTTCTGTTGTGATGAGAAGTTGAGAGGTATGGAGGCAGTGTATGTAATGCCCTAGTTGCCAATTATTTGGTGCATTTTAAGGTGAGATAGTGGTTCTGCATTCCTGAGTGTGCCTTCCTTTGTTTAAGATGCCTAGTGACTATGAACTTGTTGGTTTCTCAGTCATTCCCTATTGTAGTATCACCAGCTTACCAGTTTTTTTATGTAACATAGACAATTAATTCTTAAAGGGCAGCAAGCATTGAATTTGTAGATGAAACACTGCAATATAAAGTTGTTTGCCAATAACAGCCTCCTCATTAGTTACGAATCTCTTTAATGTGGAATTATTTAGATGAAATTTACTTCTGCAGAGATTGTGCTTATTAACTTATACTGATGGATTGTAATGATAGAAGTTTGAGTGGCCTCTTATGGTTAAAATATTCTGAAATGGGCAGTTATTTCATTATTGGGAAATGCATTGTTTCATTGCTTACTGGAAAAATGTTCAAAACTACAAATTTAAAACACTATCTAACAAGTGGTGCCTTATTATACAGGGAATTTGAAAGCAGCATCAGTAGCATAACTGTCTTTGGTGCAGAAAGCTGAGGATTCTACTCCCACACCATGTAGATGAAGTGCTGATATTGCAGCTCCCATATGATTGTTGATTATTTGGTGCATTATAAGGGGGGTAGCGGTTTTACACTCCTGAGTGTGTCTCCTTTGGATGAGATATCTAGCAACTATGAACTTGTCAGTTTTAGTCATTTCCTATTGCAATATTACCAGTTTATCAAATTTTTAATTGTAATATAGGCAGTTTTCAAGGGCAACATACACTGAATTTGTAGATGAAGCATTGAGGTGTAAAGTTGTTTGCCAGTAGCAACCACTTCATTAGTTACATATGTCTTTAATGTGGAATTATTCATAGTTTCATAGTTTCATAGTTTAGTACTAGGCTATCTGCCCTGAGGCATTTGCAAGCCTAGCCCTAGAGATGTGGCTTTCGCCACCCCATGTAGTGGTACTAAGGTGTATAGAATAAATTTAGAATACTGTGCCTTTGTCTAGTAGTGACACATTGAAGACCCCCTTACTTATTAAAATTAGTTTACTGTGCCTCTGTTAAGTAGTGATACAGGGGTGACCCCTGGGGTAAACCTACGATCTCCCATCCATTCGTCAAGATTTCTCTTGAAGAGAGTCAGTGAGGGGCTCTGCCTAACATGGACTGGGATTTTGTTCCAGAGTATGGGAAGCCTCTGAGTTATGAATCTGTCCCTCCAGCATGTTCTATTCATGTTTGTACTGAGGTTTAAATCTTTGGCTCTCGTGGTTCTTATGGATTTTGATTTTTTGAGGTGGAGCATGTCCATCAATTCCTGGTTGGACATGGCCTTGTATGTCAGGCACAGATCACCTCTGAGCAGGCGGTATGCTACTGAATAGAGCTGGAGTTTCTTTAGCCTGGCAGCATATGACATATGTTGGAAACCCTTGATCCTCTTGGTGAGGTACTTCTGGGGTCTCTCCAACTGTTGTAAGTGCCGGGTGAGGTACATATCAAATGGGGAATTGTAGTCAATCATGGGCCTGATAAGGGAGGAGTACAGGGGCACGGTGACCTCCTTTAATCTGGATGTGAACCCCTTCATGTCTATGTGATAATTTGTGGGTATTTTGTTTTTCCCAAAGGGGATGACTATACATTTCTTGGCATTCAGTTTAAGGCCATGATTCCAGCACCAGTTGTCCGTTTCGGTGAGGCCTTTCTGTAGGATGTATGTGTCAGATAGTGTATCGACTATGGTGCCTAGTTTGCAGTCATCTGTGAACTTTGTCATCCACAACCCTCCCATGTTTGCTTTCACATCTGAGTAGTAAATGCCGAACAAGAGGGGTCCCAGGACAGAGCCCTGTGGGACACCACTTGTGACTGGCTTTGAGTCTGACATGGCTTCCGCAATCTTGACTTTATGGGTTCTGTTCTTTAGCCAGTTTGCAACCCATCTTGTGACATATGGATTTACTTTTAAGCTGTTTAGCTTTTCTATGATCCCCAAGTGGGGTATTGTGTCGAAGGCTTTAGCCAAGTCCAGGTAGGCTGTATGGACTGCCTTGCCCTCATCAATGGCTCTAGTGACTGTTTCAAAAAAGTCAACCAGGTTCAAAAGGCAGGATCTGCCTTTTACAAAGCTGAACTGGGTGGGATCAAGTGTCTGTAGGTCCCCAATGTCATTGTTTATGAGTTCCATAATAATTCTTTCCATAGCTTTGCAAACCAGGCTGGTCAAGCTTATGGGGTGGTAGTTCCCAGGGTCTGTAGTGGAGCCTCCCTTGTGGAGTGGTACCACTGTTGCTGTACGCCAGTGTTCAGGTACATATCCTGTAGTAAGGCTAAGGTTAAATAACATTTTTATATGCGGGTTTAGCTCCTCTTGGAGTTCACGTATCACGCAGCCGGGGATACCATCAGGTCCCATAGATGCTATGTTTTTTGCTTTGTTGAGGGCGGTTCTCACCTGGACATCAGAGATGACAGGGAGGTTACATTCAGCTGGGATGAGTATTTCTTCATTTGGAGGTGAGGGAGGGGAGAAATTTGTACTGAACTTGTCTGCCAGAATGTTGGCAATATCTGTGGGTTCGGTAAATTTTTTGTCGTTGTGTACTAACTCTGAGCATATCTGAGTGTTTCCACCCAGGTTTCTAACATAACTGAAGAATGCCTTGTGGTTATCTTTAGTGTCCTTGGCGATTTTTCTCTCAAAGTTGACCTTGGATATTTTTATGAGAGAACATAGCTTTCTACTAGTGCTGATCAGAGATGCCTTCCCTTTATGGGATTTTGCACTGTCTTGCAGTAGCTTCCTTCTTTTGTTATACAATTTGTTTATGGCTGGGGTCCACCAGACAGGACACTTTCCTTTGGTGGAGAGGGTCTTGGTTTTATTTGGGATTGCACGATCCATGCATTCTTGGAGATGTCCGTAGAAAGCATTTGTGTAGGATTCAGCATTTTGGGATGTGGTTTCCATTGGCCCTGAGGGCTTAAATGATACCATCTCAGTCTTGAGAAGTGTAAAGTCGGCTTTTGAGAAGTTTCTCACTGTAGTCTTTTGTGCTGGGGGTGGAGGTGGTAAATGTATATCCAGGGTGATTAGTTTGTGGTCAGATCTCACCAGTGAGGGCAATACTTCTGGTGTGGAGCATTTTGTCCCCATGTTTGTGATGATCAGGTCTAGTATATTACCCCCCCTTGTGGGAGAGGTGACTAGCTGTTCCATTGCATTGGAGTTTATGAATTCCAGGAACCTTTGGGCTAGGGTGTTAGGGCTAGAATAGTGCACCCAGTCTATGTTAGGGTAGTTGAAGTCTCCCAATATGATGGTATTTGGTGAGAGATTCATATCTTCCAATGTCTTCATGAAGGCTGAGTGGGGTTCTTGAGATTGGGATGGTGGTCTGTAACATGCAACCAGTTGTATAGCAGTTTTGCCTATGGTTAGCTGCACCTGGATGGTCTCCGATGCTTCATGAGTTGCCACTAACCTAGAGGTGTGGGTATCCTTGATGAATATAGACACTCCCCCTCCCTTTGTGGTTCGGCCCGGGTTTTGGGGCCGAAAAGCATGATACGAGGTAAAGCCTGGTAGTGCTGGGGTGCTCTCAGGAGCCTTGAACCAGGTCTCAGTTACAGCGCAGACATCAATGTTCTCCATACTGAGGAGTGCTTTGAGAGCCTGCATCTTGAGATTTAGACTTCTGGCATTGAGCAGCATTACCCTTAATTTTTTTCCATTTTTGTTTCCTAAGGAGGTGGGTTCGTCTTTTGAGCCTTGCCTAAAAAAGGCACTATGGGGGTGGCAAGAGCCTTAGCCAATATCCAAAAGCCCAGTGGTGACAGGTGCAAGCTGTCCCTTGCAAAGCAGTGTGGCTTGTCCAGCATGTCATCCCAAGCAGACAGACATTGGATCCCCCTAGAATGACACCAGTAATTGAGCCAATTATTAAAGCTGATCATCTTGTCTTTGTATTGTGGCATCATTCTTGGTGAGGGCAGGATGCTGCTCAGGGTCAGGGTCATACCAGCCTGGGCTACATAATCAGAGAGCTCCTTAATGTCTCTTTTCATGTAGTCCAAGGAGGTATGTCTCAGGTCATTCACGCCGGCATGGACAATGATGGAGTCATATTTGTACATGCTTTTGAGTGACCTGAGTGCGTGTGTTATATGGCGGATCCTAGCCCCCGATAGGCAGCTTACTGTTACCCTCTCCTTGCTCAGCCTGGTAAGTGGGACGTCAGTGTGTCTGACTGTAGAGTCACCTATCACTAGTGTATCAGGCATAGTGTTTGGCCTTAAGGGCTGTGATTTATTGACACACCGATTTATTGAAGTATGTGTTGCATGTGTTATGTTTTGAGGTGGTGGATTTTTGGGTGTCTGCTTTGGGAGCCTCTGTTGTTTTGGTAAGTTTTTTAATAGAGCCTCTGAGTATGTTTTTGTGTTATTATGTGTTTGATTTGCAGTTGGGGTAGGTCTATGTGTGACTGGGTTTGTTGTGTGTGTGGTTACCTTCTCCTCCTGTCTGGTTTTGCCAGATGATTATACTTCTGCAAGATTGTGCATTGAGTGATATTGGTGGATTGTAATGATAGAAGTCTAGCCATTTATGGCTGAAATTTTCTGAAATGAATGGTGTTATTGATTTTATACATCATTTCATTGCTTATTAAGAGAATGGTAAACTGCAATTTAAAACGCTTTCTAACAAGTGGCAGTGGTATTATACAAGGAATATAATTTAGTATAATCAGGAAGGTGAATCAAAGAATGAATACATGCATGCCTTCTTCTTTAGGCTTTTCCCAGTTAGGGGTTGCCACAGCGGATCACCTGTCTGCTCATGATTGGCAGTAGAGTTTTACGGTGTTGAGTTGCCAGCCCAGTACCCAACCTTCCACGGAAGGCACACACGCACTCACACCTAGGGCCAATTTAGAGTGTCCAATCCACCTACAGCATGTCTTTGGGAGGAAACCGGAGCACCCAGAGGAAACCCATGCAACCACAGGGAGGGCATGCAGACGACACACAGAAGGCACCCCAGCCAAGGATCGAACCGGAGAACCTCTTGCTTTGAGGCAACAACGCTAACCACTGCACCACCGTGGCCGCCCCAGTGAATACATGGTCCTAAAAATGTATGCAAGGCATCTGTTTTGAAAACAACCCAAAGATAAACTTAATGGCCAGATGCATTTTCTATGAATGTGGGTTTTATGCCATTTCAATGACAGAGAAGTTTAATGCTTATGCTAAGTCTGTTTTCATTGCGAGATTGTATTGTTTAGCAAATAGCTATCTGTGTTTGTGCTATTCTAGCTTAAGCTACTGTACACAGGGAGGAGAGAGGGTGCTATTCTACTTTTACTGAGCTGTAAGTCTCACTCGCCTACCCCAAAGTAAATTAAACTGTAACTTAAGCAACCCTTTGAAACAAGGCACATGGTCTTCTACTTTTTGAGGACATGACTTTTATAGCAAAATATGTGTGAAGGAGCAACAGATAAAGCAGGTTTATTAAAGGAAAATTCCACCGTCCTTCACTTTCAGTTTAACTACATTATAAGGTATCGTTCTTTGTATGCATTTAAATAATTGAAGGAAAAGACTGAAGTGGCCTTCTTGGAGAGTGGCCTGCCTGTGGATGTGGCTTATAGGGGTGTGCATTAGTATGGTGTGGGTAGGGCTTAAGGGGTGCTAGAGTACTGCTTTGCCTAGGGCGCCATTTCAGCTAAGGCCGGCCCTGAAAACGACACACCAATTTAATTCAACCTTAGCCCCACTTAACCAGCTGTTTGCATGCCTTTAAACATGATACCTTAAGCATCCTACACTATTAAGTAATCAAAATACCTATTAACAGATAAATGCCACTAAATCCTGTGATCAAATCAAAAACAAACAAAAAGGCCCCTACCTTGTTCTTAGATCCCACAAGTAGTTCAAACACACACCAGTAATCCACAGATAAGCTGATCAAACAAGCTGCCAAGGGCGTGTTCCTGACCTATGAATCTTCCAATTTGCTGACTGATCAGCATACCTCTCAAGTGTACCCAGGAGCAGCCTTAGGTCAACTGGTGCCCTAGACAAAAAGGCATCACGGCGCCTCCTACCATACCATCTGGTGCCCCATCCTGGTCTACCTACACCAAACAAACACTGGAAAAGCACCGCTGCTAGAGCTGTGCCCTAGGCGGCCGCCTAGTTGGCCTATGCCTAAGGCCGGCTATGAGTGTACCTCATTACGAGGAACGTACCTCATTTGGGGTCTTAAAAAGTTCACGTTCCTCGAAGTTCCTCAAAGTTCCACATTGAAAGGCTCTGTCACACATTCAGTATTAGGAATTTTTTTAAGTGAAATTCATTGTAAATGGAAATTAATCATATTAATTCATTAAAAGATCTTCCTTATAAGTAAAACCAGCATATTTTAACCATCCTATGACCTTCCTAGTTGAAGTTGTTAGTAAGCCATTAGTATGTGTTCCACATTTTGTCCATTTGTTCCACATTATGAGGGATAGTGTTTCTTATTTTAGAGATAGAAGGTTGAGAGCTATGCTGATCGGTGTGACATCGTCAAACAGTGGGGATTTGACATTTTTTGTAATCCTTCCCAACTGCTGTGCGATGTCTGAGTTAGTGGCAACTCGAGAATGAAGTATGGTGCGGAGAGAATCCTGCCCAACTTTTTTTTTCTTTGTCATTCTCGACTGTTCGTGCAGTGGATTAAATGCTTTGTGATTCGGTACTTAGTTTGAGTAAAGCATGTAAACATATGCAACTTTTTGTGGAATGCTTATGTCCAAATAGAATATTAAATAAATGATTATATTACTTAACTAATTAATTTAAAGTTGAATATATGCAAAATACACATTCCCATTTATAAAAGCAGTAAGACACCAAGGGCTGTGCACTCTGTAAATAAATTTGGCACTCCCAGGAGTTAGTAACTAGGCAATAGTTCACACCATCTTGAGAAGTAGAGATGCCAAGAAAAAGAACTTAACTTTAAAAAGCGCTTTAAAAATAAAAGATATTTATTTGTTTGCTTTGTTTTATTTTTGTGAATGTGGGGTTAAGGTGGTGGCAGCAGCCAGTACAATCTGAGCTAACGAAACAATCAGTTAATTTCCCGGTTTAAAAATGCTGAAGTATTCACTTATTTTACTGTGGAGTACTAGGGCTCGTAGCTCTATGGCACAGCAGTAACCGGCGACTCCAGAAAGCGCTAGAGGTTTAGTGATCAAGTCAAACTTGGTATTCGGGACCCCCAAGTAACTGAGATCCAGAGTTCTATATTATTCCCCTGTTAAAAGCTACTGCCCTGCCTGCTCTTCTCCAATGTGTTAAATAAACCATTTTACACAACTAACATTGAAAAGGGGAACGGAGAAGTTCAACGGAAACAGCGTTGCTAACATTAAAAAATAATTTATTCTTTTCAACCCCCACACTTAAAAATACGTAAAATCATGTAAATAATAGCAGTATCTGGAATAACAATTGCAAAAAGTGTATACTTCGTGAGATGTGCAAAAAGAATTATGACCTCTTAAACTTAATAATTACTCCTAGACACATATTGAGGTATTTTCCCGCCACACTGTTGGATATTTATTCCTTTCTTTACAGGGTTTTCAGCCTTTGCTTGCTGTAGAAGTTAAAAAGAAGTTTTCCAGTTGAGTCACCACTTGCTAAGCCGATTGTTATTCAGACCTCTCGGCTTCTTTGTTCAAGAACTCGGAATAAAGCCAGAAATGAGGAAATGTTTTACTATTACTCGAATTATTTTTTAAAAAAGTTAACAGATACAACAGATTTTGAGTCAACACCCGTTT
Source organism: Protopterus annectens (assembly GCF_019279795.1). Lineage (NCBI taxonomy): Eukaryota > Metazoa > Chordata > Ceratodontiformes > Protopteridae > Protopterus > Protopterus annectens. The sequence continues at coordinate 306,153,868 of NC_056742.1, read as the reverse complement.
TATGAACAACACCATGAAACTCTAAAGTCTGATGATATTGTCTGTAATTCTCAGTAACTTACCAGAAAAAAAAAAACGCGAGGGATAGGATTAAGGATTAATAATAGGTAAAATCAGGGACATTCTGGAAAATCAGGGACATTTGAGAGGTATGTTAAGAAGACAGAGGTCTATTGCCCAGTTAAAGTCGTTTTCCCCAAGGTAGCCCAAGGTCACGGCTTTTCATGGAGATGCCCTGAAAATATACTCAGAAGAGTATAATGCTTTCCCAAATCTCTTGTAGAATTGGAGTAAATGCCCAATGCCCGAATGCAAACAATAGAGCTCTTCCAGCTTGCAGATCTGTCCACCTTAGACACATAGCTGGACATTATCCACAAAAGGAGCAGACGGGATGCGTGTGTAACAAAGCTAAGCGTGTGTTAGGCAGCAGAATGGCTTTTGGACAGACACAATTACTGTGACAGACTGAAGCTGTGGCTTCCAGGTTGCTTTTCTGGAAATGTGCACTGCGGGACAGTCTGGAAACAAACGTGACAACACAGCATGAGGAGACACAAGTTTCTGCCTCCACCACAACAGTTAGACTCAGATTTGATCACGGGATAAGCAATGTTTACAAAAAGCACAAGGACGCGCACCATACCTAAATGTGAAAAAAGCCATGAAATCGATTCCAAAGATGCTTGCTCATCACTAGCCTCTCAAGAAAAAATGTTAAACGTTTTTGTGACGTCAAGAGGCAAAAAATAAGCGAGGGCAGTGCCAAAAGAAAGTCAGTGATTTAAAAGCTTCAGTGGTGACAGAAGACAGGCAGATCATAAACCCTAACTGACCTGTCGGAGAAACTGAGGACTCTACGTTCTCCGCACTTGGTAAATTCTTTTCCTCCATGCACCTGTCAAACCAAAGGATTAACGCCTTTAAGATTTAAAAATAAGCCTATGGGACACGGACTCGTGGAACTGTCGCAGGGTCCTTCCAGCTGCAGTCCCCAAAATGAGTAGATCAGCTTCAGTGACCTCCTGCATCGCCAAAATGTATGAAGGTGGTCCTGTGAATTGTACATCTAGATCGTCAGGTCTGGTCAGACCTTCCAGTATGGGGGCACCGAGCCAATCCGCTGTGGACAGGCAACTGGACATTCTAAATGAGAAGGTGGACAGGTTAGTGACCTTTCAGGGAGAAGTCTTGAAGAAAGTTGACGCAATGCACCGAGGCATTGATAACATAGAACAGGGTATTGGAGAGCTAAAGACATTGCAGGAGCTGCAGTATCCCAGCAGCAGCAAAAGACTGACCCCTGTCATGGAAGACAAAGGGGTGTCCCTGGATATCAAAGCTGTATGTGCAGAAATTCTGAAATTGATTAAAATTGTACATCAGGATACATCAAAACAAAAGGCTAAAATAGACGGAATAGAAACAAATATGTCTTCATTTGAGACAGTCGTTCACTTTGTGGGAGAACTTTTCAAAAACTCTAAAGTAGTGGAGTTCATCTTGAAAGGCGCTGTGCCCTGGAAGAAAGGAAACCTGATTGACCACGAAACGGAGGTCAGTTCCATAGTAGTTTGGTATTGTGACATTCAGGTTTCTATAAACAACTGTATTAAGCATGTGAAGAACAAACATTTGGATTAATTAAGTCAGGTTTGATTGTGGGGGTCGGTATTGAGTATTTATTTTCGTTAATCAGACCACCAGATGATTTGCATTGTTCGTTGTGTAGAAGTTAAGACTCAAGTATGGGGGCACACTGACTGTAACACACAATTTACACAGACACAAACAGAGCAACTCGATTGCTGCTCCTGCTACTTATCACTCTCTTGAAGTATGGGCATTTACTTTTTAAACCTGGAGTATCAAAGGTCAGCATTTTCTCTTATACAGATTTACATGTGAGGAAATAACTAAATACTATCAGGACTGTCTATACAGACCAAATGTGAAAACAAAGAGGTGTCCGAATTGTACTTATCGGTGTATTTATCTAGTTTAAAATCAGTTTTCCAATAACCAGATTCCAGGATAAGACATAGTTTGAGTAATAGAAATTTCGGTACTTAGTATTATCGCAACCACATTCCACATGGCTCTTAATTCTTGCAGTTATGGACCAACGACTCTTTGTGGATTGGCAGGGTTAGGGTAACGTACTAACCTGCTATTTGTGACATTGGGTGATCACCCAGGAGCGGTAGAAAGCCCCAAAGTCCTGTTCAAGCTTGACATCCTTCAAGGACAGATTTTACTATAAAAAACGGGGACCCGGCAGTGCAAACAACACAGCAGTGAAAAGTAAAACGGAGTGATTACTCCTAAGCCCAAAGCCAGAGTGACCTGACTATATGTAAATCAAATCTCGGTAAAACAGGGCATAAAATATGGGATGGCGCACTAAAATGAAAACCATAGGCAGTTTGAATTCAGTGTTCCAAATCCTTCAAATGTTTAACATATTTTAGTTCATTTGCTTTAAAGATTTTCTAGTTTTGTAGTCAATACAGAAAATTAAATTATAATCAATGTATGATCCTACTATGATTTTGTACAGTGACAAAATGAAGCACTCACTGTTAGTTAATGCTTAAGTAATGCAGTTGTGAATAGAGACACCCATTTAATAACTCCAAAACGATTATTTATTTATCTATCTCTGGCATTTGTTTACTTGGAAAGTCCGAATGGGTCATGAGGCATCCATTTTCAGCTGAGGCCCCTGGACTAAAGCTCCAGATACATATGGTTAACAGAATGAAAAACTAGCTAGACATAATAAAGTCATTAACATTCAAGCACAAAATCTGAAAAACTACACATTAGTTTGTCAGAATAAAAATTCAACAGACATAATAAAGTCATAGTGCTCAAGCATAAATTATATAAAAAGCCTGACAATAGGAAGCGTTAGCATTATTTACATATTAGATGATTATCATAATGATTATTAATATTCTAGAGATCATGAAATGTGGTAACAGATTATATGGGTGAAGGCATATATTTTCTACTTCCCATTAATGTCTCAGAGTTTGCTGACATATTAAGTAGAATGTAGTCTTATTGGTATCCTTTCTCATTTGCACTGAAAAATATTACTGTATCTTGTTTGTTTTTGTTGCTGCTGGGAATATCAGCAAGGTGAAGGTTCTATCCCCACACTTTATGTTTGAATTCACCTGCCAATGCTAACTATGTAGTCCAGTATGAGGGGATAATGCACTTCTAATGTGCCATTCTTCAGATGAGTAATGACACAAAGGTCACGGTTGCCTGAAAGAGTAGTAGTCCAAGTGGGGTTAAAGATTCCATGGCACTTATCAAAGAGTTATGAAATGTCCCTGGTACACTGACTAAATTACCAACAGTTTACACTCACCTCATGTTTCCCTTTTAATGAGTACTTCAGCCTAGATAAACTTATCTGGTGAAAAAAAAACTAAATAATAAGTAAATAAATAAAGCAAAAATAAATGTAGAAATAAAAAGATATGTTACTAAATTTATGCAGTCCAGAAAAGTTATAGTACCACTCTACTTAACCATTATCAGAACCATCATTGAGAACAATTTGTCTTGTACCTAACTCGGCACTTTGAATAGTTGGAATGCCCTGAAAGGCTCCTCCTTGGAGAATCAAGGGTATAAATACTCTGTCCTATACACATCACATTAAGGCCCCTTTCTCTGTATTTAGTCTCCTGCAAGTTATCAAAAGATGATCTATGCCTAGCATATAAGGCATCCTTAGATCCAGCTCTGAGGGATCTCTGACACATCCACAAAACGAAACAGCATCAGAAACACTCGATCCAAGGACCTGAACTTTGAGACATAAATAGAACATGCTGTAGAGACAGGTATGTGTCTCAATGCATCTCTGCGCTGTGGAATAAGCTTGTAGAGACTGGTATGTGTCTCAATGCTTCTCTGCACTGTGGAATAAGCTAGTAGAGACTGGTATGTGTCTCAATGCAACTCTATAAAACATGCTGTAGAGACTGGTATGTGTCTCAATGCATCCCTGTAGAGCATGCTATAGAGACTGGTATGTGTCTCAATGCAGCTCTATAGAACATGCTGTACAGACTGATATGTGTCTCAATGCATATCTGCACTATGGAATAAGCTCCTCATCTATGTGAAGCAGATCTCATCCATGACCCCATTCAAAAGAAAACTTGATCATTGGATGGGAAATCACAAATTCACCCCCAGTCTGGCTTCCTTCTCTTTGATGGGCAGAGGTCAACATTAAGTAAAGTAATCATAAAATAACATACTTTCCCACATAATCCATAGCTACCTCTTTACTAACGTACTTCACCATATAGGCGTCCAAGGGACACGGGAACAAAACTGGGTTGGGTAACATGGCTAGGCTTCTAAAGACCCTGGTGATAGATAGCCTTGTATAAACCTATGAACATAAGTAAGCACACTTTTCTCTTTGCAAAGTATGATGCTATGTTGATTGTTGTAGTATTTTATGACTCTGTATGTACAGCATGTGTATATTTTCACTCTCCTATGTACCCTATATAAACTGTTTGTGGTCCTTGATAACATGGCCTAGGCTGTGGCTGAAAAGAGTCCTCAAATTAGTTCACTTACCCAGTTAACAAATGTTACATAAATAAATAAAGAAATAAACAAATTTATTCCCATAACTCTTAATCTGAGTGCAGTTCTTGTTGCATGTTAAACCATTCCAAGATATATAAAATGTTATCTGAAGTAGAGGTTTAGCTGCAACGAGGGGAGTCTTTTTAATATGTAATACGACCATACTTGTGTATTTCATATTGCACTAGATATAAAACAAAACATAATATAAAGAATAAAAATGCTACATGCAAAAGAGAAGGGTGACCTAAAGAAGAAAACATATGCATCTAAAATTTTGTGCTATTTTTATTCTTCATGCCATTCACATGTGCATCTCGATAAACATATTGTTTGCCAGAACTGGATATAATGTTTTATCTGCAACTCATCTGTTGTTACATTGCTTCTACTCATTTTATTCACTGCAGCTGGACCATATTTTATCTGTAACATATCTTGATATTTCCATACCATTTCTAAACTATATATTGCCTGAAATATGCCTATTGACTAGGTTACAGCATGTACTTAACAGTATATGTTGTTGTTGTCGTTGCCTTTTAGGAAAAGGAACCTCTGAGGTGAGGTCACTATAGTTGCTGCATATGCCTGGTCAGGTACATAAATGAAGCACTGTACTCTATGACTGGTCTGATAAGGGCAGAGTACAGTGGGGTAAACAGATTACTTGAGTAATTTCATGGCTTGAATTCTGTAATATTCACTTTGGATAAATTCTGTCTCCAAAGAAGCCATTTTTGACACTTTCAGGAATGTCTAAGACCAACAGTTGTTCCTTTCAAAAGAGCTCAGGTAATACCATTATGTAATAACTGTAATGCAAATTATAATAAAACACGATACTAAATGTTAAAGCAGGCATGTTTAGGTGTACTTAAATAAAGATGTATGCATTTTTCTGCAGTATTTAACTGTTTGATTTGTTTATTTGTCTACTGATGACCAGCATATCTTAACTTTCCCAAGCCAATTTTCAACTGAAGCCTAAAGATAGTTCAAAGAGGAATAGTTCTAAAGCACCTAGGTCTGATAAACTTGTTACATGATACATAAATTAAATAGAGTCATACTCAGGTGTTTCCACATAGTCAAAGTTAGTGCTATAGTGCAATTAAATTACTGAGGGCCTATTTAATTGCAAATGAAAAACTCCTAAATTCCACAGTTAGGAGAGGAAGGATGGAGAATTTGGGCTCTACTGATAGCTGTTAATGAGAAAGCTAATGGAGCAGGAGAATAAAGAAGCATGTTTTGAGTTCAGAGAAATGGAAGGTCAGTTGTCAGAGAAAAATGAGAGAAAAGTAAACCTGTAATTTCATTCAAATTTTCTTAATGCATTTCTTTAAGTGGGCAGACTCACTGCAGCAAATAAGGTTGTTTTAGGGCTGTTTTTACTGAGCCACAGTTCATTGCATCTCACCTTTCAAATGCTGTTTTTTAACATAGCTGTTGCATTATTAGAGAAACTGGGATACCACTGTTAATCTGTTGATGGTATGAAATGTTATCATACTATAGTTGATTATAGGTGA
>NC_056742.1:306115201-306142701 GCF_019279795.1 Protopterus annectens | reverse complement strand
ATCAAAACAGGTGGGAGCCTGGGAAATACATTAGTGGACTGTCTTATTATTTACATGGAAAAATCGATAAGTTAGCACATTTTCTATATGCAAACGTTGGGATACTATTGGCTTGGGCATTTGTCGGTGCCACAGACTATGAGTATTGATTCTGGGAAACTGGACACCCTCCACATTTGATTATCTGTTTCTTTTATTAGATTATATAACAGAATGGTTAGGGCACTTGGAGTATTAGGATAGTTATTCTTTGCTAATAAATATTAAACAGCACAAACACTCATTGTGTTTCTATGGACAATTTATTTTATTTGTGATGATAGGGGGTACTGCCAGCCATGCCAGGGTGAAGTAGGGTAGTGGATGTGTAACATATGCCAGCACAGCTAGCTGGAATTTTCTAAAGAATTATATGTCATTTGTATATCAAATTGATTTGTACAGATGTGTTGAAAATGTGTTTGTAAAGCTGCTTGTATTAAAAATGTATCAACAGTGGGTCCTGACTGTATTGTAACTGAATTAAATGTGTCTGTTTTAACAGAGGATACTGGAAGAGAAGAGGTTAGTCTCAGTCACAGATAACTTTGAAAAATAGTTAAAATTAAATTAGGCCTTTAAGATTGTATCTTACAGTTCTGGACAGTTCTGGTTGCAGCCAGAGACAAAATGTCTTGGAAACCAAGTATTAGGAAGCCTTCTTTATTGTCTCTAGGAGGGAGCTAATTGCTACTCTGGAAAGGTAGAGGTCTGAAATTGTTTTATGACTTCCAGGAGCTGCAGCAGATCTGAGCAAAGCTCTATCTGTGTGTATGATAACACATAGGTGCTAGGGGATAGGGCAATGGCAGTGTTATTATATACTGATTTGTGTTGGGTGAGGCTGAAGTACAACAGGGTCGGCTTGTGTATACTTGGTTATTACAATAAGATACATCTGCACTTTAAAGGGCAGTCTTTTTCTTTATTTCAAGGAAAGGACTTTTCAGCTCTATGGTGTCCCAGTCTGTAGAATGCTGACACCAGGAAATAAGGCATTGCCTCTGTTGCATGCATTTGTTGAGGAGATGGTAGAAGGCATCCTATTACTATAGTTTATGGTGACAATAGGATTGCACTTCCACAACTTAGATCAGTTTGTTTTTAGCATGTTAACTTAAAATAAGCTAAGTACAATTAGTGACATGGCTGGTACTTTCAGGAAATGAATTTTCCCAATAGACTGACTAATGTCTTTCAAGAGTGTTTCCTCCTTGGATGAAATGCCTAGTAACTATGAGCCTGTTGCTGGTTTGCCAGTCATTCTCTATTGCATTATCACCAGCACACCAACATTTTTTAATGTAAAGTAAGCAATTTGTTCTTCAAAGGCAGCAGGCACTGAATTTATAGATGAAGCACTGAAATGCAAAGTTGTTAGCCAGCAGCAACCTCTTCATTAGTTATTGTTATCTTTAGTGTGGAATTATCCATATGACTTTTACTTCTTCAGAGATTGTGCATAAAGGCTGATATTGGTGGATTATAATGTCAACAGTTTGAGTGGCCTTTTATGGATGAAATGTTTTGAAGCAGGTAGTTTTGTCATTAATGGTTCACATGTTTTGTTTCACTGATTACCTGAAAAAATCTTCAGAACTACACAAGTGGTAGTGTATTAAACAGGGAATATAATTTAATATCAGGAATCAGCTCATTTATGAATGATTTAGCACCAGGTTCCCTACAAATGTACAGTGCACTGCTAGAGAAAGGTGGCCCCCTTCATTCTGTGCTCTGATCAAGTGATAAGCATCGCTCCTTGCTGACCATGCAGCCGGCTATCCCTAACCAAGCAGAGATCCCCGATGCTGCAGTGTTGTTCTGTTTAGGTGAGATTCTGACTTAGAGGAATTCAGTCATAATCCCACAGATGGTAGCTTCGCACCACTGGCTTCTCTGCCAAGCACATACATCAAATGTCTGAACCAGTGGTTCCTGTCATACTGAGCAGGATTACTATCGCAACAACACATCATCAGTAGGGTAAAACTAACCTGTCTCACAATGGCTGATTCCCAGCTCACATTCCCTGTTAGTGGGTGAACAATCTAATGCTTGGTGAATTCTGCTTCACAGTGATAGGAAGACCCGACATCAAAGGATCAAAAATGAATGCTTAGCCACCACAAGCCAGTTAGCCCTGTGGTAACTTTTCTGATACCTCCTGCTTAAAACCCAAAAAGCCAGAAGGATCGTGAAGCCCCACTTTCATGGTCTGTATTCATACTGAAAATCAAGATTAAGTGAGCCTTTGCCCTTCTGCCCCATGGGAGGTTTCTGTCCTCCCTGAGCTCAGCTTAGAACACCTGCTTAACTCTTTGACAGGTATACTGCCCCAGTCAAACTTCCCACCTGACACTGTCACATTTATGCATGGTTCTAAAAATGTGTGCACAGGGCCCATGGTTTGAAAACAGTCCACAAATACACTAACTCTGCCACTGGCCGGATGCATTTTCTATGAATGTGGGTTTTAATGCAGTGTCAATGAATGTGAGTTTCAACGACAGAAAAGTTTACTGTTGCTTTAACTAAGTCTATTTTCATTGTAAGACTGTATTGTTTTGTTTAGCAAATGGCCATCAGTATTTGTGCTACAACATTTGAACTAAGAGTTTTAAATTAAATTTAAATATTTGTAATAATTTTTTATATAAATTATTGAGACTGTATGCATTTGAAAGGATATTATGAGGGTATGAATCTTGAAACAAAGGTTTGTATAAATGGTTAAACATTCTGAAATATTTGCAATTTTGTTAAAACATGTTAAAACATGTAAATGTACCCAGGTCATCTGAACGTTTTAAGATGATATAATATTTATGCAGACAGGGACTGCATGATCTGCTAGCTTTCAATAGTGAAGTATACATATGTAAATATGTTTATTTTTACAAATAATCACAGTGTTGACTTTATTATACTATTTTGAAACTTGTTATGATTTTGATATTGTTGAACATTCTGATGAGACTGTTATAACTTGTTCCCTTAGTCCTGGATATGTTATTTTTGATGTCTAAACATATGTGTACTTTTAGTGCAAATAGAAGATGTGGAAGTAAAGGCAATAGAAATTGTTTTGGTCCACATAATGGTACAGGAATGTGGACCACATATTTTTGTATCCTGGCCTATGGATGACCAGGCTTTACTTTTTAACCTTTTGTTGGGCTTTTGAACATTTACGTGGACATTCATTATGCCATGGACTTTAGTACTAAAGGTGTTATAAAATGTTTATTTAAACATATTAAATTATGTCAAAAAACATTACATGTGAATTATTTAACACTGGTACAATGTTCACACTGTTTAATTTCTCCAATTGTTTTTGGTTTCTAATACTGTGATGGGAATGGACCCCATTCCTGAGTCAGGTTACAATTAGATTTCATGAAAATAGTATTGTTTCAGTCTTGATGTTAGCCAAACGTGTTCTCCTTAGCACCTGCAATGTACCCAGAATACCTCCTTCTGCAGTGCATACAGAGTCACATGTATTGATAGTATATTTAAGTACGATTGTAAATTTGTTTTTATTAGTTATGTCACCCCTACTACTACTATTAGAACACATCTTGGTACTTTATTACTTTGTTCCTCTCCATACATAAGGCACTGCTATCACTAGCTATAGAAATTTCAAGGATCAGTGCTACTTTTGTCTTTTTTCTTGAACTACTATATCTATTTGTCTTGTATCGTTTTTTGAAGTGTTGGTAATGGGTGATCCCATGTGATATAAATGTCCTCATTCTATATAATGCTTTATGATTCACGTTTTCAATGCTTCTCAGTTACTTCTATATTGCAGTATTTGCACAATTCCCAATGTAATAGTTTTGCCAAATTATTGTGTCTTTCTGTATACAAACCCTCAGCCATCAGCGTAGCACATCCAGTAATGAGATGTGTTACTGTTTCCAATTCTGTTTTACAGAACCTATGTTTGTTTGTTTCTCCCATTTGTTCTATAGACTTTGTGAAATAACGTGTATGTAGTCCACTACCTTGGGCACTCATCATTAGCTTTCATCTCTTGGTTTCAGTTCACCTGTTCTTAGTCATTCCTGTATCAAGTCTTGATCAACATGAGGTTTTTCCACAAGTTTACTATATCTGCCACTATATTTAGGGACTTTACAATTTTCTTTCCTTCTCATCTAATCCCTTTGATTATATGATTTCTTTTGTTTTTTGTTTTTTTGTCAGAGTCAGTTGTTGTCTAATTTTTGTCTATGCCTGGTTTGATTTCCTTTCCTACTTTGTTCCAAAATGCTTTTGCTAAACTAAGTAAAGATGTAATGTTAGAGTCGTCTCTTCATGCTTTAGAACTTTCACTATCTTTGGATCTGATAAGGTCAGCAAATATGTATGCAGTCCCATAACTGCAGCTCTATAAATGTATAATCAATTTCAGGAAGGCCCATACTGTCTTCAGAACGATGGATATATAATCTTTGTATGCACTGTGTTGATATGTCATTTGATAAACATGAAGTATTTTTTTTTTATTTCTTGTCTAACTGGTTCAGTGCTTTTTGTGACCAATTAATCATACCAATGCTGTAAGTTAGAACAGGATGAGCAAATTGATTTATAGCTTGGACTTTATTCATAGAAGTCAAAGCAGTTTTCATTATTAGCTTTAGTCTCATGAAGTATTCCTTACTGAGCTTTATTCTCATTTTGTTCTTTTTAATGTTGACCCTTCATCTATTTCCAAGTATTTATGCACTCCATTCTGATGAACTTCCTTTACATTGCATTCCTATCGTAGGTTGATATTTTCCTGGTACTGCAGTTTTCCTTTTATAAATGTCACATTTTAAAGACCAAATGTCATTCTTACATCATCTGAGAAGGTTCTATCTAACCAATTGTGGTTGTGCTTCCAGACTTGTCTGATGAGATATACAATTTTAAATCATCCAGAAAAAGTAGATGAGATGTCCTTAGACATGATTGGTTTTTAGGAGTTAAAGTAGCCTAACTTATTAAGTAAACATATAAATAGCTGAATGGCAAGACAAAACAACAGTGGTGATTAAGGATCACCCTGGAATATCCCCCTTTAAGTATATATCTCAAAGATAATAATTTTCCCTTTGCAAAGTGGTTTGCCACTGTTTCAAAGTCATTGTGATATGATTGATCACTGTAGATTATATCTACAAGCATTTAATTATCCATGAGTGTGGGATGCTGTCAAATGCTTTTTTGTAATTTCTCCACAATGTGCTTAACCTTCCCATTTTTACAACTCTCTATTACAGCTTTGTTTTGCAACAGGGATCCTTTGCTCTGTATTCATCCATCCATCCACAACCCATTTTTCCCATTTATCCATATGGGTTCTGGGTGTCACATCAACATCTCAGCCAGTGTTCATACAACCAGGAGGCTAACAATAAGACTTTCTCATGTGATCCATTTGTTCTATTGCTACAACCCAAATCTGTTTCTAAATGAATATAAACTCTGTCTGCATCAGTACCAGTATATAATTTGTATATTGTCAGAAAGCAAGTCATAGGTCTTATAGCTCTTATTATGGCTTACAGGTTCACTCTTAAGGAGGTCTATAATTTTTCCTTTTGTTAGCCAAGCCAGTGTCTGTTCAGAATGATCATATAAGTCAGGGGTGGCAAATGCTACAGGACTGCAGAACTGCAGCCCCCCTCACCTGTAAAAAGAAGAAAAACAAAACAAACCACAAGTCCTGGAACTCTGCACATGCATGCTTGGAGTTCCTGGAACTCACAGAACTCCAGACTGCTATGTCAACAGTCCAGATAGGGGGAAAGGCATCTCTGTCCTGCAGATGCTCAGAAGTCTATGTGGTGACGACCACATAGAACAGAAGAACTCCGGACTGCATCGTCTGCAGGCTGGTGCCTACTCTCACGGTGAAACTAGCTGGGAGGACAGTTGAGCCTTCTCTTCTTGTGAGGAAACCAGCCGTTAGCTTGCACAGGACAGGACTGAGGATACTGGAACACTGAATTGGACATTCAGGTACTGTGTGTAGCCATTAGCTTTGAATGGGACTGGTGTGTGTGTGTGTGTGTGTGTGTGTGTGTGTGTGTGTGTGTGTGTGTGTGTGTGTGTGTGTGTGTGTGTGTGTGTCTGTCTGTGTGTAAAATGCTCCAGTTGCTATATACTGGTAGCTAGAGAGAACACATAGTGGTGGGTAGAGAGTACCTCAGGCTTGCATGCTGTACCTTGGATACAGGTGGCAATGGCCTGAAATCCCTACCCACCACCATTTGTAAAACAATTGCAGATTTTTGCCTCATATTTGTTCTGTTCTGTTCCTCATAAAATCTGTGGTTTCTGCATTTTTGTTTCCTTACACAGTCAGTAGTGCAGTGGTGCAGTGGTAGCCTTGTTTCCTGACAGGTACAGGTTTTCTGGTTTGATTCTTGGCTGGGGTGCCTTCTGTGTGGAGTCTGCATGTCCTCCCATCTTACAGAGACATGTGTTTGGAGTGTTTCTCCCTGGGCCTCTGCTGAAAATTGGCTTTTGTTCCAAGTCGGACTTTCCTGGTTAACAAATGTTAAATAAATAAAAATGACAGGCATTTGAATTTCAGACTTCATATTCTTCAAAAAGTACATGATAACACAAAACCTTTTATTCTAGCAATTTTCTAAGTTTAATAGATGGATATTTGAAATTTGTCTCTATGTTTGGGACTGTATTCCCCCATTATTGGCTTTGTCCAGGTGTTTTTTGCTAAGAGGTTAAGAGCTATGATGAGAACTGAATTCACTGAATATGTTTGTGGGCTGTATTCTCCAATTACTGGCTTTGTCCAGGTGTTTTTTGCTAAGAGGTTAAGAGCTATGATGAGAACTGAATTCACTGAATATGTTTGTGGGCTGTATTCTCCCATTATTGGCTTTGTTCAGGTGTTTTGTGATAAGAGGTTGACAGCTATGGTGAGAACTGAATTCACAAAATGGTAGCCATTTAGTTTCTGTCTTCCTCTTTTTCACAAAACAGTTGATTTGGCATAGTGGTATGTTGCTCTGACTGTTTTGCACAGGGTCCTGGGTTCAATACTTGGCAGTGAAATGTGTGGTGGCAACACAGCATTTTATTATAGCAACTGTCCAACATTATGCAAGCAATGTTTAAAATGTGTCCATGGTTTTTGGGCTTTTGTCCTCTCCAATAAATTTTGGCTTTTTCTAGATTTCTTGTGCTGCAAAGTTCAGAGGTTCAGCTGAGTGTTGAGTAGATTTTACAAGGAGCTGAGAGCTGCAGGGGAACAAAAGTTTGGGTCTATATTACATTGACGAACAGTTAAATGTTCGAATCTCTAAAGGTTGACCTTTAGAGATCGAACAGTTAAATGTTCAAATATGTTTAAAAATTAAAGTGAAAAAAAAACTGAAGGGTTTAAGCAGGGGGACAAGCCTGGCTGCACCCCCCACATCCCCTGCTACTTAAATATACCAACTCCAAGATCACGCTACAGTGTAGGGAGTGGGCTTGCCCCCCTGCTAAAACCCTTTACTTTTTTTTAAAATTTGTTTTCTTACATTTTCGAACGTTTAACTGTTCGATCTCTAAAGGTCGACCTTTAGAGATTCGAACATTTAAGCATTCGTTGATGTAATATAGACCCCCAAAAGTTTAGTGCTGCTTATGCTGAGTCTGCTTGCATTGTTAATAGCACAACAGGTAATGTACTTGTTTTTGATGCAGAAGGCTGTGGGTTCTACTCCCACAGTAGGTAGATGTATTGCTGATACTGTACTGTGTTGTAAAGGGGGTGGATGCTGAAGTCCTTTTTGGCAAAGATACCTAGTAACTATGAACCTGTTATCAGTTTGTCATCCATTCCCTATTGCAATATTACTAGCTTATCATTTTTTTAATACAGCATAGGTAATTTATTCCTTAAGGGCAACAGGCACTTTATTTGTAGATGAAACAATGACATGTACAATTGTTTGCTAGCAGCAACCTCTTCATTAGTTACAGATTTCTTTAATGTGGAATTATTTAGATGCCTTTTACTTCTTCAGAGATTGTGCATATTTACTGATACTGGTGGACTGTAGAAGTTTGAGTAGACTTTTATGATGGAAATGTTCTGAATTGGGCAGTATTGTCATTATTGGTGCATGCATTTTGTTTCATTGTTTACTGGAAAAATGTTCAAAACAATAAATTTAAAACTCGCTCTAACTGTACTGTATTGTACAAGGAATATAATTTAATACAATCAGAAAGGTGTATCAAAGAGCATATGTATGTTTCGTGTGCAAGGGGCCTATGATTTGAAAACAGCCCAAAGTTAATCTTTATCTGCCACTGGCAAAATATATTTTCTTTGAATGTGGGTTTCAATGCAGTTTCAATGAATGTGAGTTTCAAGGGCAGAGAAGTTTTAATGCTAAGTTTATTTTCATTGTGAGACTGCATTGCTTTGTTTAGCAGATATCTAGTGTTTGTGCTGTAAAATGCAAAAGAAAACTTTCAAATGAAATCCAAATCATCGCAGAAGTAAAGCAGTATACACATTACAGTGTTTATGGTAAATGGAGTGAAATAACCAAGGAATGGGACATTGGAATGGCTGCAGGGGGGAGGCTCCATTAGACTATGATTTTGTGAGGTGGGAAGGGCAGCAAACTCAAAGACAGCCCCAGCTGAACTATACCTCTCAAATGTCCAGGTTTTTGCAGAATGAATAGATTTTTGCTTCTTATTTTTGGTTTGTTCCTCATAAAATTTGTGGTTTTCTGGCAAATCATTTAGGAATGAAGTTACTAAATAATGACAGACATTGCGTTTCAGACGTCATAACCTTCAGAAAAATGCATGCTAAAGCAAGACCTGTTATTCTATAAACTGTCTTAAGTTTATACAAGAGCAATTTTTAGTACTGTTTGTATGTTCCCCCAATATATTTGGCCTTGTCCAGATTTCCTGCATTAAGAGGGTGAGAGGTACATGCAAATAAATTGCTTTATAGAATTAGGAATATCCAAACCTCTCAACTGTCCCCAATGTTTACTCAAACTGTAGCTTCCCCCTAATAATCCCTCTGCAAAATGGCAATTTTGGAAGAAAACGTGGAGGGCTTACAATTATAAATAACTGTAATGATCAGAGTTATAGATTACTTTTATTTCAGAAATGCAAGTCGATTCTCCTATTTTGTCAGCTGCTCAAATTAACAGTACTAATATTAAAAAGGTGTCCCTTCTTTGACATGTTCCCAGCTGTATTGTGTGGCAATTTTATATTTTTGCATCACATTTTTGGTCCATTTTTCATAAAATTGTGGTTTTCTGGCAAATTAGTGACAAATCATTAAAGATTGAAGTTAGAAAATAATGGCAGGCATTTGAGTTTCAGATTTCATACCCTTTAGAAAATTCATACTAATGCAAGACCTACTACTATTCTATTATCTTTCTAAGTTTATAAGAGCAGTATTTAAAAATTGAACTTATTTTTGGGCCTGTGTCCCACTTCTATGTATGGTTTTGTCCAGATTTCTTGCTCTGAGGTTGAGCGGTATGAGTGTCAGAGCCATCACCATCAGCCATAGACATTTCAAATTGTGACATACTTATTGCACCCCACTCCCCCATGTAGTGACTTTGGATGTGTCCGAGCAAGGTAAGGAGCAGTTATGCAGTGTAAGTGTGCAGAGTAGTCCTCCATCCAAGGTAGACACAAATACGACAGTGGCTTTTCATCTGTTCTTCATTTTGCAGAAGCAACCACAAAAACTGACATAGTCCAATACACTGACGACACAACCCTGATCTGCTCGGCTCCAAACATCCAACTCCTCCAGCAAAAAGCCCAAGAATCCTTTACAGAGATAGAAAACTGGTTAATTATACAATGACCCCCAATTAATATTCCAAAACTTGCATGCTGATTGGCCAGCGTGCCTGCTGTAAATCCCACAATATACCAAGGGAAAAAGGTCCGGTCGCCCGGACTTTTTTCAGTTGGTATTAAGTACTCAAAAATTTTTTTTAACAAATAATAAAAAGAAAAGAAAAAAACAGAGCAACAGTGACTTTCTTTTCTCCATTGCTTCCGTTTCAAAGCATTGATGTACTGGGTATGCATGGGACACAAATCCCATATGCATGCTCAGTACATCAAAACAAGGAAGCAGTGTACCACAACCAGCAGAACAGCAATGCTCTGTTATACAAATACATTATTTACAGAAAAGTATTTTTTTTCTTAAATAATGTCATTGTATAATAGCAATAACTGACTCCGTGGTTGTGGTATATTGAAATTTACCCATGGTTGGCTTTATTTAATCACTTGGGCTTCACTCTCATGATTAAACCACACCAGCCATGGGTAAATCTTTAATATACCACACCACGTCATCAGTTATTGCTTAAGTAAAGCACAACTGATATTAAACCCCAATAAATAGCAAACTTATGTTGTTTCACCAATCAAAGACCAACTTCTCCATACTCTCAACCAATAATACACTCATTACCCCAGTATCAGAAGCCAAACTCCTAGGCCTTACAATTGACCCACAACTATAATTCAGTAGACACATCTCTATTACTATCTCCAAAGTCCACAAAAAATTAGGTATACTTTATCGCTGCAAAAAGTACCTCACCTCCAAGGCTTGAACTGATATAGCCAGAACCCACCTCCTGTCCACACTACTTTACGCATCCCCCAGTACTAACAAACCTAAACAAAACCAACCTGAACAAACTCTCCACCTCCTACAACAAATTCACAAGGTTCGCAACTAATGGTAAATCCCGCTCCCACCACTGCTAATCCTTACACCTATTACATGGGCTCAAACTCTCCAATCTACTACGCTACCACCAACTCAACCTAGCCCACCAAATATTATACTATCCTGAGAAAACCCCTGCCCTGACCGGTCTCTTAAACTTCTACAACTCAAACAGACCCCTACGATCCAGTAAGAAAGCTCTGATCAATACAATCCCATGCAAAAGTAGTTCAGGCGAATCACTCTTCCCTAACAAAGTCGCAAAAATATGGAACACCCTGCCCCCTTACCTCAGACTACAAAACTGTACTTCTGTATTCAAAAACCTCCTTAAAGCATACCTCTATAGTAACTGCTTTTGTAACTGCAACCCACCCCCCTGAATCCATACCAACTGCAAGACTTCCTGCTGTTATTCCCTATGCTTCTGGTATTCACCATCTTGTTTATCTACCAATGATTACTGTACATATTGTATAAATTGCTACTACTTGGCATATGCATGGGATCATTGTTTTCTAACTACACTCGTTATGTTTACTGTATGTATCTCATCTAATATGTATAATATTCTTCCTAATCTGCTACTATAATCTCTCACTTTGTAACATCTCAACTAATCTACTTTTTAACTAAATTTACATTTTTATATTCTATTATATTTTTGTAACTAATTGTTGCCATTACTTTATTTTCTGTAATGTCTGGAGCTTTTCTCCCCAGGACTCCACTGAAAACAGACACCAGTTGTCCAGTTGGATTATCCTGGTAAACAAATGGTAAATAAATAAAATAATCTGGACATATTGGCCCATTATGCTGCAACATTACCTATGCCATGGTTGCCACTGTTTCCTGCTCCTTCTGTTGCTGTACAACTTTGAGTGGACCTTCATATGGGTCTTCTATAGAACGATCCAGAGCATCACCATGTGGCAAATCCACTTCAGATGCATCCCACTCCACCTGTCGCTCTTTCATCTGGGGACCAATTGTTCTGTCATGTTGTGACACTGACTGTGTTGGAGCTTCCACACTAAACCCTTCACTTCACAGGTAGTCAATCACTTCAATTTCTGTTTGTTTAACTTCAGCCTCACTAGTCTTCCTTTCTACACCCCCCTTGTATATTCTTGTTTTTTGTACTGTGAACCTTTTCAGATCTGGGTGCCTTTGCCTCATAGCCGGGATTAGGCACCCGCCAAACCTGCAGCTGCGGGGAACCCCCGTTATCTCACCACTTATGAGGGCCCCCACATGAAGCAGCCGCGGGTTTCTCCGTCTCTTTCACTCCTTGCTCGGCAGTTCCTGAGCATTTTTACAGCTGTATAATGCAGACGTGCGATTCTGTTTGTTCCCCCCCTGAAATCTTGCCTGTAAGCTGCACTCAAACAGGTCCGCATCAGTGAAGCAAGGGACCTGATTGGCTGCAGCAGACAGGGAGGTAAGTTCTATCTGGTGGAATCACCTAATATGCAGTTTATTTTTTCTGAATCAAACCCTTGTGTTGATTACTTCTTTTACATTAAATTAACATTTGCTTTTAACAGTAGACCACAATAATGTTATCTTCAAGCTCTGTTCTATAACCAGTATTTCTAGCTGAAACATGTTCGTGCAATGTTCATGCCAATTTAGTTAGAGACTGAGGGTAAATGCAACAACAGTTAGTCAAACTACTGATGTTGAGATTTAGGATTTTGTCTGCACTGGTATTCCAAAGATCTGATAACACATTTCTTTCTGTAAAAAATATTTATAAAATTAGGCCTAAGAAGCAGACTTCAGGTCTAACTCTGGTAGTAATTTTAATGGTCCACACAGCAGGAAGAACAGGACACATAATTCATGGATTGAAGTATTATGTGTGCATGAGTCAGCTGGAAGAGTAGTACCCCTAGAACCTCATACTCCACCTCTACACTGGGTTTAAACAGCAATTCATGCATTCATTCCTCAGTTACTATCTTACTTCAGTTTACAGTCTTATGGCAGCAGGAACCTAACCTTGCACTAAATGGGTGCAAGACAGAGAGAAACTATGCTGGATGGGATGCCAGCCCATCAGTGGGTGCAAGCACCCACTCACACATGTCATGTCCACATACAGGTAGTTTGGAGGCTCACTGATTCACCTACAGCATAATTTATGAACATAGGAAAAATTGGGTTCTCAAGAAAAGTGAAGACATTTATTATATCTACCTGATTACAAAAACAAACAAACAAAAACCAGATTATAACTCTGCTGAAGTGCAAGACAGGGATGTCTAATTGTTATGCATTTCAGGGTAACAGCACTTGATCAAAGTGGAAGTCAATACAAAGCACATTAACATAACAACATAACATGTGACTGGAACGCATTTCATCCAACAGACGGCACCTTTAGCAACAAATACCATAGAACTAAAACACATATGACAGAAACTAAATAATAGGAAAAATAAGCTAATAGTTAAATAATATGAAAACAAAAGAAAAAAAAAAACATTTCAATAAGCATACAGAAATCAAATGTGTTAAAGAAAACAAGCTGGCACTTGAATTTTTCATAGAAAAAAGTAGCCTTTACTTGTCAGATTGGGAAGAACAGACTCTGATTCAGAATTGGGCATCCATGTGAGAACAACAGATTACCATTCTACATGGCTCATCAGCACATGGCCAGTGATAAATGAAAGCTTTCTTAAGGGTAGACATTAACCAGTAGGTGAAATGCTTCAGAAAATCTCCAGCAAAGGCATACAAGTATGGGGAAATGAAAATGGATCTACATAAAAACCAGTACTACCTAAAATACTTACACTTTTGTGAAACAAATTTGCAAATCTGATGACTCTCAAATAAGATAGCAATTAAGGGTAGATTAAACACATATAACACTTTAGAAACAAACAAAAAAATTATGCCACTTAAAGAATAAGAAATCAAGAAGTCATGTCAAGAAGGGAAACTCTCAAAATGAAAACGTTCAGTTCAGTCAAGAATAGGAAGAAATGGATTTTACACGAAGAAGTAAAGATAGGTTAATGGATGGATAACAAAACTATATAAAATGAGTATGAAACATAAAAGAAACATAATGAAAACTAAGAACTGCTAAAGTAAAACCGATACCAAGTATTCAAAGAAAAAAAGGGGAATGATCAGTGTTTTCACAGAAAAAAGGACCTTGAATGAATTCTGAAAAATAGGATGGAAAAAGCCTGATTAGTGTTCCCTAGAAATCTTGGTGATCTGTGAGAACAGGTAATGCCACTAACTGTCCATGTTTAATAAGTCATGGGAGGCATTTAGGAAGGTGGAGAGCTTTTGAATGGCAAGTTTAATTCCCATTCCCAAGAGTGGGAGCAAGACTGAATCCAGAATCATTTATTTTTATCCTCATTTGCAGAGAAAATCACAGAATCAGTGCTAATGCTAAGATGTTTTGAATGTGTGGAAACCAGAACATACTAACCAAGATAGCACATGCAAAGAAAAGGTCACATCAAACAAATCTTATGGAGCTCTTAATGTAGAAATTATAGATGATAGTTCAAAAAAGCTAAACACACAAGGCATGCTTGCACACTGACATGGTATTTGACAATGCTCCTCACAAATGATTAGTGAACAAATGAGTTCTTTGGAGTGAGTTCCATAGTGTTAATGTAATACATATAATTACGGTTATCGCTAGGATACTGCAACAGTCATAACACATGGTTTATGTACTACTTTTCATTGGCTGTATAGGTGACTTTGGAGAAGATGTGGAAGGAAATGTAGGCCTGTTTTGATGATATGAAGGCATGCAGCAGAAATTGTATGCAAGAAGAGAAGACCAAATGAACTTGTGAAAAGTGAAAAGTACCATTGTGCATATTAGTGCATATACATATGGGAAACAGAACATAGGTAAAGACTGGATATTCAGAATAAAGGAAGCAACATGGAAGTAGTCTTATCAAATTAGGAGGTAGTCTTATCAAATTACCTACAGATAAGCAAGCCATTGTTGTAATTTCAAAATAAGATAAGGAAGCCATGTTTGAAACCAGCAAAGAAGACAAATTTGAAGGGGAAAACAATAAGCTGTTATCCTTCTGTACCCACAGATGGTAATGCTTTATGTACAATATTGTGTGTAGATTGTCACTTAGAGACAATATTAAGCTGTTATCCTTCTATATCTATATAAAGCAGACCTCATTCTCGTATTGTATGTAGTTTTATTAGCTTCCTGTTTGCCAGAATATAGACATGATGGAGGCAATTTGGGGAACAGTAACAAAATGAGGTACACTATGCCTGGACAGATTTTAGAAGGAAATGGATGCAAAACTCATAAGCAGTCTAACCACAGTGGTGTGCACATGAGGTTATTACAACTTTTGTTTGGGCTGAGGACAGTGTGGTCATTGATTTTTTTACTTTTCTCACAGACCTCAGAGGTATACAAAGAATGTTACAATACCTTGCGTATGGTCAGTGTGTACTGCCTAGGAGCAACAAATCTGAATAGATTATGTAGTTGTTTTTCTTTTCACTTTCCTCACAATCACACTTCAGGCATATGTGTAGGTAGCTGCTTTTGACAGTTTGGGATGAGGAGTGAGGCGGCATGCTATGTATATGTATGTCAGCACTCACTTGAAACACGACTGTGGCAGTATGAACCTCTGCTTTCATCCCAGTCTAACACCAAAGGGAACCATAGGCAGTGACTGTCTTTTTCTTGGTGGGGGGGGGGGGTGTTAAAGAGGCAGGCAGTATTCCCAGATTGGACCTATGTATCCAGACAATAAAAGGATTCTTAGTTTGTTGTGAGCTACTATTTTGTCATCTTTGAATATTAAGCATTGGGCACAACTTATGTCTTCCTTGAAAGAAAAAGAAAAGCCTGAAATTCTTTTCTTACTTGTGGTTTTTGTTTCAGACAACATTGCATTAAAAGGTTGGGAAAATGCTCTAAAATGCATCTCAGAACACCTGTAACCCTTATGGCTTCTTGGGCCCTGGCTTATCTGAGTTGTTTCCTAAATGGTTATTACTGTGCTATCTTGGTCATTTTAGGTGTGCTGAAAGGATGCAAGGAAAACCTAAGCGGAACAGCAACAATGAATTTCTTTCTTTAATCATAATTTCTGTTCAAGCCATCATTGGATGAAAAGATTATGCAAAAAGAAAAATAAAATAAAAGGCACTTTAGAGCATATAGACAGCATTTCATCTATGTCCAGACCTATACATAGAGTTGCTATTATGTATCAATTTTGTAACTAAAATGCCAGTAACTGTGAGTGTCCTCCTGTGAGATGGGTGAACATAGTGTGGTACATAGGCCTGTTGTACTGTAAGAGCATTGTAACTATAGGTTAGTCACATAACTACTCCTAAACGTTTGCAGCATGAACTAAAAGACTGCTTTGGAGGGGTAGCAGTGACAGAGTGATACTTTGACGGAAGTGCCTAGGGGGCCCCCAAACTCGACATTTGCTGTGGGCTTCCAAACTGCTAACACCAGCCCTGCTTTGCCTGTATTTTTCTTCAAATATCCTTAGAGCTGCATATTTTGTATTGATTAGTTTGGCTTTCTCCTGTGCATAAATATTGCACCACATCACATATCTTTTTCCTTGCCACATCCGTATTTCTTTTTTGTACCATTCACAGAACTCTGTTCTTTGATCTTTATATTTCCCATTTTCTGTTATTTTATCCAGGTGGCCCAATGTTTATTTGTCTATGTAATGTTTTTTGTTGTCTGCCTTATTAGCTCATTTCCTCCATTGGAACTCTCTTGAGTTTATTTTGTAATTCCCAAAGGGTGTGACCTGAGTTTTGTAAAGAAATGAAGTTATCACCTCACAGAGAGACAGGGAGAGGTTTAATAACATCATTGCTTTTCCATACATATTTTAGCTGCAATTCAATTCATGATAGTGTTTTGTGAGAGTTTAATTACATTTTTTTCATTTATAAATGAAATGAGATGCACAGCAGTTAGAAAAGAATGATTTATTTTATTTCAGGAACACACCCTGGGAGACTAGGAACACAGTAGGGATTCCTGAAACTGAGGACAATTAAATACCTTCCTTTTCATAAGGGGTCATTAACTCATGTAGGGGAATAAGCTTTGTGGATTTTACATCCTTAATAATTCATGTGCAGTCTATGTATTTTTTACTTTCTGAATTAGTGTTGTCTGTCATATGAGGATAACAATAAATACTTGATGACATGTCCCGAATGTAGACATATTTTGATGATGCAACAAGAATATAGATAAAACTATGTACGGTGCAACAAATGCATGTATTTACTCATATTTTTTTTAGAGTATACCTTTAGAATAAACATTCATTTATCTTTCAGTTCTTTCCCTGATTATACACTTAAATCTACTCTGGGTTGCAGAAAAGCGAGAGCCTTTCCTGACACTTACTGAGTGCAAGGTAAAGACAATTATTCTTGGTAGGATGGCAATCTATTGTGACACACACACACACACACACACACACACACACACACACACACACACACACACGCACACACACACACACACACACACACACACACACACACACACACACACACACACACACACACACACACACACGCACACACACCAACATAAGAAGCAAACCTATGAACAATATGGAGGACTGTCAATTCTCTTAAGGTATGACTGTTATGTGGAAAGAAATCAAAGCACCCAGAAAGAGCCCAGATAGACACCAGGAGGTCACACAGTTTCCTTAGAGAATGCACCCAAGGTAAAAACTGAACTGGAGAGCCACACACTATGAGGCGACAACTCCTAACTGCTACATGACTGTGACACCCACAGTGATTGAAGGGAATCATGTCGACTTACTGGAGGTAGTTTTAGAGATGGTAAAAAGTTTGAAAACTTTTCACTGAAACTATTGTAGTTTTAGAGATGGTAGAAATTTTGAAAACTTTTCACTGAAACTGTCATAGTTTTAGAGATGGTAAAAAGTTTGAAAACTTCTCACTGAAACTATCTTCAAAGAAGAAAAGAAAACATTGTTTTGCAGGGGAAGCAGCCCCCTTTACCTCCCCCAACTGCGAGGTCACACAAGGGTTGAGAAAAAGACAAACTCCACTTTCGGCGAAGTTAGTTTCACTGAACATAGTTTGAATGCATTACGCTCTGCAGAACTAACTTTTATCATTCCCAGTGAAACATACCAATTTCACCACTGATTTGTAGAGATGGGTGTCATGTCACCTTATTATTTGTTTCTAATTTTTCAGACTATTAACAGTAGCAAACCAGTATATGACAATGACCAGTAGCAAACCAGTATATGACAATTTTGTTTTCTTCTTTCACATTGGCAGGTTTTCTAACTTTCAAAATTTTACAATGCATGTTTTTGATGTAAACCAATGCCTCTCCTATACTATAGTCCACACCACAGTCACTACTGTAGTAAATCTGCTAAGTTGTAAACTGTTCAGCAATCTAAAATTATTTATTTTCTGACAGGAAATATGTGTGCCTGAAGAAAAAGATGCAGAACCACAATTTAAATTTAATAACAGGGGAATTCAAGCTGCACCCAGAGGACCTTCTAAAGGTAATGGTATTTGCAGTAAAAAGTCTTGGGTACTCTTAGCTTTAAAATACTACATAATCCCAAATCTAAAACTGTTTTAAGATCTCTTAAAAAAGTTGTAAAGCCTATATATCAGAAAAGTACTTCTCTATTATAATGTTCCATTTTCTACTACTGCTTAACAGAGGGATAATGAAGTTCTAGATTAAGACAGAAGGCATCCTGATAAAGGTATTATACACATTTTCACCGGAAAGAAAATATATTCATTTGTATGTGTTTAGCATTACAAATGAATATAGGTTTATGTTTATATAAAAGCATGCATATCATAATACTGAAAGCTCTACTATTAACACTAAGATCATTTTTGGTCTGCACTATGCTTTTTCCTAAAACCTGTTGAGCATAAAGTTTCTGCTTTCCTTTATTAGATATGGGAAATGACAAACAGTCAGTAGACAAGGTCAGCAAGTGTGAAAGTAATTCTGGCAACACTAACACAACTCAGGCGGCTCCAGATGTTAAAGAAAAATGCAGTCCACAAATTACAAAAGCTGCAATGAAAGAGAAAGAATCAAAGTGCATTACTGGTGGACAACAGTCAAAAAGCATACCCAGTGACAAGAAGGATGTTAAAGATATCCAGAGCAGAGAACTGAACACAGATGACTACTCCATCAACAGACTTTGTGATAACACACTGACCTCTAAAGATAAGGAAGCTAAAAGAATAAGGAGTGCACTACAGGAGAGGTCAAATGAGGCCACCATTCCACCAGTGACAGAACATGAAGATGGCATAGACTCCACATCATTACTACAGCAATGGTAATATACAGTATTTACACACACACACACACACACACACACACACACACACACACACACACACACACACATGTGCATGTATATATATGGGATCCGTACAGATCCCCAACGGCACTTTCTGCCGAAGCAGAAATCACCAAACATACATAACCAAAAGTGCTGTTCACTTTCAGTTATGTATGCTGGTTGTGCCGGTCACACTATGGTGCAGTTAAGAGAGAATTCCTTTTTCCCCACTGTAGTGCAACCTCGGAGTGAGAATATAAAAGTAGGGGGTGTGGGGGTGCAGAGGGGCTTGCCCCCCTGCATAAAAGAAGATTTAGTGTTTTTTTTTTTGAATGGACTTTAATGAAAGTGCTTTTTCGATGAAAGCACTTTAATTAAAGTGCATTCAGGTATTGCAGATTTGGACTATTGAACTTTTGTTCAATAGTCCTAGATCCATATATATATATATATATATATATATATATATATATATATATATATATATATATATATATATATATATATATATATATATATATATATATATAAACAGACACCTCTTTGTGCACAGAACCAATACCACAGGGTCTTGTGCTTGGTAAAACAACAACATTCTCATATTCTCAACTCTCTCTTAAACACTTCTTCTTCTTTTGGCTTTTTCCCACTTAGGGGTCACCACAGCAGATCACCTGTCCACTCATGATTGGCAGTGAAGTTTTACAGTGTTGAGTTGCCAGCCTGGCGCCCAACCTTCCACAGAAGGCACACACATGCATGCACGCATGCCTAGGGCCAATTTAGAGTGTCCAATCAACCTACAGCATGTCTTTGGAATGTGGGAGGAAACCGGAGCACTTGGAGGAAACCCACGCGACCACATGCAGACTCCACACAGAAGGCACCCCAGCTGAGGATCGAACTGGAGAACCTCTGATGTTGTTATATTTAGTGGATCAAAAACTTGTTTATAAAAAAAAAAGTGCTAAAGCCTCAAAGCAATTCCAGTCCTCTTAATGGAGCTGTCTAGTTACTATTGCACACAATTTCGCTACATGGTTTTACTATTGCATGGAAAATAAATACAATTATCTATTCTACGACTACTGAGAGAACTTTCTAATGTAATAAAAAGTGAAATTATGTCATACTGATCCACCCCAGTCAGACAAGAAGGAAGAAACTGCCTGTAGCAGGTTCAAACTGAAGGCGAGACTTGTTGGCAACCACTATCAGCTGCTAGGTTCCTTGTTTTTACAGGATGTTAATTACAACAGTCTCGCGACTGCTTCTTAAGTTAAAAAATCATTCAGTGAACCACAGAAGTGGCTTTAATATATAATAAAAAATGTTACTCTATGTATTATAGTATCTTACCCCTCCCAACAGAGACTGTTATGACAAGGAGGGCATTGAATTGCCCTATGTTGCAGGAATCCCCACTGTGTTACTACTCTCCCATAACATGTTTTTGAAATAAAAGAAAGCATTCTTTTCTCACTGCTATACATTGTCATGTCATGCAAATATCACTATGTATGCCTATGTAAACAAATATGTATATGTGTGTGTGTGTGTGTGTGTGTGTGTGTGTGTGTGTGTGTGTGTGTGTGTAAACATATATATGTGTGTGTAAACATATGTGTGTGTGTGTCTGTGTGTGTGTCTGTGTGTGTCTGTCTGTGTGTGTCTGTCTGTGTGTGTGTGTGTAAACATATATGTGTGTGTGTGTGTAAACATATATGTGTGTGTGTGTGTGTGTGTGTGTGTGTGTGTGTGTGTGTGTGTGTAAACATATATTTGTGTGTGTGTATGCATGTAAACATATATGTGTATGTGTAAACATATATGCGTGTCTGTAAACATATGTGTGTGTGTGTGTGTGTGTGTGTAAACATATGTGTGTGTGTGTGTGTGTAAACATATATGTGTGTGTGTGTGTGTGTGTGTGTGTGTGTAAACATATATATATATATATATGTGTGTGTGTGTGTGTGTGTGTGTGCGCGTGTGTGTGTGTCTATATGTGTATGGTTTATATATATATATATATATATATATATATATATATATATATATATATATATATATATATATATATACACACACACACACATATATATATAAATAAATATATATATATGGTACTTTTCCGTTAAACCCCTACCACGTGTCTCGCCGTGAATAAAGATGCAGCGGAGTCACTTTCTATTCACAATACTCTGTTTTAAGTTACTGGTTCTTACTCTTCGGATATTACAGAAAGTAAACCTCACAGCACCCTTTCTTAGCAGACAATTATAAATGTGCTGTGTTTTAGCAAATGGAATATACTGAATACAATTTTTTACTTTGAGTTCAGTTTGTTTCCACTGAAACAGCCAGACTGAAATTCTTTTTTACCTGAAAGGAAGTCATCCTACTTCTGTTTTAATCTGTTTCTGGTTACCTACAGTCTAAGTCTATTTAAAGTCTGTCTAAAGAACATAACATTTTCAGGCACAAGAACAGCAATGACACTCGTAATGGTGCTGAATGATATCATAAAGCACTCACAGGAAAACAAAGAGCAGTGTATACTGCAGATCTAATGCAATAATGTGAATAATGTTCACAGCAGTATAAAACAGACCTTTTTCTTATAAAATGTTAATGTAAAGAATGTTGCATAGGAATATCTGCGGTATTTACGGTGTATTTCAAAGTGTCAAATGGCTGAATTGCTGAAACCCATAGGAAGTGTGCTTTATACAGCTTATTTTAAGGGATGGCAGCAGAGATTATTTGCAAGTATGAAAGTCAGAGCGTTCACTAGCAGTAGGACCGTCACTGCAACTAGCAATTAGTTGGATTTCATTAAGGAAGGCTATTGATATACATTGTTATCTGAAAGGAGAAGAAATCTCATTACTTTATTTTCTGTCTTCTGAAGTTGCGCATCATTTCTATGTGTAATGTAATGACAAGGAGCATGGTCAAGGCATAGAGTTACTAATTCTTTAGCTTGACGATGTGTGGTAGGGGTTTAACGGAAAAGTACACCCTGTAAAGCAAAGTTCACATTTGGTTTACATTAAGCCAGCCACACTCCCTTCTCACCCCCTAACAATTCTTAAGGCCTGAGCAAATCATTGTTTTTTCCTGGTGTTATAAGCCACTCAACGAGAGCTGTCACATTTATTTACAGACGTGAATCTGATATTAAAACTGTGGCACATAGTTTATAGCCACAGTAGGAAACTTAATAAAATAATTAGATAACGGTAATTGTGGTGCTGATATGAAGCCCTGGGGAAAGGAACAGGGCAAGCCATGCCAGTATGGGTCCCAAGACGCGTGGTAGGGGTTTAACGGAAAAGTACCATATATATATATATAGGTATGTATACACACTCACATATATATATATGCCCTGAAAAATAAGTGTGATAAATATGTTTGCCAGTTTAAAAACATAGATATATTTTTTCACCTACAACGTATCTGCACCACCAAAGCATTTGTCACTACTCTCTATTCAAATACCTCCTAAGTAATCAAAAACCCTTCTCTAGCAACATGAATAACCTCAGTTAAGAAAAAAATGCACACACTACATGCAGTAAAAGTAAATGCCAAGGCCTCCCAAAATAACTACTCCACTTAAGTCACACTGCTATTTCCAAATTTCATGTTATTTTATCAAAAATATTTAAAATAGCAAAAATAAGATTAAAAAACAACCTAACTAGCCAGCAGAAAAAGGCATTAGAAGCAAAAACAAACCTGGTTTCAAATAACTGAATGAAATATGTATGAATTAACTGACTAAACTATAAAAGTAATGCAGAATTTACTACACTAGTGAAATAATTTCACAAATTTACCTGGCACTATAAAAAATGGCTGGCCACTACAGTAGAAAATTACCCACACAACAGCCCATTCATAAAAGCCTATAGAAACTGAGTAAAATCATATCCAAGCTGGAATTTAAATAAATAATATAATTACTGCATCTCTTTGAAATGAAAGAAAAACAATAATTAAAAGTAAAAAGGTTTATATGGAATACTGAGGTTTAGTTTGTATCTTGAATGTAATATCCGGTACTGTGATGTTATACAAATTAATTTTTATAACTTGTAGCTTCACCACATAGATTCATAGATTCATACGTAGGTACTAGGCTATCGGCCCAAGGGCCTAAATTAGCCTAGCCAACAAAGTTCCCTGGCTTACGCCAACCCAAGAAAGTTAATTTCCTGTGCCCCTGTCGAGCAGAGCCACAGAAGGGATCACCGGGGTGTATTTCCTATTTCCCATCCACTCATCAATATTTTTCTTGAAGAGTGTTAATGAGGAACTTTGCTTGACATAGATGGGTAGCTTGTTCCAGAGTATGGGAAGTCTCTGGGACAGGAATGTATCCCTCCAGCAAGTCCTGTTTATTGTGGTGACAAGGTTTAGGTCCCTAGAGCATGTAGCTCGGAGGGATTGGGATTTCTTTAGGTGTAGAATGTCCAACAGCTCTCTGTTTGACATAGCTTTATATGTTAGGCAGAGATTACCTTGGGGTAGGCAATATGCTACAGAGTAAAGCTTGAGTTTTTTGAGACGATCAGTGTAGGGCATCTGTTTGAGGCCAGTAATCCTCTTTGTGAGGTACGTCTGTGGCCTTTCCAGCTGCTGCAGATGTCTTGTGAGGTACATTCCAAAAGGGGTGTTGTACTCTATAATGGGTCTAATGAGTGTCGAGTAGAGGGGAACAATGACCTCTTTTTTCCTGGATGAGAACCCTTTTGTGATGAGGTGTGCCATGTAGAAGGATTTCCTGACTACTGTGGCAATGTGTTTATCAAAGGAGAGACTACTGTCCACCTGGTTCCCAAGGTCTCTTATCACCACATTTGGTGTTAAGAAGACTGCCGCCTATGTGGTAGTTCATGGGTACAGAGTTTTTACCAAAGGGGATAACAATGCACTTTTTGGCATTGAGCTTGAGGCCATGGCTCTGACACCAGGCATCTGTCTCAGTGAGGCCCTTCTGTAGGATGTCCACATCATTTGGGGACTCAACTATATCTCCTAGTTTGCAGTCATCTGTGAAATTCATTAGCCAGAGGCCTTCTGTGTTAGCCTGTACTTCAGAGAAGAAGATGCCAAACAGGAGAGGTGCCAGGACTGATGCCTGTGGTGCTCCACTTGTCACTGGTTTGAAGTCAGCTTTGGAGTCTGCAACTTTTACAGTGTGGGTTCTGTCAGTGAGCCATTTGGCAACCCATCCTGTGACATAGGGATTTATACCTAGTTTAGTGAGTTTAGCTATAATTCCAGAATGGGGGATGGTGTTGAAAGCCTTGGCGAGGTCAAGCTAGGCTGTGTGAACCACCTTACCCTCATCTACGACTTTGATGACTGCCTCAAAGAAGTTGACCAGGTTCAGGAGGCATGATCTGCCTTTCACAAATACAAACTGGGTGGGGTCCAGAGTTTTTTGGAGGTTACCAATGTCTTTGTTTATGAATTCCATAATGATACGTTCCATGGCCTTACAGACCAAGCTCGTCAGGTTAATAGGGCGATAGTTCCCAGGATCAGTGGTGGCTCCCCCTTTGTGTAGTGGGATAACTCTTGCTGTGCACCATTTAGTGGGCACAAAGCCTGATGTGAGGCTATGATTGAGCATGGTGCTTAGGTGGGGAGCCAATTCGTTCTGAAGTTCATGTAAAACGTAGCCTGGGATGTTGTCCGGTCCCATGGATGCTGTGTTTTTGGTTTTAAAGAGTGCTGCTTTTTCCTGTGAAGTTGTGATTACAGGGACTCTGCATTCATCCTGTATAGATATGGACCCTTTAGGGGGTGAGGGGGGGGTAGAGTTAGCACTGAACCTATATGCCAGGATGTTGGCAATATCAGTTGGTTCTGTAATTTTTGTGCCATTGTGCTGTAACTCAGAGCAGATCTGGGTGTTGCCATTGAGATTCCTGACATAGCTATAGAATGCTTTGTGGTTGTCCTTTGAATCAGTGGCAATCTTGTTTTCATAGCTAGCTTTGGAGGATCTTATAAGGGATCTCAGCTTCTTGCTGAGGCTGACCAGGGGGCTCCTCCACTCATGGGATTTTACTCTCTTTTGCAACAATTTCTTCCTTCTGTTGTAGAGTTTGTTTATGGCAGGGGACCACCAGATTGGCTTCATTTTTTGGAGGCTTCATTTTTTTTGTTTCTGTTTGTGATAGCACGATCCATGCACTCGTGTAATTGCTTATAGAGTGCATTTGGTAGGATTCAGCAGTTGTAACTACATTGTCCATCTGCATGGGTGTCATGAAGTTTGCCACTTTTGTCTTAAGAAGCAGGAAGTTGGCTTTGCAGAAATTTTTTTACCATGGTTTCCTTAATGGGGGGGTGGGGGCGGGATGTGGATATCTAGGGTGATTAGCTTATGGTCGGATCTGACCAACGAGGAGTTGACTTCAGGTGTGGAACACCAGTCACTCATGTTGGTAATGACTAGGTCTAGGATATTGTTGCCCCTGGTGGGGGTGTGCATAAGTTGATCCAGGGCACTGGAATTTATGAATTCCAGAAAGCACTGAGTGAAGGAGCTGGAACATGAGTAGTTTTCCCACTTAATGGTGGGGTAGTTGAAATCGTCCAATATTAGAGTGTTTCGTTGAACCCTAATATTTTCCAGTACATCAAGAAAAGAGGAGTGGGAATCCTGGGGCATGGTGGGGGATCTGTAGCAAGCTACAATTTGGATTGCAGTTTTGCCCAGAGTTAGTTGCACTTGGATAACCTCGGCTGCATTATGCTGAGTAACTAGCTTGGAGGTGTGGATATCCTTAATGAATATGGACACACCTCCACCTTTGGTGTTCCAGTCCCGGTAAGATGGCCGAAAAGTGTGGTATGAGTTATAGCCTGGTAATATAGGGGTGCTCTCTGGAGCCTTGAACCTGGTCTCAGTCACTGCACAGACATCAATGTTCTCCATTTTAAGGAGTGCCTCGAGTGAGTGCATTTTGAGATTTAGACTTCTAGCATTGAGTAGCATTACCCTTAGTTTTTGCTTGCCTGTTCCTGTTATGGTGGTGAATTTACCGTTTGAACCTTGCCTAAAAAAGGCACTATAGGAGCAGCAAGAGCCTTAGCCAGTATCCAGAATCCCAGGGGTGACAGGTGCAGGCCATCTCTGGCAAAGCATCGTGGTCTGTCAACCATGTTGTCCCAGGCAGACAGATACTGGATCCCCTTAGAATGACACCAGAAGCTTAGCCAATTGCTGAAGTCAATTATTTTGTCCTTGTACTGCGGTATCATTCTGGGTGATGGCAGGATGCTACTCAGGGCTAGGGTCATACCTGCCTGGGCTACAAGATCGGAGAGTTCTTCCGTGTCTCTTTTCATGTAGTCCAGGGAGATACGTCTCAGGTCGTTCACACCAACATGGACAATCACAGAGTCATATTTGTACTTGTTGTGGAGTGACCTGAGTTCATGGGTTATGTGGCGGATCCTGGCACCCAACAGGCAGCTGACAGTGACCTTCTCCTTGTTTAGCCTGGTGAGTGGGACATCAGTGTGCCTGACTATAGAGTCACCTATGACTAGTGTGTTGGGTACATTGTTTTGCCTTATGGGCGGTGGTTGAGTGGCACACTGAGTCTGTGGTCTATGTGTCATTTGGGTTGTGTTGGTGGTGGGAGGTTGCTTGCATTTCTGCTTTGGAGGTCTCTGTTGCTTGAGCAGATTATTATTGAGAGCCTCCGTGAATGTTTTTGTGTTTCTATGTGTGGATTTTGGTGGTGTAGGTTTAGTGGGACTGTGTGATGAGTGTGGTGTGGTGCAAGTGTTTACCTTCTCCTCTTAACTATCAAGTTCAGTCTTGATTGGAGAGAGCTTTACTTCCAGTTTGGCTATATAAGTGCATCTCTCACAGATTGTAGTGTTGGGTGGTAGGAGGAGAGGGTTGTCTGTGTACATGAGGCAATTGCTACATTGCCCCAAGATGCCCAGATTCATCAGATAAACATGAGAGAACACTGGGAGCTGCCCCTTGGACATGCCTGAATAAAAAAATATTTTCCTCTAGACAAGTGAGAAAAGTGAGCACAAGAGCTGTTTTTCTCTAAGCAAGTGAGGAAAGTAAGTACCAAAACTGTTTTCCTCTAGGTAATGAGGAAGGGTGAGTGCTGTAGTAATTTGTAGTTTATTTAGTGCTTACAACAAGTTCTGGACAAGTACTGAGCACAGATAAGCAAATTCAAGTTCTAAAACTAAGAATCTGTATCTGGATCTTG
>NC_056742.1:306020201-306110201 GCF_019279795.1 Protopterus annectens | reverse complement strand
ATATCTATATATATATATCTATATATATATATATATATATATATATATATATATATATATATATCTATGGATCTACTTCAGTAGATTGAAATTTTACAAGTGCGAACCACATATGGCTGAGACTATATGTTCGAACTCGCAGAAGTTTGAACACTGAAATAAAAAGACATAAAACAAAAAAACACAAAACTAAACATCTATAGCAGGGGAGCTATGCCCCCCTGCACCCCCCACACCCCCTTACTTAAATATATCAACTCCGAGATCGCACTTCATTGCGGAAATGGGAAATCTTCCCTTTTTGCTCTGTACTGAAATCTCCATTCAGTCCGATTGAACATTTACAAGTTCGAACATATGGTCTCGGCCATATGTGGTTTGAACTTGTAAACATTTGATCGACTGAAGGGGACCTATATATATATATATATATATATATATATATATATATATATATATATATATATATATATATATATATTTATATATGTGTGTGTGTGTGTGTGTGTAGACTGAATCCAAAAATACTGAAAACTTAAAATACTGACAGATGGAGTTTGCCCTTTCTTTAGTCTTGTGCGATCTTGGAATTGGGACTTGCCACCTGCATTAAAAATGTTTTCAGTATTTTGAGTTTTCATTATTTTGTGATTCAGTCTTTTGGTTTGTCAGTCTTCTGAAGTAGACCCATATATATATATATATATATATATATATATATATATATATATATATATATATATATATATATATATATATATATGTATAAAGATATAGATCTGGGTCTACTATACATGATCGAAATCCCAAAAAGCCGACTTTCATATGGCCTAGATCATATGATCAAATTTTGGAATTTCGAACATAGTATAAAAAAAAATAAAAAGCAAAAATGTACCTACACGTTGCTAGCAGTGGGGCAAACCCCCCCTGCACCACCTGTGGGGGCCTGCGCCCTCCACACCCCCTGCAAATTAAATATATTAACTCAAAGATTGCACTACAGTGCAGAAGATGGAAATCTTCCCATTCCGCACTATATGGAGATGTCCGTAATGAATTTTTGAAATTTCAAAAGTCGATCATATGGTCTCGGCCATATGACAGTCGACTTTTTGGGATTTCAATTATCTGTAGGGGACCCATATATATATGTGTATATAGATATATATATATATATATATATATATATATATATATATATATATATATATATATATATATATATATATATATATATATATATATATATATATGTATATATGTATGTACATATGAATGCGTGTGTTTGTGTGTACTGATACTAACTGAAACACCCAAACGTCAACAGTCAAAACATTATCAGCATTAATGTCAACACAATACTATGCATATGCCTTGCAATAAACTTGGTGCATGCAAAATAGTAATCTCAAAAAAAAAAAAATTAAAACACTCTTTTTTTTGCTGTGGCACCTCATACACAACCTCATAATTATACATACAAACTGCAAGCTTGGACAATATTGAGGCAGGGGCATATTCTCCGACCCCAAGAATTGTGCAGTCTTGCACACCTATCGACAATCTGCTTAGTCATCCAAATTGTGTCATGTGAACACATTTCAACAAAACATGGTTTGAGCATCATGCAGCTCTTCCGTATATATTTATATATATATATATATATATATATATATATATATATATATATATATATATATATATATATATATATATATATATATATATATATACAGGAGACCGGGATACCTCGCCGGGTGTGTGGAGGACGCCTATAATCCTAGCATCCTGGGAGGCTTAGGTTGTTGGATCGAATCAAATTGTGGGTGAGAGACCATACTTCCTGGAAAAGGGGAAAAGAAGTAACCCCCAAAGGAAACAAATGTGAGATGGATATATCTATATCTATATCTATATGTCTATATCTATATCCGGTGCAGTGGTGCAGTAGTAGCATTGTCACCTCACAGCAAAAGGTTCTCCAGTTCGATTCTCAGCTGGGGTACCTTCTCTGTGGAGTCTGCATGTCCTCCCTGCATCTGTGTGGGTTTCCTCCGGGTGCTCTGGTTTCCTCCCAAGTTACAAAGACATATGTCTGGAGCGTTTTCCCCAGGCCTCCGCTGAAAATTGGCTTTGTTCTAAGTCGGACTTTCCCGGTAAACAAATGTTAAATAAATAAATAAATAATAGTACAAAAAAACAGGAGTACAAAGCGACAGAACAGGATCCACATAGAAGTGAAAACTGCCTGTTTTGTACTTTGGCTCAGCCTGGTGAAGTGTATACTGCTTGCTGTGCGTTTTGGTTCAGTACGGAGATCATTCTATGTGGATCCTGTTCTGTTGCTTTGTACTCCTGGTTTTTTGTACTATTGTTTTTGTATTTTTATACAGGAGTTCTCACATTTGGGTAGCAGTTTTTGATTTATTAAATAAATAAATAAAAATAAATAAATATCCGTATATATCTATATCCATATCTATGTGTGTGTGTGTGTGTGTGTGTGTGTGTGTGTGTGTGTGTATATATATATATATATATATATATATATTTTTTTTTTTTTCTCTTCAACAAGTGCATATTGTAAAAATGTATAGATATATTTCCCTTCACTAGCACATACTCTAAAAATGTATAGATAGCTATAGATGTAGATATTGATATAGATATAGATTCAAATACAGATGTGAGTGTATTCATACATGCACACACATTTTTATAGAGGTCACTTCCTTGAAGCTGCTGTGTTTTAACAAATTTGGTGTACGTGATACCTATATACTACATACAATGTGCACTTTTACTACTTTTCCTTCACCTGCAATCAGAATCTTGTTGCCGACAAATACTTATTTCTAACTACTTGGTTGATCCTCTCAACATATCATGTTGTTGTAGTTTTGGCTACCATTTTTAGTTGTTCCTGGTATGGATATATACTTGGAATATTTTACAGAATGTAGGAAAAAATGTGTCACTTTAAAATAAAACTCCATCCACCTAAACCGCTATGTTGTGAGTTTGATATATGTGAGCCTAAAGAATGTTTCAGAATTTTTAGAGGTTATGATATTTATTTAATTTTAATTGCCTTTACATGATTCTGCTGCATATTTATCAGATGAAATGTTGACAAGACAATGTCTTCCGTAGAAATACAGCAGTGTTTATATTTTTTAGAAGGAACATTGTTTATAAAAGTGACATTTTTTTCTAGGTTTGTTCATGCGCCTACTGAGTATCAACCTTTCCTCTAATGGGACAGAACAGGTGGAATATCACCTGGGACCAAGGCAATAGCTGCGTAGAGGAGGCTGTCATTCATGCAACCAGTAGGGGACACCATCACCCCTGCAATGTTAGGGCATTTGTAGTGGCATCACTCCACTTCTGGTTGAGGGAAATGTGCAGTCCAAGTCACAGCAGAGGCCTACAATGCCTTCCCCGTGTGAATGCACATTTCCAGTCACAGGCATTGTGACGGCTTGATGAGTCTAACGACCACCCTTAGGCTGCACATTTACATCCCCACCCTTACTCTGAGAGATTGTGGCAATGTTCAGTATCAAATTCAGGTTGCCTGGGTCATACTCGGTGCTCTCTCTTTCTCTCTCTTTCTGTGCCCAGCAGACCTAAAAGTGTTAACAAATAAACATTCCAGTGAAGCAGTTGACACATCTTAGAATGATATATAAACGGTTTGTTGTAGTTATGTTATATAGTAAAATGTATTTATTATTTCCTGGTATAAGCATATTTGCTTGCTAGATAAGATACAAAGTACAATACATGTGCCTATTTCACATAACGAATCTGCCTTTCCCTCATTTTTTTTAGAATATCATTACTAATTACATTTAATGGGAGTGCACTGAAACCAAAAAAATTAGATGAAAAATAAAATAATCGTGATCATCAGTGCATTGAATGTCTAACTGCTAAAAGTGACCATAGCTGACTAAGTGAAACATACCAAGCGCTGTAAGTTACATGTTTTGTGCAGAGATATAAAATAACAATAATGATGAAAAACAAGTTTAAATTGACTCTAAATCATCTTATCATACTCGTATGTAAGGTTTTTACCACTTCCTGTAGATGTTTGACCCCTCGTTCTCCTTACTATAAAAAGTTAAAGTTTAACTAATATTTTGACCTTTTGATAGTATATATACTAATTATCGCTGAGCCCCCTATTATTCCTAAAATGCCACTGCTGCTTGTGAATGTTACATTTTAAAGCGTGCTATAACACTAACTTTCTGAGAGCTACTTTGTAAAACATTCATTTTTGCTGTTCTTAATCAGGTGTAGTAAAACTGCTCAAGACTTCATAATCTGCTTTATATGTGGCACAATTAATTTATATGCTACATTATTAGAATTCATGTTTTTCTCCTTTAAATACACTGCTAAATAACAATTGCACCATGGAATGCCAGCAACTCTAACTCCAGTAATCTATGCACAAGTGATATACAATTAAGTAATTATATTTGATTCAAATAAATAAAAGCAACTGTAAAGCGAAACACAACTCCAAATACCATTCAGTAAAATGCATAAAAAACGTTTTATTCACAGGTTAGCACTTTCACCATGAATGTGGCTTCTTCAGACCATTAACATATGCTAACAAGAACAATATAATACAATTAAATACTCACATAAAACGCTTAGTAATTTCAAACATCTGATCATTTAGCTGCGCGTATGCACGTAAAGCAGATGACGTCAGCTATAAGATAATTTAAAGCCATATTTCATCATTCAAGTAAATTATCTACAAACCTTTTCTATACATTAAACATTGTATTAGCAGCTCAACATGTCCAAAAATTGTGATACATCTACATAAACTTACAATGTTTAATGTATAGAAAATTGCTCTTGTTAGCTTATGTTAATGGTCTGAAGAAGCCACATTCGTGGTGAAAGCGCTAACCTGTGAATAAAACATTTTTTATCCATTTTACTGAATGGTATTTGGAGTTCAGCTTCGTTTTACCGTTGCTTTTATTTATTTGACTGTTTGTTGGCTACAACGGTATTGGTTTACCTGCTGGATATTACTTTATTTTCTTTTGGATAATTATATTTGATTGCTTTGTAAAACTAACCAATAGCATTTCCATGAAAAGTATACACAATGATGTCCAAGTATGAGTGTATTTATGTATCAGCACGTGCATTTGTGAGTTTATATGTATTATTGTTTAACCATCTACTAAATGCACAGCTTTGTAGTCTGGTGGTAACTTTTTAAAATGTATGAAGTAGTATTTCATACATTGCGACTTTCTTCCATTATGTTTCTATGCAGAATTGTATCACATTTTAATGTTAACATTAGTAGAGTACTATGTAAAGACTACTGAATGAACTCTGAAATGAGTGTTTGAACAAAAAGTTGTGTGGCATAGTGTTGAGATGTGTGCTTGCTTGTTGTATTTATGTTTTACTTCTAACGGCACCCTCCTAAAACGTCTTCCATTCATGCAGCAGAACCACATAGCAGGGAGGATGAGGGGGAAAACGATTTAGTGAGATCCTCACATCTGTGGTATTCCATGCATCTGTCAGTAGGCAGGTGAGATAACACTACCATGTGTGCACTTTACTCATATTAAAGTTTATATGCATGTGCATGAAAACATGTATTTATCCTGCAGGATTTCTGATACACAGCAGAAGGCTCCGGCTAAGGAATGTGGAGATGCCACGAAGAAGAGGGACCAAAATATAAACATTTCTAAAAAACAGGCTGCAAAAAATCTAAAATCTGAGACCCTGGAGAATAAAGTTAGTACATGTCCTCAACAGCGTAAAGAAGAAGAGAAGTCCTCTAATAAAAACAGGACTAAAATTATTCAAGAACAAAAAATCACAAAGCAAGACTGTGTAATGGATTCTGAAAGACCATCAAAATTATTTTCTGCAAAGCAAAACTCTGTAAAGGGAAGCACTTCATTTTCAGAACAGACGCTTGAACAACAACAGTACCAAAGTGGTATGGAGAATAAGACAGAAAGAGACAGAAAAGGGGCTGAATGTACAGTGAAAGAATCGGAACAAAAGACAGCACTTCAGAATGACATAATTCTGAAACCAAATGACCTAAAAGAAAAAGAGACAGAAACTACAGAGCCATCCATGAGAGAACCTGTAGATGGGACTTCAGTGGCCGAAACCAATACAGAACCTGAGAAACAGAGTTTAGTTGTAGTAGGTAAGCAAGCCGTTATATTAAAACAATTTCTTTGCAAACTGTCTTTTTTATATAATTGTGCCAGAATAACTGTCCATTACAATGTGTAGCAGTGGGTGAGTGAAAATGGAATTTTATTTCATTCTTGTCCTTGTTAAACTAGTACTCTATCAACAGGTTAATATCCAATTACCAACAGTTTCTTAACCTGAGCACCTTAGTGCATGGACATCACCTAATGTATGTGACTGTCTCTACAGAGTAATGATGGTATTTAGCAAGAAGTTCATATCACAACAGCAGAAAATGTTACAGAACATCAAGCAGCATTTAATAATAATTTGGGGCCTGAATAAGATTAGGTGAGGTACTTAAATACACAAACAAATACGAAAAGGCTTAGCATGTCTACCCCAACTGGCAAACATGTAGGGTTTTTTATTACTGATATATGTATCTTATAATTATTTTAAAGAAAATAATAGAATCTGTAGACAACTTCATTTTCTTCTGTAACTTATCAGCTTCTCCTGTTAAGCAGTTGCCCTTTGGAGTTGTAGTTAACCACATAAAGTGAAAAATGAAGTCATGGCTAAAGGCTTTTTATATACAAAAATTAAGTCTCTCCTTTTCCTTTGATATTTGACCCATAAACAGATTGTGTACATTTAACCTTTCATTATAATGTAACAAAAAAAAAAAAACTATTTCATTAACTTGTTTACTATGGTATCTTTGAATTACCTAGAGTCTTAGAATGTACTTTTCCTTTTTATCTGGGATACTAGAGGTGGAATCCATTCTTACCATAAGCCATACTGATGATTTGTACAGAGATAATAGCTTCTATCTTTTGCTAGAGGTTTAATTATTTGAAGACTGATCCTCCCATCTCATTTGCTTCTTTACACATTTCCATAATAAGGGTTTCAAAAGAAAAGATGCATTATATTCAGTCACATGCCAAGATCTTCCTAAGGTATTAACTCACTCAGTCTTTTGTGCATTTAAGTAGCATATAGTTCAATGAGCAAATGTTTTAGTTTATGAAAGGGTAAATCTATGTTTTTAAAAGCTAGAACTCTAATACAGAGACCTCTGAAGTTCCTTGAAGTGGAGGTTTTTCTAGCTTCAAATTCTTTCCTCCTATCAAACACAATTAACCAAATATTAAAGGACATATGCAGTATGTCTACATAATTTTCTCATATCACCAGCAAGGTGTGTCTTTTTTTTTCTTAATACAGTTTGTTTGGTATAAGAAGCCATATGTGATATATTTTAATCTGTTGGTCCCATGTATATGTCGGTTTTATTATATTATAACATCTGTTCCAGTCTTGTTTTGTCAGCTTTTATATGTTTAGTAATTGCCCATCCTTTGTCCTTTTCCTCGTTTGTTTCTGTTAAGTCTGCATATATTAACCCACCTCATCTTCTCTTTGTTATCATATCTTACTTTCCCACAGGATGTCTCTGTATTTGCCCTCATTTTGTATTACGCTAGCTCATATTACCCTTGTTTTGTATTACCCTAGCTCATATTACCCTCGTTTTGTATTACCCTAGCTCATATTACCCTACTTTTGTATTACTCTAGCTCATATTACCCTCGTTTTGTATTACCCTAGCTCATATTACCCTTGTTTTGTATTACCTAAGCTCATATTACCCTCATTTTGTATTACCCTAGCTCATATTA
The DNA here is from genome assembly GCF_019279795.1 of Protopterus annectens. NCBI lineage: Eukaryota > Metazoa > Chordata > Ceratodontiformes > Protopteridae > Protopterus > Protopterus annectens. The sequence goes on along the minus strand of NC_056742.1, from coordinate 306,102,288 downwards.
CCCTTGTTTTGATTTACCCAAGCTCATATTACCCTCGTTTTGTATTAGCCTAGCTCATATTACCCTCGTTTTGTATTACCCTAGCTCATATTACCCTTCTTTTGTATTACTCTAGCTCATATTACCCTCGTTTTGTATTACCCTAGCTCATATTACCCTTGTTTTGTATTACCTAAGCTCATATTACCCTCATTTTGTATTACCCTAGCTCATATTACCCTTGTTTTGATTTACCCAAGCTCATATTACCCTCGTTTTGTATTAGCCTAGCTCATATTAGCCTCATTTTGTATTACCCTAGCTCATATTACCCTTGTTTTGATTTACCCAAGCTCATATTACCCTCGTTTTGTATTAGCCTAGCTCATATTAGCCTTGTTTTGTATTACCCTAGCTCATATTACCCTCATTTTGTATTACCCTAGCTCATATTACCCTTGTTTTGTATTACCCAAGCTCATATTACCCTCGTTTTGTATTACCCAAGCTCATATTACCCTCGTTTTGTATTACCAAAGCTCATATTACCCTTGTTTTGTATTACCCAAGCTCATATTACCCTTGTTTTGTATTACCCAAGCTCATATTACCCTCGTTTTGTATTACCAAAGCTCATATTACCCTTGTTTTGTATTACCCAAGCTCATATTACCCTCATTTTGTATTACCCTAGCTCATATTACCCTCGTTTTGTATTACCCAAGCTCATATTACCCTCAATTTGTATTACCCTAGATCATATTACCCTCGTTTTGTATTACCCTAGCTCATATTACCCTCATTTTGTATTACCCAAGCTCATATTACCCTCGTTTTGTATTACCCTAGCTCATATTACCCTCTTTTTATATTACCCTAGCCCATATTACCCTTGTTTTGTATTACCCTAGCTCATATTACCCTCGTTTTGTATTACCCTAGCTCATATTACCCTCGTTTTGTATTACCCTAGCTCATATTACCCTTGTTTTGTACTACCCTAGCTCATATTACCCTCATTTTGCATTACCCTAGCTCATATTACCCTCATTTTGTATTATCCTAGCTCATATTACCCTCGTTTTGTATTTCCCTAGCTCATATTACCCTCATTTTGTATCACCCTAGCTCATATTACCCTTGTTTTATAGGTTCATAGGTTCATACTAGGCTATCTGCCCTAGGGCATTTATAAGCCTAGCCAGAGTATGTTTGGCTTTCGCCACCCATTTTAAATTAATTTTGCTATGCCCCTTTTTGAGGTTAGTATACTGTGCCTCTGTCTAACAGTGACACAGAAGTGATACCCGGGGTAAACCTACGATCTCCCATCCACTCATCAAGATTCCTCTTGAAGAGAGTCAATGAGGGAGTCTGCCTAACCTGGAGTGGGATTTTATTCCAGAGTGAAGGGAGCCTCTGGGTTATGAATCTGTCCCTCCAGCATGTCCTATTTATTTCAGTGCTGAGGTTCAAGTCTCTCGAGCGCGTAGCTCAATGGGATTTGGATTTTCTGAGGTGCAGCATGTCCATTAATTCCAGGTTGGACATGGCTTTATATGCCTCTGAGCAGGCGGTATGCCACTGAGTAGAGCTGGAGTTTCTTTAACCGGGCAGCATATGGCATCTGTTTGAGCCCTTTGATCCTCTTGGTGAGGTAATTTTGGGGTCTTTCCAGTTGCTGCAGGTGTCTGGTAAGGTACATCCCAAAAGGGGCATTGTACTCAATTATGGGCCTGATGAGGGATGAGTAAAGAGGCACGATGACCCCCCCCTGATCTAGATGTGAATCCCTTCATGATTAGGTGGGCTATATAAAATGTTTTTCTAACCACTTTGGCCACGTGGTTGTCAAATGAGAGAGTGCTATCAACTTGGGTCCCCAGGTCCCTAATTACGTCTTCTGTACTTAATGGATTACCACCTATGTGGTAATTTGTGGGCACTTTGTTTTTTCCAAAGGGGATGACTATACACTTTTTTGCATTTAGCTTGAGGCCATGGCTCTGGCACCAGTTGTCTGTTTCTATGAGGCCCTTTTGGAGGATGCTTATGTCAGCTGGAGAGTCGATTATGGTGCCCAGTTTGCAGTCATCTGTGAACTTGGTCAGCCACAGTCCTTCCGTGTTGGCCTGTACCTCCGAGAAATATATAACGAACAAGAGAGGTCCCAGGACTGAGCCTTGTGGGACGCCACTTGTAACTGGTTTGGAGTCTGACATGGCTCCAGCAATTCTAACCATGCAAGTTCTGTCCTTGAGCCAGTTTGCAACCCATCTAGTGACATAGAGGTTTATATTTAAGCTGGTGAGCTTATCTATAATGCCCGAGTGAGGTATTGTATCGAAGGGTTTTGCGAGGTCCAGGTAGGCTGTAAGGACCACCTTCCCCTCGTCAATGGCCTTGGTGACTGTTTCAAAGAAATCAACCAGGTTTAAGAGGCAGGATCTGCCCTTAACAAAGCCAAACTGGGTAGGATCCAGTGTCTGTAGTCCCCAATATTTTTATTTATGAGGTCCATGATGATCCTTTCCATAGCCTTGCAGACCAAGCTAGTCAGGCTTATGGGGTGATAGTTTCCAGGATCCGTTGAGGCACCACCTTTCCGGAGAGGGACCACTGTTGCTGTACGCCACTCTTTGGGTACATATCCTGTAATAAGGCTGAGATTGAACAGTAGTTTTATGTTTGGATTTAGCTCTTCTTGGAGTTCATGTAGGACGCAGCCCGGGACACTGTCTGGTCCCATTAATGCTGTGTTTTTTGCTTTGGAGAGGGCGGCTCTTACCTGAGCATCTGAGATGTCAGGGGGGCAGCACTCTGCTGGGATAGATATTTGCCCTTTTGGTGGGGAGGGGGAGGAGAAGTTTGCGTTGGAACCTGTCAGTTAGGATGTTGGCAATGTCTGTGGGTTCAGTGTATTTTTTGTCATTTTGGACTAATTCTGAGCATATCTGGGAATTCCCACCCAGGTTCCTAACATAACTAAAGAAAGCCTTGTGATTATCCTTAGTATCCTGTGCAATTTTTCTCTCGAAGCTGGCCTTAGATGATTTTATGAGTGCCCGTAGATTTTTGCTAATACTGATCAGAGATGCCTTCCCTTTTTGGGATTTTTCTCTATCATGTAGTAGCTTCCTCCTTCTATTGTATAGTTTGTTTATGCTGGGGTCCACCAGACAGGACGTCTGCCTTTGGAGGATTGGGTCTTGGTTTTATTTGGGACTGCATGATCCATGCATTCCTGAAGGTGTTCATAGAATGCATTTATAAAGGATTCTGCGGTCTGGGCCGTATTTTCCACAGGCCCGGGGGCTTTGAAGGATTCCACCTCAGTTTTGAGAAGTGTGAAATTTACTTTAGAAAAGTTTTTCACTGTGGTTTTCTGGGCAGGGGTTGGGGTCAGGATGTGAATATCCAGTGAGATTAGTTTATGGTCTGATCTTACCAGTGAGGGATACACTTCTGGTCTGGAGCATAGAGTCCCCATGTTGGTGATGATCAGGTCCAGTATGTTTTCCCATCTTGTGGGAGTGGTAACAAGTTGTTCCATAGCATTTGAGTTTATAAATTCTAGGAACCTTTGGGCTAGGGTGTTGGAGCTAGAGTAATGCTCCCAGTCTATGTTTGGGTAGTTGAAGTCGCCCAATATAATGGTATTTGGAGAGACCTTCATATTTTCCAGTGCTCTCAGGAAGGCCGAATGGGGTTCCTGGGTTTGGGAGGGTGGTCTGTAGCAGGCTATAAACTGGAAGGCAGTTTTACCCACTGTTAGTTGCACATGGATAGTCTCTGATGCTTCGTGCTGTGCCACCAACCTGGAGGTGTGGGTATCTTTGATGAATATTGATACTCCCCCTCCTTTTGTGGTTCGGTCCAGGTTTTGGGGCCGAAAAGCATGGTGTGAGGTATAACCTGGTAGTGTTGGGGTGCTCTCGGGAGCCTTGTACCAGGTTTCTGTTACTGCACAGATATTGGTGTTCTCCATGCTAAGGAAAGTTTCGAGTGCATGCATCTTGAGGTTTAGACTTCTGGCGTTGAGTAGCATTACTCTTAGTTTCTTATCCCTTGTGATACCTATGGAGGTGGGTTTGTCTTTTGAGCCTTGCCTAAAAAAGGCACTATGGGGGTAGCTAGAGCCTTTGCCAATATCCGAAAGCCCAGGGGTGACAGGTGCAAGCCGTCCCTAGCGAAGCATCGTGGCTTGTCGAGCATGTCATCCCAGGCTGACAGGCATTGGATCCCCTTTGAATGACACCAATACTTAAGCCAAATTGTTGAAATTGATCATCTTGTCTTCATATTGTGGCATCATTCTTGGTGAGGGTAAGATGCTACTCAAGGTCAGGGTCATACCGGCCTGGGCTACATGCTCTGAGAGCTCCTCTATGTCTCTTTTCATGTAGTCCAGGGAGGTACGTCTCAGGTCATTCACACCAGCATGGACAATGACTGAGTCATATTTGTACTTGCCTTGGAGTGACCTGAGTGCTTGTGTTATGTGGCGGATCCTAGCGCCCGACAGGCAGCTCACCGTGACCTTCTCCTTGTTCAGCCTGGTGAGCGGGACGTCAGTGTGCCTGACGATAGAGTCAACTATTACAAGTGTATCAGGTGTGTTGTTTAGCCTTAAGGGCTGTGACTGTTTGGCACACTGGCTTTGTGAGCTATGTGTTGCACATGTTTTGTTTTGAGGTAGCGGTTGCTTGGGTGTCTGTTTTGGAGGTCTCTGCTGCTTAGGCAGATTTTTATTTAGAGCCTCCGAGTATGTTTTTGTATGTTTATGTGTTTGGTTTGCTGTCATGGTAGGTCTATGTGAGACTGGAATTGTAGTGAATGTGGTTTCCTTCTCCTCCTGACTGGTTACACCAGTACTGAGTTGAGAGAGCTTAGCCTCCAGTATGGCTATATGGTTGCATCTCTCACATGTGTTGGAATTTGTTGGGAGGAGGAGAGGGTTGTCTGTGTACGTGAGGCAGTTGTAACATTGCCTCAAGATTCCCAGATTCACCAGCTGGACCGGAGAGGTGATTGCCAGCTGACCTTTGGACATGCTAGAATAGTATTGGGAATTCCTTTATAATTGAAAAAAAGGGCCAATGGGGAACAAGGTACTCAAGGGGAGTTTGTGCGGGTGTAGTGCTTTTCATTTTTTAGTGCTGACTTATATAATTGCTTTAGTGAGCAAGTGCCAGGTAACTTAAATGCAATGTGTTACAGGTAACTTAAATGCAAAAACGACAAACAGTAACTTTCTTTCAAGTGAAACAAGGAAATAAGTACAGTAAGCAATGCAGATATCACTAGGGATCCACAGAAGCGCTGAAAAGCCGCGTTTTAGGTGGAATTAGTGTTTCAGGGAAATAACAAGCAAACAAACAACAAGCATACAAACAAAGTTAGATTCAGCAGGCCTGGATCTAGTCTATGCTACAGCAAACAAGGTGTACCAATTTCAGTAAGAAACAGTTCAAATATGCAGGCACTATAAGCCTTTAACCAGAAATTCCCAGCTCAGAAGGGCAGAGTCCAGACTCTCCTCCCACAAGAGTGCAGACCGCGAACCTTCTTAGTGTAAAATAACTGGCCTGAAGCCCAGGTGCTTAAACCAGAACTAATACACTTTTAGAATAACAGACACTGAGCCCTCAATCAGAAGTTCCCAACTTAGAAGGATGTAAGCTACCTGTCCTGCCACCACAGTGCAGGCCACAAACCTTCCTAATGTAAAACAACTGGTCTGAAGCCCAAGTGCTTAATCCAAAAGACTTAGAATGATATTAGCTACACTTTAATCAAGTTACTACCAAGCAGTAATAACTACAACTGAATACTTTAAAGAATGCCTGGATTAGTGCTCAAGTTATACAAACAAAGCTAGATTCAGCAGGCCTGGATCTAGTCTATGCTACAGCAAACAAAGTGTACCAATTTCAGTAAGAAGCAGTTCAAATATGCAGGCACTATAAGCCTTTAACCAGAAATTCCCAGCTCAGAAGGGCAGAGTCCAGCCTCTCCTCCCACAAGAGTGCAAACCACGAACCCTCTTAATGTAAAATAACTGTCCTGAAGCCCAAGTGCTTAAACCAGAATTAATACACTTTTAGAATAACAGACACTGAGCCCTCAATCAGCAGTTCCCAACTTAGAAGGATGTAAGCTACCTGTTCTGCCATTACAGTGCAGACCGCAAACCTTCTTAATGTAAAACAACTGGTCTGAAGTCCAAGTGCTTAAACTAAAAGGCTTAGAATGAGTTACACCAAGCAGTAATAAATACAACTGAGTACTTTTAAGATAACGCAAAAGCAAAATAAAGTAGGAAGAAGCACAAATACAGTAAAAGCAGATAAAATTTATTTATTTATTTATTTATTTATTTATTTAGTTTGAGTGAGCAAATGAGATGGGCCCAGGAGTTACAGGACAGAAACAAGTGCAAATGCAGGCCTTCAAATCAGAAAGTTGAGAGAGATGGAAGACCGCCCGAACGGCCAATAATTACAAATTCTGGGCCAGAACCACTCCTTATGTGGTAGACAGGTTACCTAATGCTTACCACTCCCACTGATAAACTAGAAGTCTTCCCTCCAACACAGAAAGGCGTGGGGGGCTCAGAAGCTTACAAACAGTCCTGGATACAGCAAATCTGTATCTGGAACACTAATTATAGGAAAGGTAGGAAACAGGCTTGCAATTTTTTTTTTTTCAGAAAAGTAGCAAAAACAGTAGTAAAAACAATTCACATGCAGTGCAAGCTGGCACACTTGAGTATGTAGCAATATTAGTCCACACGCAGTTTGAAAAAATGTAATTAAATTAAAAAGGACTAAAAGCAAGTGCAGAAAGGGTTTATTAGGTAGAATGCGGTAAAGAGATGGGACTGGGGGGTTTTGTATTACCCTAGCTCGTATTACCCTCATTTTGTATTACCCTAGCTCATATTACCCTCGTTTCGTATTACCCTAGCTCATATTACCCTTGTTTTGCATTACCCTAGCTCATATTACCCTCGTTTTGTATTACCCTAGCTCATATTACCCTCGTTTTGTATTACCCTAGCTCATATTACCCTTGTTTTGTATTACCCTAGCTCGTATTACCCTCATTTTGTATTACCCTAGCTCATATTACCCTCGTTTTGTATTACCCTAGCTCATATTACCCTTGTTTTGTATTACCCTAGGTCATATTACCCTCGTTTTGTATTACCCTAGCTCATATTACCCTTGTTTTGTATTACCCTAGCTTGTATTACCCTCATTTTGTATTACCCTAGCTCATATTACCCTTGTTTTGTATTACCCTAGCTCATATTACCCTCGTTTTGTATTACCCTAGCTCGTATTACCCTCATTTTGTATTACCCTAGCTCATATTACCATTGTTTTGTATTACCCTAGCTCATATTACCCTCATTTTGTATTACCCTAGCTCATATTACCCTCATTTTGTATTACCCTAGCTCATATTACCCTCATTTTGTATTACCCTAGCTCATATTACCCTTGTTTTGTATTACCCTAGCTCATATTACCCTCATTTTGTATTGCCTTAGCTCATATTTCCCTTGTTTTGTATTACCCTAGCTTGTATTACCCTCATTTTGTATTACCCTAGCTCATATTACCCTCATTTTGTATTACCCTAGCTCATTACCCTTGTTTTGTATTACCCTAGCTCATATTACCCTTGTTTTGTATTACCCTAGCTCATATTACCCTCATTTTGTATTACCCTAGCTCATTACCCTTGTTTTGTATTACCCTAGCTCATATTACCCTCATTTTGTATTACCCTAGCTCATATTACCCTAATTTTGTATTACCCTAGCTCATTACCCTTGTTTTGTATTACCCTAGCTCATATTACCCTTGTTTTGTATTACCCTAGCTCATATTACCCTCATTTTGTATTACCCTAGCTCATATTACCCTCATTTTGTATTACCCTAGCTCATATTACCCTCATTTTGTATTACCCTAGCTCATATTACCCTTGTTTTGTATTACCCTAGCTCATATTACCCTCATTTTGTATTGCCCTAGCTCATATTTCCCTTGTTTTGTATTACCCTGGCTTGTATTACCCTCATTTTGTATTATCCTAGCTCATATTACCCTCATTTTGTATTACCCTAGCTCATTACCCTTGTTTTGTATTACCCTAGCTCATATTACCCTTGTTTTGTATTACCCTAGCTCATATTACCCTCATTTTGTATTACCCTAGCTCATTACCCTTGTTTTGTATTACCCTAGCTCATATTACCCTCATTTTGTATTACCCTAGCTCATATTACCCTAATTTTGTATTACCCTAGCTCATTACCCTTGTTTTGTATTACCCTAGCTCATATTACCCTTCTTTTGTATTACCCTAGCTCATATTACCCTCATTTTGTATTACCCTAGCTCATTACCCTTGTTTTGTATTACCCTAGCTCTTATTACCCTCAATTTGTATTACCCTAGCTCATATTACCCTCATTTTGTATTACCCTAGCTCATATTACCCTCATTTTGTATTACCCTAGCTCATATTACCCTGTTTTATCACTGCTAATTTTCAGTCCTGTAATCCTGCTTCCTCTTGCTTTTCCTTACCATTGACAATTTGTCTGACGGTGTGTTCCAATACTCACGGTCATTATTTGTCCGAATGTTTATGGGCAGTATTAAAAGCAGCAGCATACTTGTGGTGTACTCATCATTCTGCTATTTTCATACTTCTCAAGTGCTTGACTGAATTTGTCTTATACTGAGATGTGTTACTTCTAAGCAGTTTGCCTTACCTTTATAAATATAAATAGGAATAATGACTGTATTTTACCAGTTAATTTGTACAGATCCCACAGTCAGACTTTAGCTCTATTTATCTCAAACTGGATTTACAGTCTGTAAGTGTAAGTCCTTTAGCTCTCTGCTACTAATCACATCATAGTCAATGGAGGTACTAGTCTTCAGATGTTTACATATTACCATCTGTTTGTCTCTGGTAGTCACAGCAAACTGGTCATCCTCTAGTTATATATCAATGTGTGCAAGTGAAACAGGAGATTTTCATTATGAAAGATCAAATAAATGTTTAGAATAACCTTTAAAAAGTATCTGTTATAGTTTTTCATATCAAAAGCCAACATGCTGCTCATGTTTAGTCTGTTGTTTTATTTTAACTGTCTCATATTTTATACTAATATTTTGTATTCAAGTTGATAGTAATTATCCCATAAGTTTTCCATTTTATAAAGCTTCTTTTTCTTGCTGTTTACTTTACTTTCAAGTAGACTGCATTTGTTTCAATGAGTCAAGATATCTTTCTCTTTTAATAGTTTTATTTTGTTTTTTAATATTTCCCATTTCCCCACATAAGTTGCCCCAACATCAGATGGTAGGCACTCTAGTACTGACTGACTGTTGATTATTCCAAAGTACCTGTACCTGTGCCGGCAGGACAGGAAGACCTCGGAAGTCTGACAGGGGACTCCATAAGAAGAATCAGATAGAAAGGCTTTCTATATACAAAGTGTAGCATATGCATAGCCTACAGGACAGGATTGTATCCCACATTATGGCAAGCATTCAGCATTTAGAAATCATAAACAGTGAAATGAAATAATATAAAGTGAATAAACACCATGGATCAGACAGGGCTGGTCAATGAGCTGCTGCAGGGTTTAAACAGCCAGAAAGACCAGATATAGTAGCCTTTATATTCTCCCTTTAACTGTATACAAGAACAATAAGTGCCATACAGCTAACAGCACTGTTGCATGTAATTTCTGAGGCTGCTGTGCCAGCAAAGAACTGTTTTATGAGGTTTAATTAGCTGGAACAAGACATGTAATGCCATTTTGAGTATTTATGTTAAGGTTATTTGTATTACCGGACATTACCTCAGTCGCCAGGGAACACATTGTAAAGAACTGAGGCTCTACCAGTTCTGTGGCACAGAGGGATGAAGCCCTGACTGGGAAGTACATGACTTGGATTTGAATAGTAGCCCACGATCTGAGGGGTCAGCTGGGGCAATGGGAAAGAGAGGCATTTTGCTCACTTGCATATACTGATGGGAGAGAGAAAGAATTCCTAGCTAAACTACAGCTCTTGAGGGATACCAGGAATCTAATTCTGTCACAAAGTTTGGAGAATACACCAGTAGGTCTTTCAGGGGCAAGTTTTGCACTGGCATCACTGTATGCTAGGCATGGGACAGAAGTGTTGGTAGAACATAAACAAAAAAGTCTCTCCCTGCCATGGGAATGGTACTGCACTGGGTTATTATGATTGCATCCCTGTCCCTTCCTCCAGAATTCCACAATGTTCTCCTTGCCCTGCAAGGAGACAATCCATGGTCAAGTGTCAGTGGTGATCTTGGCAGCAGAGATTGAGGGGTTCTAGGACATGGCAGATGCCAGGAGGAGAACAAATTAAAAACATATAAAACAAGAAAAAAACAAGATTACGTCAGGTAACAAATTAAAACCTGAAAGCTGTTATGTTGCTGTGAAGTTACTGTTTGCATATTCTGTTTAGTACTACGTAAGGCAAGCATTAACATGTGTGACTGAGCAGTACTGTCTGTGTGTCATGTATACTTTTAAAGCCATTACATTTATTTACAGATTGCTCAACTTTTTTGTTTAGTTTTCTTTACTTATTTATTATTTATTTAGATGACAGTCCTGCTCCGCCTGCACCCTTTGGCCATCGAATAGTGAGCACAAAACTACAACCTGTGAATACACTGTATAGTGTACACCACCATGAACTGTTAGGAGGGTAAGTTAACACCTATATTTTGAACAATACTGGTTAAGCCTTCAAGACACATATTTAAATGTTTATACAAGACAACATTTTTTTAAGAATGTCAGGTATTAAAATATTTCCAGTGTTGTCCTTTTTCCTGTAGGCAAATAAATGAAGTAATAATTGTTACAGTTTGATTACATCTATGAATATGAAGTGATTACAGATATAACATGTTACTTTTTAAACTTATTTCACCCCTGCTATGAAATGCAGACATGATGGAAAGCAACTGGTGATGTTTGCACATTAGAAAGTTAATTCTTTCTTCTGAGATTGAATACATACATACATATGCAAATAGGTTTATATCCACGGGGTTAGTCTTTAAGTAGATGTCCAGTGGTTAGTGTCATAACCCTCTGCTTTTGACACATTTTGTTTTTGCAGTACAACATGAAAGTAACTGCTGAGAAGATAGCTGCTTCTTTAGATTAATTATGACCGTCTCTAGGGAGAAATCCCTTGGAAGTACTTTCAGCCACAAATCATTCATTCGCCTGGGTAATGTCGCAGTATGTTGAAAATACTAAAAGAAAGCAGAAGTTGTATGAGTGTTCTTTATTTAGCATGGGGTGTGTTTGACATTTTGTATGTAATGTGACATGGTTTAGAATGCACATTTTTGTTCCATTACAGCTTGTTTAGTGAAATTACTATCTGCAGATTGATGATGTGTGCCCATGGAGTTTAATCAGAGGGACTGTACTCTGTAAAAGTATTAGAAGGATTTAGTTTAGGTAGTTGCTGCGGTAGCGTTGTCGCCTCACAGTAAGACGTTGTCCTGTTCGATTCTCAGCTAGACCGTCTTCTGTGTGGAGACATGCGTGAATGGGTGTACCTTCGTTGAAGGTTGTTCGTCAGGGCTGGAGTTCCACTGTGGCGAACGCTAACCGGGAAAAGCTGAAAGACACAACAAGTTAATTCATGACAGTTTTTAGGGTTGTGGTATATTTTTATGTTTGTGTCTTTGAGAGAGTTTTTATTTGAATGAGATTTGATTGTTATTACTTGGCTGTCCAGGTTATTTTAATGTGGTGAGTGCTGGCAATGGAGAATTTTTTTTTTTTGTGATTTGTTATAAGATTATTATAAACATCTCTGTAATGCTACCTTCTGACTAGCTGGATTCTAAACATACCTGTGCAAATATACCTGACAAAATACTTTCTGAGCCTTGTCACTTAATACTGCTAGAATGACACAACTTAAGGCTTTCCATTAAAAATAACTAATCACAGTCCCTGAAAAGGGCAAAAGCGTAACATTACCAGGCATGTTCCAAGTAATTCTGCACATTTCTGACCTGGAAAAGCAACAAAAAGAAAATAGAGAAAGAGAAAGAAAACAGTTTATTTTCCTTTTATTTAGCACATGATTTTGTTCGTTGTATTTCCAAAGGAATTTCTGAAATAACCATGTAAAAATAAAATGACTATCAACTGAGTATTGAAGGATCACATTGCAAGTGTATACATTTTCTCAAGATATCAGGGGTGTATTTAGGTGTGTCTAAGACCAGTGCTTGGGGAATGGACCCTACTACATAACAGCCTCTGCTGGGTATTTGTAGAAGTGTAAGGTGTCCTATTAGAATTAGTGTAGCATGCAGCATCTTCTATGGAGAGACTTGTTGGTGCTGGTTCAGAGACTGCAATTTTCAAATCCATGGTCTTCACTGAGAGTTAGTTGGCTGGTCCTATGGATTTTTATTACAGTAAAATTTTACAAGCAAGATATTTCTAACAATGAGCAGATTAGAACTGTGGATGTCTTCTGTTAGAGTAGTTCATTGAACAGGGTAGGCTGCCATGGTCAATGGAGAACATGCTTAAATGACGGATGTCACCAGTGATGTCAACTGGAAGCATGTATGACAGTGACGCTATCTGAACTCAGTTAGGGATTTTTTTTAAAGTCTCTTAAGCAAATATGTGAAAAAATTAGTATTAATTACTGAGACCAGAGAAATGTGGAACTTCTTTCTGTAGTTAATAAAGGAATGTTTTAAAGTGACATAACATAGATGTAAGGTCAGTGTTAACTGAGTCAGATTCTTACATGATGACAGCGCTAGTTTGTGATATAGGAAAGCTTTTATAAGAACTGTGAGCAAAATAGGCACTTTACATGTAATAATGATGCAAAATCAGTTGTTGGACGAAAACAAGTTTTCTTTTATGCAAAGTATTACTTGAAAATGATTTAAAATGTACAAGTAAAAGGAATAAAAATAAAGTAACTTTGACAAAACACACAGCTTAACAACGTGTATCATGTAGACATCATAAACTGTATACAGAACAGGTTTCACTACATTCTGTACAGGTACAGAACAACAGCAGTGGCATTGACATCAACCCCTTTTTCCCCCTTTTGTACATGGGGTTGGGGTATCACATCAATCGTGGCCATCACCTAGAGCAAGTGTTCACACCTCTGGATAGTTAGTCCCACAATTACTCATGGTTAATCAATTTTTCAAGATTCCAAAGTGTAAATCAAAACAATGCAGAAAAGTAAGTGCTGTGGCACAGAGGTTAAAACCTTTACCATGTCCCAGGTGGCCTGGATTGATTATCATTTCAGACGTTTGAGATGCTGGCCAAGGCAGGATGGCTGTGCCCATCCTGGGGGGGGGTTTATTTCCCTGACAGGTTGTGGAGTGCTGCTGGGGGGCAGGGGGGTTACCAATGGTATCTCCCTGTAGAAGTGAGGAGCAGTTCACCACAGAGTGCCCTTTGCACATGCTATCCACAGGGTGTTATTGCACATGTCCAAGGGAGAGTAATGGGGAAAAACACTCCCATAGCAGCAGTGGTGTGACTGTGATCCAGGATGCCTAGATATTATTGCCAGCCCCAATCCTTAGTCAGAATTAGTCCAGGGAAGTCAAGGAGGGGTTCACATACCCAATGACTGAGAAGATATAATGAGGTCCACTGATGGTCTGCTGTGTGAGGGACAAAAAGAGACTTAAAAAGACAAAAATGCAAAAAAATTATTTTGCAGGAGGCAACCCCTCCTAAACCCTTGTGTGGGGAATTTGGCCCTAATGACCCCTCCATGGTCACACTACAACAGGAATAAAGTAAAAATAACTGTTAGTATACCACTTACTCACACAATCCAACTAAGTGTGATAAAATGAACTGTGGTGTAACAAACTTGATAAAAACACATGTAGAAAATATGCTCTCCTACAACATTTTTATATCAATGACTGCATTTTCTTTAAATTAATAAACTATAGAATTAGAAAATAAAAGTTTAATTGAAACCTAACTATAATTATCACATTTTTTTTCTCAGGAGTTATCCTGGGGTCACTGTAGCACTTTCTTATACCTTGTGACAAATTACCCTCTACAGGTTAATTAACTAACTCATTAACATAACCCCACAGTCATACGCTATTGCTTAATTGTTGTGTAAAGTGTTTCTTCATATGTTTTAATTTCTGAGAATTACTTTCATGTGTTATCTTATTTGAAAGAAGAATTTGCCTGGCTGTATTTTAACTACAGCTTTCTCTTTATTTTCATCACACAATTTTAATTTAATGAAAACATCATTCACATGTAACACTCATAGAGATTTAGTGATACCCAAGACAACAAAAGTAATACTGTTAAATAAGAGAAATGTATAAAAGCAGAGGCTTAACCCACTATGCACATTTACTACAAATGAAAGGTATCTACGAGTTGTTGTTGTTTGTCTTTTGTCTTTTCCCAGTAAGGGGTCGCCACAGCGGAACTCTGGTCCGCTAATGATTGCCAGTAGATTTTTATGAAACGCCAAGATGCCAGCTTGCCGCCCATCCTTCAACAAAGGCACACCCATTTATGCACGCATGTCTTTCGAACGCTACCCAACCACGGGGAGGACATGCAGACTCCACACAGAAGGCACTCTCAAGCCCAGCCAAGAATCAAACGTGAGAACCTCTTGCTGTGAGGTAACAACGCTACCGCCGTATCTACAAGGATTAGTGAAAAAGAAAGGAATTAATCATATTTGCTAGAACTTTGATTAGATAATACCACAGGTAAAAGGCAGAGCAGACATAAGATAATGATCTCTCAAAGTTAAGCTAAGTTAGAGAGGCAGTCTAAGAATCTCATTGAGATAGGCAGGTTATTTCAGATTTGTTCTGTGCATTTCCTAGGTACCTTGTTTCCACCTTTGAAAAATTATTTAGGAACATTTAGTGTAAGTTATATGGGTCAAACTTAAATCCTGCAAGGCTGACACCAGAATACATCCGAGAGGTCCTGGGATGAATTTTTGTATAGCAGTCTGTTGGTGAATGAGAATTCATGATACTGAATTTTGCATCTTAGAGTCATCCTGACCAGATTGCTTACACCCTCACAATAGTGTGCAGCAGAGGGCAGACCAACTGTAAATTCTGATGTTATATTGTAAGCAGTCTCTAGGTCATAAAATAAAAATTTATTAGGATTTCTTGTGGTGACAGTGACATGCAGCAGCTTATGTATGACAACAGTCTGTGCCTTTGCGTGGCTGGATTCTCAAGCTGACTTTATCCTTTATGGTTTACCTAGTTTTTAATTATGTCCAGCATGTTTCATAAAACATATTTTTCCTAGTTAGAGCACATAGTTATTTCCAACTTTAGGCTTCCTCAGCCTTGCCTAATGAAGCTCTAATGCCTAGATAGTTGATTTCTGATTTGTTGTTAATGTATTTCCTAAGTAGACAATTTTCATTTTCTTCTCATTAAGAGTAAATTAACTTCAGTTCAAACATTTTATGAGCATATTTTGAAGATTCTTCATGACTGAGTTAACACTGACTGAACTATATAGGAGAGTAGATCTGCAATTGTGGGACTGCATACATATCTGCTGACCAAACAAGACCCAAACATAGCAATTGAAGCATCAGGAGAATAAGTCTAAGATGACTTCCCTGCTTAGTTCAGCAGAAGCATATCAGCATCAAGCAGGAATGGAAATCAAAGCAGAAGCAGATAAAATCAAGCAGCAACAGAATGTCCCCAAAAAACAAAATAAATAATATAAATTGAAAGATCAGATGGGAAGACACGAAGCATAAATATAGTTGCAAGTATAGAAAACTCTTGGAACAACCTCATGTTGATCAGGATCAAATGCAGAAATGGTTAAGGAGAGGTGAATTTAAACCAAAAGATGAAAGGTTAATACTGATGGCCCAAGATAGTGGAGTACATACATATTGGTTTACAAAGTCCATTGAACATGTGGGAGAAATAGACAAATGTAGGTTTTGTAAAACAGAACTGGAAACAGTCGCACATCTTGTTGCTGGGTGTGATACATTAATGGCAGAGGACCTGTATACTGAAAGGCATCATAATAATATGGCAAGACTGTTGCACTGGGGATTGTGCAAACATTAAGGTATTGAAATCACTGAAAAACACTGGAAACATGAGCCACAAAACATTACAGAAAATGATGAAGTAATAGATGTGAGAAAACAAGATATAGTAGTCCATAAAAAGAAGACAAAAGTGCAATGAACATTGAAATTGCTACACCCAGTGACTACAGTGTCTTATGCACAGAGAGACACAAAGTCATAAAATACCAGGATTTGCAGGCAGAAATAAGGACAATGTAGAAGAAGGATGCCCAGACACTTCCAGTAGCACTAGGAGCAATGGGTCTTATAAAAGGAATTTACAATTGTATTTAGATACGTTACCAATACAAATAACTCTGTACGAATTGCAGAAGGAGTCATTACTGGGCACATTGTGGGTGCAGCGAAGAGTACGTCTGGCTAACATCAAAGGTTGAAACAATACCAATTTCATGAACTTTAATCATAGTTTGACTTAGAAATGGGATCCATTCCCATAATGGTATTAGAAACCCAAAAGACTTGGAAAAATTAAAAAAGAGTTGATCAATCTGTGTGAAGTCTTTTTATAAACTAATACATCTTATTTGTAAAGTCTGAAAACACAAAGGGTTCCTAGTAGAGACACCTACAGGACTACCATATCTGAAAAATAATATCCTTTGTTAGCATTATTTCATACATCTACTTAAGCATGAGTTAACTGTCAAAATTATATTAGACCTTCTTTTTAAATCTATGTAATAGACATTTGTAATCTATCAGGCTGAGCGCATTTGAGAAATCAGGAAGATCAGGGTTGTATGCTGTCCTGCGTTCCACTTAAAAAGAGACATAGTTCACAAGCTTGGTAGGAGCTGCTTGTATTCTGACAAATAGAAGGTAACCAGGAATATGTAGGATACCGAATATAATGATGACAGAGAGAGAGAGAAGGAAGTTATATAAGAATGAGGCCATTTTTAAAGTTGAACAGAATGATGGAAAGTTAAAAAGTATAAAACATTGCATTTAAAGACAGATTGGCAATGTCATAGAAATGGAAACAAAATGATAGGGTGTTGTGAAAGAGCACTAGAGACAAAAAGAGCTAGAGATGATATTAGTTGATTAAAAAAGAAAGGATATATATTAGTTAAATAGGTTGAAGGTAAGATACACATAAATAAGACAAATGCATTTTGGTAAAAGAAAAATAAGAATAAGTTATTCTTTTGTAAGAACAAGGATAACACTAGAAGAAAGAACAATAAGGGAGCTAAGGAAAAGTAAAAGCAGCGGCATAAGAAGTCAGCAAGGTATAATCCCCCGGATTTACTATTCTTCCGTGCAAGACTAGCTTAGTCCTGCATGGAAGCGGCTGTTTAGGAGCAGGATGGCAGCGCGCCATGCATATTAATGAAGGCGCGCTGCCTGAGCTCCTAAACGGACATGGAGCATGTACGAGTGCAGGGGGCGTGTCTGAGAGCAGAGCTCTCAGAATATACACGCCCCTGCAATGAAGAACAACAGAAAGCCCTAAAAGAATGAGCGACACCACTCATAGGTGTATGCATACCCCCAGCAACATCCCCCCACATAGACAAGAGCAATAGTTAAAATAAAAAATATAAAGATAATTTTTTATGAAACATTAAATTTAACCGTAGGTGCACGGGTTTGCCCATCACTTAACTATGGTTAATGCAGCTTAAATGGCAGAAGAGGATAAAAAGCAAGATATATGCAAATGAAGCAGTATAGCAATAGTATAGTTAGCAGAGCATTCACCTTACGAGCAGTCATTCCCAGTTCGAGTCCCACTGCAGCACATTACATTTCCGATGTCAAATCACGTTATGACCAATTGTTTTAGTTGTATAACCTACTACATAACATATATTTGTGAACTGGAGTACTGCATTAAATGCAGATGTGAGATGTCAGTGTCATAATGTTGCAAAGTCCACAGATAATCACATGTGCCCCATACAGTATATGTACACAGGAATCAGGGATACAAATGGAAGGTAAAATGTGTAATGAATGATAACTCCGTACAGTTTCCAAATCCCCCACCTTCCAAAGAAACATTAGACATTACTGTCTAAATTACTGCAGTGGTAAGCGGGAGAAAGCACTAGTAAGTAAGTGTAAGCATTACTAAGCAGTAGTAAGTGGGAGTAAGCATATGTAAGCGCCAGTAAGCGGGTTTAAGCCCATGTGCGTGGGGGTAAGCAATGCGCACACAGGTTAAGCAATATGGAAGCTAACGCTCTGTAAGCATATTTAACCAAAGGTTGGCAGTGCTTACCCACACACAAACCTGCTTACAAGTGATTAAAAATGCCTTAATCACTCTACATCCAGCAGCCACTGTCCTGCCCAGCAACAAAATGAACAGCCTTGCAGATCTTGAACCCAGGACCCTATACACTATAGTTACAGTCGTCAACCACCAAGCCATCACAGCAGTACATAAGATTGAGGTATCACCAAACAAATCCTCACTATAGTAAAATCAAACTGAACATATGAAAAGAATCAGTATACAGTCATATGTTCTATAACCTACTACATAAATAAATATGTGAACTAGAGTACTGAAGTAAGCCCAGATGTGAGGTGAAAAGTGTAATAGAGTGTTGAAGTCCCCTATTAAACACAAGGACCCCATACAGTGTATGTACACATGAATCATGGATACCAGACATATATATATAACATGTAATGAATAATAAATCAATGCCAAAAAGCAAATGTAATGCAAAGTAAATATTAAGCAACGCTAAGCATTGCACAGGCCAGCTTAGTAAATTTAAGCAATGTGTAGGCCAGCTAACTCAATTTGCCCAGTGGTATACCCTTTTAAACAATGCCAACCTTAGGTAAGCAGGTTTGCCCATAGCTTAGCCTTTTCAAAACCATCCAATCACGGCAAAGTGTGGGAAATTGGCCTTACTTAAACCCAACAGGCGGGAATACATCTCATAACTGGTTGTAGCTTCCCCTTGCAGGCACCGTGTCAGGAATGGGAGAGAGAGTGCACTTTCAGGTGCAGCGCTGGGGCATCCAGGAGTCCAGAGTCATGACAGGACTCCTTGTCAAATACCATGAGCAGAGACTGCTGCAGGGCCAGTACCAGGGTTCCCAATATAAAGCGGCAGCCTGGGACCATCTCGCCCATTACCTCACCAGTGCCACTGGCATACCCCAAATTGGTGAGCAGGTCAGGCATCACTATGCCGACCTGAAGCGGTGAAAGGAGGATCTCTTGGATCAGTGGATCCAAGAGACTAGGATGGCATGGGAGGTCCCAGCTGTAAGTATCACTCCACTACCTGTTTAATAATTGCCAGCTCATGTATATTATGGATAGGTATGGCTAAATATATGTTCTTCACAGCAGCAACTGAGCAGGCCGTGAACCAGGAGGCCCATGGATGTTGCCTGGAGAGGTTGCTATGCGAGGCAGGTTAGTCATACTTTTGCATATACTGTCATAGGAAATAAATCTAAAAGTATTAGTAAGTTAATTGCCAGTATAAAACCTGTATTGTTTAAGGCAAGTACTGCATACACCAGAGAATATGGCAGGAAGAGTCTCATATAGTTTGAATGTAAATAAAAGCATAATAGCCTGACAATAAAGGTCTAACTGCTGGACTGCATGTGTTTACTCTGGTATCATATGGTAATGTAGATTTGCAATCACGTAATAGTACTGTTGTATTAAGCACTGTTACCCACACTGTGCAACATAAATAAAATGTGTAGAAATGTCTGTATATGGCTGGTGTAATCCCCAGAGGTCATTTAGTACAACTGAGAGAGACATAGACAGAAAACAGTGAAAAGACAGACAACAAAATCTGAATAGCGCACGCAACTGAGATGTGACCTGTTGTATTTTTAGCACACACAGCCATGGCTCGAATCCTGGGAGTGGTAGTAGTCTGCATACAGAGTCATAACCCACAATTGTACAGATATATCCAGAATGTCCAGTAAATTGGCCCATATCTGCTGCCTGTCACTCTGTCCCACTGGAAAATCAGTGAAATGATCCCAGATGTATAGGCAGCAAACAAGAAATACAACTGATTGTCATACATCTATAAGAACAAACCTGACACACTAGCAACTCCCCAAATGTTATGAGAGTAATAAGCCACGTATGTCCCATAAAAGCTTGATACCCTGTACTGGTACTGTTTACTCTGGTATTGTATGGCATTGTGAGTGTTGCAGTTGCTCTGAATAATAAGGTATCACTGATCACTGTCACCCACACTGTGCTACATAATATAACTGTCTTGGAAATCCTGTGTAAGAGTGTTGTAAGTCACTAAAGATTGAAGAGGGCAATAGTTTACATATGTCCAGGTTCACCTGCATGTGGACAAGACATGGCCAGAGTCTGTGCAAAAAGAGATGGACAGGTATGTGCATAACATCAACATGGCATCTGGGAGTATGTGTAAAAACTGTTAGTGTTAAGAAACAATTCCTCCACAGGTATATCAGGTAAGAGGTGTATACTGCACGTAAAACCAGTCCATGTATATAGTTGTCAACAGCCATATCACTGTCCAAACTAAGGCAAAAGGGTAGTGTAGTAATACTTGTAAGGTACAGATAACAACACTGACTAGGAAAGTAATGCGAACTACTAAAGTGGATAGGCCCACAGTTGAGGGCTATGCAGACAGACTGCATTCCATGTTAAACTACCATGTACACACAAACCCTGTAATGCTGCTGCTTTACAATGCATACCACAACACTACTCACACTCTGTCTGTAGTTCTGGAACCCCCTACAAATATGTAGCTGGCCTGAGTGTGCAGGTTCTCTTGTGAAAGGTATTGCTACCTGCTGTCTGTAACACTGCTGCCCACACACAGGAAGGATGTCCACCATACAGGAAAGGTAAAGGGACTACGCGCACATGATGTAGGGATTTATAGTAGTTGGTTGCCATGACAGTGATAATTGGAAGTACTACACAGCATGCTGCATGCAGGTAGCAAGTGGAGGACACTGATTGGTGCAGAGGACATCACCCAATTGTGTGCATCACCTACAAAATCCATGCTGCAGTCTATTCAAAGCAGCTCAATCCATTTACTGGAGGGAGACCGAGAGAGAGTGACTGAAAGGCAAAACCAAAAAAAAAAAAAAAAAAAAAAAGAAACCATTCAGCAAACTATCCAGAAGAGACTTCATTCCCAGAACAGGTTTGTGAAATATATATGCATGTAACTGACCGCAGTACTTGGTCCATAATAATGGGATAGATGATGTGGAATGATTTATATGTGCCATCAGGTGTCATCGTTGTAATGTCAAAGTCAGTGGCCACACCTGTGGCATTGCTACATGGTGAGTGCAGCATTACAATACATCAACAGCTGAACAACTGTTAAGGCAATAGAGTCTG
Source organism: Protopterus annectens (assembly GCF_019279795.1). Lineage (NCBI taxonomy): Eukaryota > Metazoa > Chordata > Ceratodontiformes > Protopteridae > Protopterus > Protopterus annectens. Next base: position 306,080,700 of record NC_056742.1, on the reverse strand, counting down.
TCCCTGTTGGTAGTGGGCTGTACCCATCAACCGTGCAGAGCAGCACTGACTGATAAAATGTAAGCAATCATAGTGTGTGTTGTGTAATGGGAAGCATGTATATTACTGTGGCCAGTAGATGGTGGTGGAAGTAATGCCATAATGATGGAAACATGGGTTCCACAGTGCACCTCTTGCAGGATACTCAGGTTAACCTGTAGTGTAGCATGCAGGAATGCCATAGGTATGTAATAGGGTTACCTGAAATCTGGCCCTACATATACCCCCCTAATGTCAGACTGTGTCCATATGTGGCACCCTGTCTGTGTTGTAGCAAGGTAGAACAGTGCAGCTGTGCAGGAAGGTGTTGTGAGATTGTGGACCTGATGTCTGAATGTACCCCATATGTAGGTATGCATATGTGTACATATATATATATATATATATATATATACATATACATGTATGTCCATAAATATACAGATATCCATGTGTCGACATATATATAAACACATATATACATCATATATATCTACACATATATAGATATATAGCTATATGCACATGTCTGCATATATACAAACACACACACAAACATATATGTATGTAAATACATGTCCCCTATATTACCACCACAGTGCTGCATGCTGTGTGTGAGGGAACATCACACATAGCAATACACACAGATATCTACAGCTGTCAGTGTGTGCAACATGGACGGGTATGTCACATGTGAACCCCTTGTTGGGACCACATTGCCCTTGTCTGTGAAGTATGGAAAGGGAATATGGGGAAGTCTGGCAGGTATAGTTGTGGAGGTGGTCAGGGTTGGTAGATATAGAGGACAGCCTACAGGGGTGGTATGTGACACATGTGATGGGAAAACACCCTGGATGGTGTGTGTGGTCTGTGATGTGGATGCTCCATGGGCCCTAGTATTGACATAATGGAAACCAGCCTCCCATCCACTGCTTCTCACAACAGCAGTCCACGTCCCGAAGGTGTCTGGCCTGGAGGCTGAGCAGGAGGAGCATGTGGGCCCTGTGTATGTGTACTGGGTGCCTCAAGGTGATGTAGCACATCCCACATGTGTCTGTAGTTCCGTTATGGAACAGACCCTGAACCTGACCTCGGGGTACAAGATTATGTCTGTGTGTGCCCCTGGGGGTGACAACATCCCCTGAGTTGGTTCTACCTGAAGGTATTGCTGGACCAGTACATAAGGAGGCCCCAGGGTGGGTCACACATGTGATGTGGCCTGGTAACATGGGCAGATGAGGTTGGAGAGGTGGTTCTGCTGGCCAATAGTACATATACATGCTATTGTGTTACTGTTATAGAACATATGTTGGTAGTAATAGTCTACACAATCCCAGAACATGTCCAACAGCATGCATAGATAACCCCGGTAACACAGAATGTCAGGTGTGCAGCAACCACATAGCAAGCATACCACAGGCATATATGGAACCATAGTGGTCCTGACAATGGCATCCAGGTAAATAGTCTGTAACAGGCCAGCAATTATAGTGTCCACATAGAGAACATGGCTATAAACACATTGGACAAAGTGTGGTACAATACAATATCTGCCCCACTGGTAAGTAAGCTGTAGCCATACCTATTGAGTTGTGTGTACAGTTTGTTGTCACTGATATTGTGGGGGGTGACAGTGATGTGCATTAAGAACTGTGGTAACCTTGCTGCATGACTTGCTCACACCTGTGTCTATCTTTATGTCTTTCAGGCAAGATGTCCCATAGAAGTCTTCTGGCATACTCAGCTGCTGAGAATGACATTGTGGTGAACCACCTAATACAGCCCTACCCTGTCTTGCTTGGCCAGGTGGCCCATGATCAGCAGGAGAGGATTGTCCTGTGGAACGACCGAGTCCACAGGGTCAATGATGTCGGACTGCACAACTGCAGTTATGAGCAGGTCCAGCATCATTGTTCTGACCTGCTTCATAATGCCCATTGCTGCAGTCCCAGGGGATTACTTCACCACGGGGGGGGGGGCATGCCATCCATCCCCCCGATACGTGTGGAGGAACTCCTAGTCAGCCTTGTGGCACCTGCCCATCCGCATAGCTACCAACTGCTGGACACCTTTGTGGAGGTGGGTGCTACCCACATACCAGCCAAGGAGCTTGCAGGTAAGGCCACAGGGCACATCAGTAGACCACTGTTGCATATACATCTGCATCTGTACAGGTTAATCATGCATATCTGACATGTCATAGATATAGTTTGTTGCTGCATAGTAGTGATAAACAGATGTGCATATGTGGTAGTATTGTAGACATGTACTGTTGATGTATTGTAATGCTGCACTCACCATGTAGCAATGCCACAGGTGTGGCCACTGACTTTGCATCTCTCACCCTCTTATGTAGATCCCTCTGGTATAAGCACCGGGCATGTAATGGCTATGGTATATTCCATGCACACATCTAACTCACCTACCCTTAATGCATGCTGTACATGTGCACGTATTGTTGCTGTTAAAGGCATGGCATCACAGTGGTGATCATGATGGGGTATTGGAAGGGTACGTCAGACACCTGCAAAATAACTAACATCCTGTCATTACAGAATGTGTCCACAGGGAGTAACATAATGGTGGGAGACATGGCCTACAGTAGGGACATGTTTGGAACAACATCCGTATATAGTGCAACACCATACCTGTAGGACAATGGCAACTGTTGCAGAGTTACACTATGGCATAATGTTTTACTGTGGTCCACATTATCAGCTGGGACTGGGCTGTAACATGTGGTGTTCAGTGTATGGGACACTGCAAAGTGACACACATGGGTAGGCCTTACTTGTCAAGCATCTGCAAAAAGGCTGAAGATGTGGGGGAGTGTCAGCATGACACACCAGTGCACTGCATCAGGGATCCTAAGGATGATAAGAATGGGTGTATCTGCACATAGTCAGGTTCAGGAACTGGGGTAGATGTAACCCTACCCCCACAGCAATAGTGATGGCAGTGTGTGAACACCAAGGGATGTGCACATGAGCAGACCTTGCAATCATGCAGATTAGGGGGACATGTGTAGGGCAGACTGAACATACACTGGCAAATGCAGATGGCCCATGCTAGTATACCCCTGCCAGGAGTAGTGACTGCTGTAGTACACATAACAATAGGTGCAACAAACTGTCATTATAAGGGTGTGCACACATATGCCCACACAGAGTGTATGCATCACGGTCAGCATCCGCGCACCTAACACATTCCATAGACACTGCATGTGAAAGTACAGGACATATGTCACATATCGGGCTCATGTACTATTAATATATGTGGTGATGTGGTCCCATGGCAGATCAAGGAAGGGTGCGTCATATCACTAAGGGTGTACACACTCTCCATAGCCATGGTATGTTCTGATGGTTGTCAGTGTAATTGTATTGGATTGGTCTTATATGGTCAGCTGATGTTGAGAGCTGTAAATCAGACATCAGGCATTCATAAATGGCATCTGTCCACATATCATCCCAGGTGTGTGTTGCTGAAAAACATAGGGGCTGTGAGCATGAAAGCTGACACTACCGACACAGTACCACACATTCAGCAATGGGTTGTACACCTCTGGGGTGTGGTGCACAGTACATGGCAGGGTGCAGAACAGGTGCACAGCAATACTGTGTACATGGGTGCAGTGGTATACAGGGGAAGGGGCATCACTTAGTGACACAGCACATGCATCACACACATGTATACTGTTACTAGCATGGATTAACTATAGCTGCACTGCATGTTGTTGTGTACCATATGTTATACATGTTGACAGATGGATAATAGGAGGACTGTGTATACTGTCATTGTGCAGCCTCACCTGTGTGTGTGTGTGTGTGTGTGTGTGTGTGTGTGTGTGTGTGTGTGTGTGTGTGTGTGTGCATGTGTGTGTGTGTGTGCGTGTGTGTGCGTGTGTGTTTGTGTGTGCGTGCGCATCCTGGTGGGTAGTTAGTTTGTCTGTAGGGTCACTCTGGTGAAGTTGAGGGAGGTTGATGCATGTAGGATGCTTGTGTGCATGTGTGTGTGTTTGTGTGGGTGGCCATGTATGCACATGTGTGATTGTAAGGTTGTTCATACAGCAGTACCTCCCTTTTGGATCATGCAGTACATGGATATGGACTGCCACATTATACGCCAGGAATACTTGTCATTTATGCAATCATGGGACAGCTGATAGTATAATAAGGTCTGTAGCATGGATCAGGCATTGAGAGGGAAGGTAGACACTAGGTATACCCTTAATGTCGCATTCAGCAGAGAGGTGACTGACAACCCACTTATGCAGCACTACAGATGCATTGGGGAATTACTAGCCAACACTAGGGAGTGTATCCATATATTACAGTTGTCACATGATAGGCTGATTGAGCAGCATATCTGACATGTACTGAGCAATACATACACATGACACTCCAGTTTGTGATATTATGGAGTGAACATAGTAGCCCCCACACTCATGATGTCCAGACATACACAGGGTGAACACTGAATGACAGCAGTGAGGCCATCTAAAACCACTACACACAGGTCAGGCAGATAATGTAGTAACAGGTCTTGTGTTGTGATCACTTATTTATTTTTTATTTATATTTGTTTACCGGGAAATTCTGACTGGAAGCAGGTCCTTTTTCAGTGGATGCCTGGGGAGAAAAGCTCCACATCATGTACATGATAAATATAGATACAAAGTTGCAGCAATAGTAAACAACATTACAGGTTGTTGGCTTTACTACAATAACAAGATATTGATTATCAACAGTATGTACAGTAAATGTTGTAAGTTAAGATAGTTTCTTGTCATTTATAATATTAGTAACAAATTGTCAGACAAGATGTTAAAGTATGTAAAGACAACTAGCTATTTCTGACTATGGTTAGTAGTGGTGGTAGTATAGTTGGGTTAAGAGTCTAGGTGGGGGGGTAAGGGTGGGGTTGTTAGTCTGGATTAGAACAAGGACAAAGCCATTGCAAATTTAAGTAGAATTTGAGTGCAGTCTTTAAAAGGCTGCTGGAAGGTACAGTAGTTATAGAGGATGGAAGTTTGTTCCAAAGTTTTGATATGGTACATGAAAATATGGCTTTTCCTGCTGAGTATTTGGGTTTAATAACAGTGAGTTGATTTTTGTTGCTTGATCTTAGGGGCCTAGTGGGGCAATAGGGTTGGAGAAGGGTTTGAAGGGAAAGGATATTAAGGGGGTGGTTAATAAATTTATGAGCGAGGGTGAGTTGATTAAAGTGAAGGAGTTGTGGGAGTTCTAGCCAGTTTAGTTCTTTAAGGGAGATGCAATGATGGCTGCAGTAGGAGGTTCCATTGGCAAATTTAGCAGTTTTGTTGTAACAAGCATCCAGCTTGTGTAGGTCTGTCTGTTTAAGGTTGGTAAGTATGGGGGGTGCATAGAGTAGGGTGGAGATTAGCTGGGAATTGGCTATGGAGATTCTAGCCACCTTGGTTAGGAATTGGCTGCTTCGATATAATGCACCAAGTTTCTTGTGAACATTTTTATTGTGAGAGATATGTGGGTGCCAAATCTAAGTTTGTTGTCTACTTCCACACCGAGTAAGTTTGTGTGTTCTGATGGAGAGATGATGGTATTGTCTTTGGCAAGAATGTTGAAGTGGGGGGTGTTTTGGGTGGCTTTGGCAGGTTGAAACAGGAGACGTTTTGTCTTACTTGGGTTGAGTAGGAGCTGAGCATTGGATAGCCAGCTTTCTACAGAAGAGAATGATTCCTGTGTGATTTGTTGTAGTTCTGGTGGAGTGGGGGCAAAACAGATGACAGTAGAGTCATCTGCCTACTGTATAAGAGATGCTTGTGTGGTGGGAGTATGTAGGTTGTTAGTGAAAAGTGAGAAGAGCAGAGGGGCAGGGATAGACCCTTGGGGAACTCCGAGAGTAATTGGGAGGTGAGGTGATATGTTATCGGCCCAGATTACTGATTGCTGGTATCTGTGTACATAGCTGTGGAACCAGCTGCAGGCTGAGTGTGAGAAGGAGAGGTTGGGGAGAGTAGAGAGTAGTAGGTCATGAGATACCATGTCAAAGGCCTTTGAGAGATCTAGAAATACGGCAGTAGAGAAGAGGCCATTGTTTTTGTGATGAAGTATAGTATTGGTGAAGGAGAGCAGAGTGTAGGTAGTGCTGTGATATGGCCTGAAACCATGTTGGGTTTTGGAGAGGAGATTATTAGCTAGGAGGTAGTTGGAGACCTGGGTGTTGATACATTTTTCAAGTATCTTGGAGAGAGGGGAGAGGATAGCAATGGGGCAGTAATTGGAGAGGTCGGTGGAGGGGGTGCCTTTGTGGAGGGGAATGATGTGGGATATTTTCCATATCAAGGGAACACAGCCTTCTGGTATGGATTGGATGATTAGAATTGAAATTGGGTAGGCTAGTGTATCAGCTGCAATTTTCAAGTATTCAGAGGGGAGGTTGTCAGCTGCGAGTTTGGTGGGTTTAAGTTTTGACAATAGTATTTTTATGTTGGAGGTAGGTACTGAGGTGAAGAAGAAAAGAGGAGTGGAGGGTTTAGGGTTGGAGTTGGGGGGCTGTTGTAGGGAAGTGTTGTTTGTTTAGAGATGTTATAGTTTCAGTGAAGTGTTTGTTGAAGGATTCAGCAATACTGCTGGAGGAGGGGGAATGGATGGTTGGGGAGTATCAACCTTCCCTGGGTGGAGGATAGTGTTAATAGTGGACCAGAACTGCTTAGGGTTGTGGTTGGTAGAGTTTAGGGTGGATTTATAGTAGAGGGATTTGTATAATTTTATATACGTTTTGACTTTATAATGCAGTTCAAGGCATGATTGCCTATCTGAGTTATTATTTGTTAGTCGCCAGTGCTCCCAGGCCTTATCTCTGGATTTCATTATGGTTCTGATGGTCTTTTGTAACCATGGGGCATGCCTGGATCTGACTTTGGCATTTCTTACAGGAGCATGGGTGTTTAGGATGGAGAGGAAGGTACTGTTGAAGACGTGGACCACCTCATCTAGGTTGAGGTATTTTAGTTGTGACCAGTTAATTTTTTGCAGGGAGGAGATGAAGGAATTGGGGTTGAAGTTGGACTTGTTCTATATTTGACTGTGGATAATGGGCTTCAGACTGTTTGTGTGGTACCGAATTAGGAAAGTGGGGGAGCGGTCACTAAGACTGTCAGGTAAGCAGCCTGCTAGGTAAGAGTGAGGGGCTTTATTGACTAGGATCCAGTCAAGTAAGGTATGATTGTTAGGGTTTTTGTTGATTCGGGTAGGGGATTGAATGAGTTGAGTGAACCTATAGAGATTAAGGTGAATGGTTGGAAGACTGTTATTACAGGATAGCCAGTTGATGTTAAAGTCACCGAGACTGAGAATTATGGTTTCCTGGGGTAGAGATTGTGTAGCCCAGCTCAGGAGATTTTCTAGGGGTGTAATTTTTGCCCTGGTGGGAAGTAGCATCCTATGATATTGATTGTTTTGTTTGGGTTTAGTTTGAGATTGACATAAAGGATTTCGTCATTGTTGTGGTGATGGGCAGATGAGTTCAGGAGTTGAATATTGAGGTGGTGTTTAAATATTAATGCTACACCACCTCCTTTTTTGGACAATCTGTCTATGCTAAGGATGTTGTATTCAGGTGGAAGTATTTCCTCATTTTTGATGTGAGGTTTGAGCCAGGTTTCAGTTAGGAAGATAATATCTGTCTAGGCACTTCTCTAGGCATTTAGAGGACTGATACATTAATGAGTGGTATCAATGAGTGTATGTTACCAAATGTGATGCAGGATGGGGAACGCATGGAAATATACGTGGAACTGTCTGTAAAGTCACGGACAGGTTGGTATTAAGGTGGTGTGTGCGTGTGTGTGTGTGTGTGTGTGTGTGTGTGTGTGTGTGTGTGTACTGTTATGTAATGCTGTACAGGTTTTAAAGTGTGTTTCCCCCACTGGTGGCGAGGTGGGTCATGGTCCCTCCTGCATGCAATCTGATGTTGGTGTCCATACAGACACCAAAGATGATGATAGTACTGTTGAGGCACAGGTGGGGTTGTCAGGAGCTGAAACAGTGCCATCATTTGACATCCCCCTTTTAGTCACCCCAACCCCGCACACAGTTTCAGTGCCTATACATACCCCATCACCAGTGGCCATAGGAGAGGGACAGCTGGCGTTTGGTGGCAGTGCACAGGAAAGTGTGGTGACCATGCCTACTGTGTCTGGTTGCAGCAGGCATAGCCGGATGTCCGGCAGGGCACCACATAGGCAGATGTCCCAGGGTGCTCATGGTAGAGCTGCTGGTCATCATGCCCCTGGCAGACATGACACAGCTGGTACCAGCAGGTGCATGTTTCAGGCTGTCATGGTGGTGCAATCATGTATGGAATGTTGCACCAGAAAGGGCCTGAGGCTGCAGAGGGCTACTCTCACATCTGCAAGTGACAACTCCCGTAAACTGTCTGGTGCCATCTGCGTGTTAACTGAGCTCATGGATAGATGGTCTGGTGAGATGATGGCCCTCATCTACCATGGTCTGTCCATGCTTGAACGTGTGGTTGGAGTGTGGCAACGACCGCATGGACGTAGGCCAGCAACTCCAACAGCTGGCAGTCAACATGGACATGCTAGGACACCAAGGGGCTCCTGTAGTGGCAGTACTAGCCTTGGTACTGCAGGGGGGCACTATCCACAGCACACCACAGCAGGCCATGAGCACATGGTCCTGGCAAGTCCCAGGAGGGACCTGGTTCCAGAGGACATTTGTCATCATCATGTGAGAGTAGCACATCAAGGCCTGTACCTAGACATGCCCATGGAACTCCTGGCAGGCACAGTCCACGTGTCCATGGCCAGAGGCAGTGAACTGCACACCCTGTCAGGTATGGTGTGCAGCTGTCCATAAACATCTGTGTAGGGCAGCCACATGGCAGAACTGTGTGCATGCATACCCGCACACTATACAAACACACCTAGGGCAACACCATACCTCCACACACCAAATCACCACACCCAGTTCACCTCATTACACCCCTCACCCACACACATGGTGTCAAATGTATGGCCCAACCTTGTCCTCTGGCAAACCAACAACACACCCTGTGCATATGATGATACGTGTGCCACATCCCTGTCATCCATACCATTGATGCAGGGACAGGCTAATATGGTTCTGATGCCCACGGTGACTGTACTACAGTGTACCACAGTACTGCAGTGTAACATGTATAACGAGTAAAGTGTAATTCATATATGTCAGGTAGTGCAGCCATCCAGCAATGATGCATTGTAGCTGTTAGTAACACTGGTTGATTGTGGTCTCTATAATGTTATCCATTTGTGTTGTAGGTGTACATGTGTCAGCACGAGGATGGTCTCCAGTCATATTCCACAATGGGGTATGGCACTGTGATGACACCATGGCTGTGACATATCTGGGGTGCAGTTGAACACATGTCACAGGTTTGTATAACAATTATTGTATGTGCCACATGGACAGGTATCCCGCTGGAGTGTGTATAATCTGCAACCTGACGTAGACCCATCCACATACATCCACACTCTTACTTGGCAACACTGGGACTAAACCCCTACCTAGGTATGTAGTGATACTGAAGTGTGTGGCTTCCATTACACACACCACGCAGTGTTTAGGGTGAGGTGTGTTCCAGGTTACATGTTACATGCAGAACATCCCCAGACATGTACAGTATGCTAATGGGGGGTGTAATGGGTGTATATGGACAATACATTCTGTGAAATACCTTCATATACACATTAACAGACACATAACAATCAGACACATGTTCAAGAGACCTGGGCCTATTGCTGCTAACTAACTTGACCATGTGCCCAATGTGTTACAAGTAGGCTGCACACAGCACATGCATAACTGACCTGGATTGTGGTATCAGTTACCTGTATGGTTGATGGTGACAGTGATAACCATAACGTGGTACATGGGACATATACCGAGTGCACCATGGTGTAATGACAGTGTACACAGCACCCACATCCCCCAGTGGATACTGTACTCCCTGAAACCTATGATGACACTCTGACATACCCACCATCACACATTGGCCACGACTGTGATACAACCCATTATATATCCCAACAGTAGTACTACAGGGATATGCATCTAATGCACATGCCACATGCATAATAGGGTGTTGCGTTGTCATGCCTCAACTATGGGCAGCAACAACACTATCTGTACTACTGTGTGGCAATGGGTATTGTAATAGGAGTATGTGGCCTCGGAATGCTGTACCCTACAGATATACCGACATGCACACATACACACTCTTGCCAGAACACAATGGGTATCCCATTCCTATCAACCCATTTGTACAACACTGTTGTGCTGGTACTGCAAGGCTCATGTAGCCGGTATGGAGAGGAGCTTAACAGGGTACATGTAAAGTCCCATACAGCAGCAACCACAACTGACTATGGCAATGGGTGTCGCGGTGGTTGTGAAGGCCCTCATGGAATTCCCAAGTGCAGGTATGCTAACACATAGACACTGCTATACTCAGTCATGTACACATACACATGTGTCAGTACTGGGGTGGATCGCTACAGGTGGCCATAGCTGTGTACCTAGCTATTGTCCAAGGAAAGATGGGTAGTAAAGGGGTTATGTGTACAGTGGTATCCTGCCACCTGCCATGTGACAGCAGGCAATCTATCGACAGACACTACTGTGGTGACCCTCAGGTGAGAGTGACATGCATCAACCAATCCTCCAGGTGCCTCCTGCACATGGCCACTGAGGTGATCAAGTTGACATATATTCAACATGTATTACAACACATGGTTAGTGTCTGTGATGGAGTTCTGTACCCAAGCATGTTCTGTTGACTGTGGTAGTGTAGTGGAGGTACCCATGGCATGTGGTGCATACAGGGTATTATCTCCTATATGTGCCAGTTCTTACACAGCTGGGCAGACATGTCAATGTCAATCAAGCTTAGGTTGTCTGTACATATCCCAGTTGGATACCTGCCATCTGCACATCTGTACAGGAGCTGACAGACATCAGCTTGGCAAGTAGCTATGCAGTAGGATGAATGTGTTGACAGATAGATGTTTGACAACAATATGTATGCCATAACTACATGTCAGGAGCCCTCATTAACATGTGCTGTACAGACGGTAGTCTACAGTTACATTCCACATGTCAGATCATTACCCAGTAAGTGTTATATACTGTGACACAGCTCACACACCAGGGATACAACAGGGAGGCCTCAGAGTCCAGCTACACCTGCAGGTGTGCCTGTTGTCAGTACTACATTCATCACTCTACTCCTGTCTGGGTAAGCACTGTCAACAGTAGTACCATCATGGTGCACTACATGCCAGTGTGACAGCACGTACCCTGGGCTACTACCCTGTATGTAACACTTTCACATGGATAACAGTGTTGTACAGGCCTCCTATATGTCTGTATCCCACACATGATACTCACATCCCTTGCTACTGTAATGACAGCACATAGGCACATGTATTGTACGTGGCATTATATACAGTTATTAAAAGTGTCATTACCCTGCTATGTTATCAGACTGGGATGTGAGCACTGGTTACCAGGCTGAGCCATGCTTAGCAGGTATCAACATTGCTGCAATGTAGCAGTTAAGCTGATTTGCGCACTGATAAGCGAAGCCTACACTGTACAAGCATCCATACGTTTACCCATAGCTTAGCACCATTTAGCTTCATGCAAACCCATGCAAATGCACTTAAAGCTGCTCAAAAGTGCCTTAACCGCTCTGTATCCAACAGCCCTTGTCCTGCCCAGCAACAAAATGAACAGCCCTTGCAGGTCTTGAACCCAGAACCCTGTACACTATAGTCACAACACTTAACCACTACACCATGACCACTGTGAAGACAGCTGTTGTTTTTCCAATATATCTGTCAATACATATGTTAACCAGTATTGAACAATTGCCTTTACTTCCACAAGTGTGTAATACTTGTTATTAATATGACTGTTGCATCACATATGTTGTTTTATCATAATGCACACATAGCAGATACATACGGTGAGATACATCTGGGAGGGTATACACAACTGTGAGGTTTACACATGACAGAAATATGGATATATACATATAATATGTTGATATATGTCTACATGTACATACACATGTATATTCATACATATGTCTGTATACACATCTGTATAGTGCAACATATATATGGCCATGTGTACATATTTTCATATGTACACACACATATATATATATATATATATATATATATATATATATATATATGTGTGTGTGTGTGTGTGTGTGTGTGCATATGTATATATAGATATATGTATATATAGCTATATATGTATGCACATCCTATGTGTACAGATATGCCTATTTATGTAGATATATATGTAGATATCTATAAATATGTGTGTATACATATCTATTCTGTTATACCTGTTACTGTCATTATATATGTAGATATCCATATGTATATGTGCATATGTATCTTTATATGTATATATGTAGACATATATTGCTATGTATATGTATATCTTTGAGTGTTTATATGTATATGTATGCATGTATATATAAATATCCATTTATGTATGTCGATATGTATATGTGTATATATCTATAAAGATATATGGATAATTATATATACATATATGTTCACCATATGTCCTGAACATGGAGTGGAGCCTTACTTCCGCCCCAGTAGTCCCAACCTCTTAGTGCAAGGGGATGTCAGGTATGTATTGCAGGTATATATGTAGACTATTGCTACTGTAATAGGGGTTGTCTTCACAGACATGTTGTGTGTGGGAGGTCACATCTGCTTTTAACATGTGCGCCATTGGCTACTGACAGACATCCTAAGGACATCATAGTACAGTACCACTGCTAGCACAGTAATGATCCTGTGGACTACAGCAGAGATATGGCCAATAAATGTGGACAATATGGCACACTCTGGTCAGTCCAGAGGTGTACACAGAACCCCTTAGTGCAAGACATGTGGACCAAGCCTGACAATGTGGATGTTAACAGCCATGTAGATGGGTATATCATGTAAATACTGGTATACATTTGCCCCCATAGGTTATGCATTCACACACCTCTGTCTGTCCTGACACATAATAACCACTGGTACAGAGGTGCCATGGCCACATACTGCCCACTAGTTAGTGACATACATCTGTACAGCATCCCACTGCTTTGTCTGACATACGTGACTGTTATGGTGGCCTGGTAGCAGTACATCTGGCAAGTATCTGGACGTAACATCACACTGGGTAAATACATTAAGCTGCTAGGCATGTAACAAAGCACTGTGTAGGCTACAGGCAGACTGCCGCAACACTGGCCTACATTTCTTATATGGGAATACACATGTACCTGCATATATAGCAGACTCTACAGGCATGTCACAGCACAGAGTAACAGACACCTGTGTGAAAGTGCATAACCACAACCAATGTGAACACAGCCACATATGGTAAGTTGAGAAATATTACAGTATATTGACTATCTGATCAACACCATCCTCATATGTGCCATTCACACACTAACCCTACATATACTGGTCCACTACACAGTGTGGTCTGATGCCTGTCTGTGGTATGGGACATGTGTGTGTTTGGCCCTACAAACATGTAAGCTGATATGGTAACATACAGTGGAGCAGCATGTAACATCAGATAGAACAGGACCAAGAACAATGACACCTACCACAGTCTGTACACAGGCCAAGGTACATATTCACAATACACACACTGTCGACAATCACCATATGTACACAGACCTCAGTACTGTACACACAACCACAGAATGCCCAGGTTATGTCCTCAAATATAACCCCTACTATACATAACATGTGTAGCAGTCTGATATCCCACTGGCTTGTTATCAGATATGATGTCAATAAATTATGGTGTACAGAACATATGCACCTCTTACTGCATGACATAAGTACAAAGGTTGACAGAGTTGTGGCTGGAGGCACAAACACAGGGCCAATATTGACATGTTGTTGTGATAACCTCATACATTTACTGTTGTAACAGGGTTTGTTGTGACATATGTCCTATGAGGGATATGAAGTCAATAACTCTCATGGCTGTCACCATGTACTGACTGCAATCCTCACACCATGCTTCTGCAGTTCACAGATAGGTGCTCTGTGAGTAACACAAGAAATAAAAGGCACCACACACTGCCCAGTCTGCAGATGACCCTACAGATGGGGGTTTCCTCAGAATCATAGCACTGTCATGACAGGTATTAAAACATGTAGACCAGCCATATCCACACACACCCTGTTAAACCAACCTTACTCCAAATGCAGAATAGCAACACTTACATTCTGTAGTCATGTCAGGCACATCTCCCTCCTGTGTGTTGGCCTGTTTCCACAGTGTATGTTGTTAGAGGTAAATCCCCAATCCATCTGTGATGCTGTTTACCAAACACCAGATCTAGGTCCTGCTCACAGTGAATGAAAAGGCCCAACACCAACATGATGTTCCTAGATATTGGAGTTTGTTTCCATGCAGTTGGCTATGGGAATGTTACCACAGCTGTTAAACATGCAATCAGCTAGAGGAAGGCTGCAAATCGTGCAGAGGCCATCAGCTGATCATTAGCATCACTTACAAAACACATGCTGCTACCTAAGCAAAACAGGTGTAGTTCTCTGCATCCACCAGAGAGGGACTGAGAGAGGCAGACAGAGGCAAGGATAAGTCAGGGAGGGGTGGGAGACTAAAACCTAAGCATACTTGTGTCACACACCTACCAGTACAGGGTATCAAACCCCTGACTGACTATGTATTGCTATCACATGTCTATGCAATTATTGGATGCACCACATAGCTTACATGTTGAAGAGCTCTCCAAACATATATGTGATGGTGAGTGACATCTGCAACAGTGATATGGTAGGGATACAGTAGGTGTAGTACACGTGCCTGTCCACATGAACAAGTGTCAGCGTCAACACAGCCACACTCTTTCAGGGACTCACACACATTGACACACTTGGCAATGTCAGGAATCCAGTTCCTCACTAGTTAGTTTGCCACAGTACAGTACTGTGCAGGTATCACATGCACCACAGGGGTTATCTGGAGGTTATATGAGCAACGGGTATGTGGAAGTGTCTGACATCAGACAGCATGCTTCAGTATGCCAATGGGGCCTGTAGTGAGTGTGAATGTGGTCAAAACCATTATACACTACACACATACAGACACAGGGTGCCAGTACTGACATGTATGTGTGCATTGCGTCACCGGTGTGTAGTGGTTGACTGTGCCAGAAGGCTATACAAGGCTAGGTGAAGGGTATACTTTGGCATCAGGTCACATGACAATGGTCTGCAGTGTGGCTTAGGGGTGTAGTGTCTGGATTGGCCCACACACGTGAGTATTGTATTCACCATCCAGTCACCTGGGTAGCTATTGTGTGTGGACATTGCTGTTCAATGCTTGCCATGTATGTGTTCTTTAGTCCATGACATGGATGCTGTCTGGGATGTGCACACATCCCACATGCATGTACAGTGACATCTGGAACTGTACCTGGGGTGTCTGGCCCATGTTGTGTACACAGATTGTTATAATCAGATGTGCCTGTCCTGGCCTCATGTGCTGGGAACAGGTAAGGGACAGCAGGATGACCCTGCACCTACATTGATAGCATGATACTGGTATTCCCTGGTGTCAGTGGCACCTGTCCATACAGGGCATGTGTATAAGGCATGGTATGTCCTTTGTGGGTCACATTTGATGGCACCACAGGTGTTGCAGGCATCCAGTGGGGAGCATAGTGAAGGCACACTGTCTGCATGTATGTGCATATTGTACTGCTGGACAGGGTGCCATGCTCTCTGCCATCCACTGCAATCACACCATGGTTACTATCTGTGGGCAATATGCAGGGTACTACCAACATAGCAGTTGCTGCCTAGGCAAGTGTGTTTGTGTATGAGACATGGGTTGAGAGTGTTCTCTGTGTATTACATGTGTTGCTAACTTTGTTCATCAGGCCTTGATGTCACATGTAGGGGTGTGGATTGCCACCCCAGCCTCTCAGCTATTTCACATCTGTTTTCCTTGTAAGGTGGATATTGTGACATATAATAGGGCCACCATATAAGAAATTTGCAATACCCACTCCACAATGAGTCCAGTTGTTACACACTCACAGCCACCTCCATGCAGGATATGAATGACACACACAGACACACACATCTGCCATGTCTGGGATGAGAACTCCTACCTAACAAGTTTATTGCACTACAGCATTACCCAGTTGTAGGACGTGCCACAGAGATTACTGGGCTACATTGCTCTCAAAGGTGTATTTCACAGGGACTGACATCAGCAGGCTTGCCAAAGTTGGGCATTTAATTTGTAGTGAGTGTGACTAGCCTAAAAAGCATTGGTCCCTAGACAGACAAACATCCACACTCGCCATATGTGGGAATAGAACCCCTACCAAAGTACTATATCACACTACAGCATTACGCTGTTATAGGACACACCACAGAGATTAACGAGCTGCACCTTTCTCAAAGGTGTATTTCACAGTGAATAACATCAGCAGCCTGGCCAAACTGGGGCATTTTTATTGTAGTGTGTGTGACTAGCCTAAAAAGCATTGCTTCCTACACAGACATACACACACAATTGCCATGTCTGGGATTAGAACTCTTACTTAACTAGTTTATCACACTACAGCATTACGCAGTTATAAGATGTGCCATGGAGATTACTTGGCTATGTCTTTCCCAAAGGTGTATTTCACAGCCTAAAAAGTATTGTTCCCTACACAGACAGACACACATGCAAGCACACGCACACACACATACACACACACACACACACACACACACACACACACACACACACACACACACACACACACACACACACACACACACACACACACACACAGTAGCCATGTCTGGGATTAGAACTCCTACCTAACTAGTTTATCACACTACAGAATTATGCAGTTATAGGGCACACCACGGAGATTACTGGGGTATACCTTTCCCAAAGGTGTATTTCACAGTGAATGAAATCAGCAGCCTTGCCAAAGTAGGGCATTTGAATTTTAGTGAGTGTGACTAGCCTAAAAAGCATTGTTCCCTACACAGAGACACACGCATGCAAACACACACACACACACACACACACACACACACACACACACACAGTTGCCATGTCTGGGATTAGAACTCTTTCTTAACTAGTTTATCACACTACAGCATTTTGCAGTCATAGGACGCACCACGGAGATTACTGGGCTCCACCTTTCCCAAAGGTGTATTTCGCAGTGAATGACATCAGCAGGCTTGCCAATTTAGGGCATTTGAATTGTAGTGAGTGTGACTAGCCTAAAAAGCATTGCTCCCTACACACACAGAGACACAAACACACACAGTTGCCATGTCTGGGATTAGAATCCCTACCTAACTAGTTTATCACACATAGCATTACACAGTTTTAGGACACAACACAGAGATTACTGGGCTACTCCATTCCCAAAGGTGTATTTCTAAGTGGATGACATCAGTAGGCTTGTCATAGTAGGGCTATGGGGAGGGCAGTGTGTGTGCATGGGCCATAATCCATTCATCTAGAGGTTGACACACCACATGCAGGCACACGCAGGGTTATATTCTGCAGGTATGTGTATACAGCTGCTAGATAACTACTGCCTTGTACACTCATGTTGCACAGCTAGCACTTGCACCACATAGTCTGTAATGCTGATGGATACCAGTGGCTAATTTCTACAGTGAGTGACATTTACACATCATTTGGTTGTAGCCATTTGGCTGTGTGCTGGGCAGGACAGGCCTCATGATGGATGGCTCTTTGTCACAGTCACTCTTTTCCATACATCTATGTATGCCTACTTTTAGCATTTTATAGTCTATTGTCCTTGTATATATGACTAGATTCCTATCCAATGTGTGTGCAAAGCATGACTGGTGCATACTGAGGAGTGTATGCACTAACATCTTCCACTATCAGATGTGTATGGTCCACTGTTATTTGCAGACATGGGCTTCATTTGTTTAAGTGTGTGAGCATGCCCAGTATGACCTTTCAGTATGTTGTTGTCTGACATTGCCTTAATTTCTCTAAGTGTGTAAGCATGCCGAGTATGCCCTTCTGTATTGAATGTGTGGATCCATTCCAGATAGTTTGTACTCCAGTGCAGACCTTTGTGTTGTACACCTACAGGTAGCAAACTATTTGTTTCTGCAGGGTATCCATAGATTATTTGGCAATATGGGGTCAAACTGTGCAAGGGACAGTGTGTCCGTTAGGCGATTGTGTCTGTGATGCTTCTGCTACATGGCACTGGTGTTAGCAGAGATATTAAGACATGTGTACTGTTATACACTGTGATGTTTTATGTCCTTAAGTACTGTCAGGTGGACATTCTTGCTCACAGTGATGTCCTGGGGAACAAGGGTGAATGCAGCTGTGTCCGGTATTGTGGACAAATGCCTACATATTCATGGAAAGTCATGTCATTCTGGAGGGGGAGCTGCAGACAC
The DNA here is from genome assembly GCF_019279795.1 of Protopterus annectens. Taxonomy (NCBI): domain Eukaryota; kingdom Metazoa; phylum Chordata; order Ceratodontiformes; family Protopteridae; genus Protopterus; species Protopterus annectens. Next base: position 306,062,150 of record NC_056742.1, on the reverse strand, counting down.
TTGTTGCTGGGTCTATGTATCTGGTTCAGCACCTTGGTACAGTGCTGCCAGGTGATACCATACTTGTACATCCATCGACATGACAGTATGGGCTTATCTTGCTGTGGCAGTACCTCACAGCTGTACAGAGTCACACAGGTTACCCAGAGGCAGGGGTCATATGTTAGGACATTACCCATATTGTGGTGTATGGGCAGGTTTGTAGCCACACATTTATGTGTTTGCAGCCAGGTATAGTGTGTGCACACAGCTGTGTGTCGGATCTTGCACATTCCATGCTGCACATGTTCCCACCACCCCCTATTATTTTATCTTCTTCCATACAATATGCATACATTCTCTGATACTTTCCCCTAAGTTTATCACCTCATCACAGCTGTGTTTTGGTGTTGGGCCACAGTTCATGCAGTGGGACATGGCAGACATGTTACTGCGGTTTATGGCCTTGCATATGGCTTATGTGGAGTGTGTTATGTTGTTGTTTGGGTGTCCATGGCATAACATGCATTGGCAGTATCTGTAAGACACAGGCCTTTGACAGAGGCCTGTAGGCCATTTGGTAGTGATGCAGGCCAGCTGTGACAGGCCGTTGCATTCTGTCAGTCCTAGAGTCCCAGACCGCCATACAGTATATTCCCCTGGGGTGACAGTGTAGGTGTGCTAGGTGTTCATGCCAATACTTTCTATCAGTATTGATCAGGTGGTGTGGATGCTGGCAGTGTGCTACCTACAGCTAGGGACACACCTGCATGGGACACCTGCACTACATGCTGCATTCTTTCGCTATTGCCATATACTGGTGGGGGTCATATTGTACCCATTCCCAACAGCAGGGATATGACCAGAGAGGTATCTGTGGGTGGTGTTTGGGTGAGCTGGGTGCATGTGTGCTGTGGACATTACTTGCATCTGACGCACAGATATGCATGTGGCATTCCAGTTATGCTGGCATGTGCAGGTACATCAGCTGTTTCTCAATACATCAGTCCTATCACCTTTGTGATCTGCAAGTGTTTGGGCAGACAACACCGGTATTCCCTACTACAGGTCCAGGTAATGTGATGCATACCTGTATGTACAATTCCAAGGGTGTGTGCATTTCACAGTTACACATTATATACTGTATGACTGGGGTACTTTTCCCTGTGTACTGCTTGTATATTTAGCCCAACAGCCATTCCATGTCAATCTGTCAGATTGTGACACATATTACCACCATACATTTACAATGGCTTACTGTTAGCATGTGTTATACTAGTGGGAATTGTCTTTGGCACTGCAGTTGTGAGGACTTGGCCCTGTCATCAGCAGTAGTGGGCAATGGCCACCAGGTCATACCTCAACATGCATACATACTGACCACTCTCACACAATATGAAACACACACCAACCTAACACACACAGACCTGCATATTGTACAAATGCTACAATCTATCCTGCTACCTTGGCCACCTCTGTGCATCTGTGCTCCACTGGTATTATACCTACACATACATGTTACTACATTTCTATATAGGATTTGGGGGGGCACACCTGACTCTTACTACATGTCTACATAGGATTGGGGGGGCACACCTGACTCTTACTACATGTCTACATAGGATATGGGGGGGCACACCTGACTGTTTTAACATTGCTACAAAGGATTGGGGGGGCACACCTGCCTGTTACTACATTTCTAAATAGGATTGGGGGGCACATCTGACTATTACTACATGTCTACATAGGATTGGGGGGCACACCCGAGTGTTACTACATTTCTACATAGGATTGGGGGGCACACCTGACTGTTACTACATGTCTACATAGGATATGGGGGGCACACCTGACTGTTTCTGCATTGCTACACAGGATTGGGGGGCACACCTGCCTGTTACTATATTTCTACATAGGATGGGGGGCAAAACTGACTGTTACTACATGTCTGCATAGGACTGAGGGGGGTACACCTGACTGTTACTACATGTCTACATAGGGTATGAGGGGGCACACCTGACTGTTTCTATACTGCTACACAGGATTGGGGGGCACATCTGACTGTTACTACATTTCTACATAGGATTGGGCGGCACACCTGAATGTTACTACATGTCTACATAGGATATGGGGGGCACCTGACTGTTTCTACAATGCTACACAGGATTGGGGGGCACACCTGACTGTTACTACATTTCTACATAGGATTGAGGGGGCACACCTGACTGTTACTACATTTCTACATAGGATTGGGGGGCATACCTGACTGTTACTACATGACTATACAGGATATGGGGGGCACACCTGACTGTTTCTACATTGCTATACAGGATTGGGGGGGCACACCTGACTGTTACTACATTTCTACAAAGGATTTGGGGGGAGCATACCTGACTGTTAATACATATCTACATAGGATTTGGGGGGCACACCTGACTGTTTCTACATTGCTGCACAGGATTGGGGGGCATACCTGACAATTATACACATTTGCTATGACTGTACTGGTATGTCAGGTACTCCATTTCATTCTGTTTTCTAACCTATGATGCTGACTAGAGGCATATCAGTGTACTAAAGGTCTTACATTTGATTGACTTACATATTAGTTTCTGACTTCCTATCCTTCAGAACTAACATCCCACTGCCTGACCTGATGTAGTCTGTCTGTGTAGGCCTTGGGGGTGTTAACCATAGGCATCATTCAGAGGCCTTAGCACAGCCTTTGTTTGTGTTTGTCTACACCTGCCCTGCTGGCTGTGACTGTTGTTGGGTATGTGAGCCTCCATGACTGGCATGTGTGTGTGTGTCATATGGACACACATGTGGCCCAGCACATTTCCTGCAGTGGGTTTTGTCACCATATGTAGTACTGGCTACTATGGTGACACCAGTATTTGTTACAGATCTCATGCTGCCACTATAGGTGTCTACTGTCTGCTGGCATCCCATTCAACCACCCGATTCCTTTGCATGCTCACATTCATACCATAGATACAGGTAACAACACATACTACTACATTCGGTAATTGTTACATTGAGTGACTTACCTTGTGGGTGTGCCAGTATTGAGGGTGGTGCTGGAGGGCTGCCTATGTCGGATGCACATAGTACACTCACTACACACGGTTGAGCATAGGTAGTGTCATGTTTGGCATCCTTTTACTGTAAGTGCGAGTCAGAGAGAGGTGTCATTCCCTGGGTCCCTCCTGTATCAGTGTATGTGCTATGCATTGCGTCTTTGCCAAGGCCAGGGCATACTAGGCAAGCCTCCTTCTGCCTACTGGGACAGGCTCAGGTTGTTCCTCCTCTGAGTCACTCTGTGTCTGTGCAGACTTTGGCAGTGGTGAGGGGCTGTGTGGCCCTGCCCCGTGCTGTTCCTGCTGCAGCTGTTTCTACAGGATCATATTGTGTAGCATAGCACATACAATGACAATTTGAGTACATGTAGCTGGTGAATACTGCAAGGCTCCACCGGATGTGTCCAGGCACCAGAACCATGACTTGAGCATCCCAAACACACACTCTATTATGATTCTGGTTTGTGCATGTGCCTCATTATGGAGTTCTTGTTCAGGTGTGTGTGCATTTCTCATGGGTGCCATCAGCCATGGCTCCAGTGCATAACTAGCATCCCCCACTAGGTGACTGTAAGAGATGTCCCCATTGGCAAATCTCTGGTACAGTTGCAGCAGATGCCAGATGTGGGAATCGTGATATCTTCCAGGGCAGCCAGCACACACATTCATTATTATGTCTTGGGCATTGCACATGACCTGCCAGTTGATGGAGGGGAAGCCCTTGCGGTTGATGTAGACCTTACCCCGCTCACCGGGTGGTGCTTTGATGCGTATGTGCGTGCAGTCTATAGCACCCACTACCTCAGGGTATTCTGCTATTTGGTGGAAGAGATGCATATTGCTGGCCAATGCCTCACAGGTGTTGGGGAAATATACGTGCTCACCGGCATGTGCTGACATGGCATCCAGAAACTGGTGGAGTACCCTGGATGCTGATGCCTGTGAGATCCCCATGATATCCCCATTTGGCCTTTGGAAGGTACCTGTAGCTAGTATTCTTAAGCCTACACATACCTTGGTATCCACTGGGATGGGTTCCCCTCTATTAGTTCTGTGTGTGAGGCGTGGCCGGCACAGCTCAACAATTTGCTGTAGGAGGTCCTTGCCCACCCTATAGCTCTCTACTGTCTCCAGCTTATGTAGCCCCTGGTAGGTTACCCTGGGTCTGTAAACTCTTCTCCATCTCCTCACTTGTGGGTTGGTCAACAGCATTTCCATCCTCACCACCCTCAGCCTCTTCCACATTTTGTTGTATGATAGCTTTTGCAGCTCCTATCATCTTATTGTTTTTGTTTGTTAAAAGTTCCCTGCTTGTGTACACTGGTGGTGTAGAGTACATGGGAAAAAACAGAGGGAAAGGTGTTTGCATAGTTTATAGTAGTGTTCTGGGGTGGGCTGGTCTGCTGCCTGTGTAATTGATTGATTCTGATACATTTCACCTGCCAGCTATGCTAGTTCTCCTAGATTACCTTCCTACTTCTGTTTTCCCTTCCCATTGCCTTCCTGTTTAAGCCTGGGGACGCGCTGCACAAACACAGTGCTCAAATGTGCACAGAGCTGCTATTTCCTGGTTTACTTTTTTTATGTTTAAAACCCGGTGCGCGGCGCGCAGACCCACTTAGGCAATGTAAAGAATGCTAGGCAGCCTCAGACACACCCCCTTGCTTAGCTCTGCTAAGCTAAGGGCAAACCCGAGCCACAGGACTCCAATCCGCTTACAGTATGCCTGACACACACCCCTATGATGTCAGCTAACTCCTAGGCTTGCACCAAGCTATTCCTGCTCTTACACTGTTGGGTGCTGACTAGCATGCAGTGGAAAACTGGGATTCAGTATCATTCCCCTCATTTGCATAGGTTTGCCTGCTGATGCATAGTTACAGGTCCCACACTGAGCCTCCCCCCTTAGCAAGCACTGTTCACTGGCCATGTTGTCTTCTGCCTGCCACTGAGTATAATGGCAAAATAGTGATTTTGGTTAGAATGCTTATTTTAGTTTTTTTTCTTATTTTTCGCCCAGTCCCATTTGCCCGCTGCTGCCCTAGGCTTAAACAGCCGATATCAGCTAAAAAAAAATAAAAGTTGATTTTTTTTTTATTTTTGCAACTGTTTTTCATGCCAGTGGCCTTATACTAGGCATAATATCCACCCTTTATTTGGAGCTGTCATGGCTCCCTTTTGTAGTTTGCAGAAATGTACTCCCGTTACTGGCAGAGTACATTTCTGCAGATTACACTAGTCCTGCATGGCCGGCTTCCAGCTTCCTGTATCACAAATTCACCCCATTTGCATGGATTTCTCCTGCAAATGGGGTAATTTGCATATAGGGGCTAAGTCCGTGCAGGACTAGTGCAGGAGCATTCGTGCACGTCCCTAGAGCTTATTCCTGGATCGCACGGCAGACATATTGTCCGCTGAAGCCCCTGCACACCATGTAGGGCTTGCTGAATCCGGGGGATTGAAATGTGTTGTTGAATATGTAAAATAAATATCTGATGAGAAAAATAGTCAAATACAAATAAAGTGGAAATTTTAAAATGAAAAAAAAAAACTAGAAAAACACATTAGAGAGGTAACAGTGGATGAATAAAAGTGAGAAATGTAAAGAGTGTACCTGACGTAGATGGATTATGACATGTATTTTATAAGGTATGCGAGATGAGAAAGGAAAGGGGTTATTGGTGGTATTGAAGGAATGATTAAACAAACTGAAGGCATCCAAGGTGCCAGGATTAGCCTTGTTTGTTTTGAAATATGTGTTCAAAACATACTGAATGTGATGGAAAGGACACCACAGGCTGTGGTCATGGGAGGTGTCAAATCGTACTGCTATTATGAAAGTATTTGCATTGGAACAGTTCACAAATTAGTTTTTTTTTCTTTCTTTCTTTTCTTAGGTAGATCAAAATTAGAATTTGGTAAAAGTAGTAGATTTAATAGGTGAGAGGATGGACTAAATATTTTAGGAGTAAGAAATGAGAAAGACTAGTCAGCTGAGTGAAGTTTATTATGGAGAGTGTGTAGATTAAGGACTGAAGGTATTAGAGATCTGAGATTGTAGAGGAATGTTCTTCTGGTAAAGTCTGATGGCAAAAAAATGGGACAGACTTAAGGACAGAGCTTGAATACAAGGGCTCCTAACAAGAAAGCTGACCCATGCTGCACTGGAAGCCTTATAGTTATGTAGAGAGTGGTACAGTAATGTTGTTTTGACTGGAATAGAATACTTAATCTGCAGATATTCTTCAAGGCCATTTGAAGGGAAGTAAGATCCTTTTTTTGATGCAGCTACAATTGTAGGGAGTCATTATTTTGGAAGAAGCACATCTTTACCTATTCCTATTTAGCAGCTAATCAATTAATTGAATGTTATTTACTATTATACTGTCAGACTGAAAGACACTCACAGAAACTACTTTCAGAGACAGTGGAGTGTCTCCTTTTTTTGTAATGTACAACCTCAGAGTAGGTATATAAGTCCATGAGGTGTGTGGGGGTATCTCCACATCAGGGTGCAGTGAGGTTACCCCCCCCCAACAGAAAACGTTTTACTTCACGTTCGCTGAAAGTGGTTTCAGTTGGTTTATTTCAGAACACTAGCATTCAGAGAAATACTTGTAGAAATTTAAAACTCATTATACTCCGCTTTGAATACAATGCCCCCCTTGAAGTCACCTTAGGAAGCATATCAAGCAATTTGAAGGACTCTAGAGGTCTGTAACTAAAAAAATCAGGAGTTAAAAGATCTAAATTACAAAGACAGACTGGAGGCTTTATCCGTTTACTCAGTTTCTTACACACTTCTTAAGGGAGGCCTGTTCTTTGCTTACAGTGAAATAAGAGATCTAGTACTCCAAGAACTCTTGTATCACAGTAAATCAAACCGTCCAGCTCACACAATGTCCAGAGATCTAAATCTACTCAAAAAAATAAGTAAGGCTGCAGAGAGGGGTAGATTTATCCCACAGTGTCTATTCCTTCTCTGGAACAACCCCCTCTCCAAGTTAAACAGTGTGACACACCATCTGCATTTAAAAAGGAGCTGGACAACTGGTTGGGTATTCATAAATTTACCCCAGGTATGAGTGGTCTGGCCCTGCTTGAAATGAATGGTGATGTGGGTACTGGCAAGGTAGAAATGACATTGAGGCTCATTTGGCTTCCAACTGCTATGTTCCTATGAACTATCGCTAAGGAAGCAATTGAAAATATAAAGAAAAGGAGAGCAGGAAACTAGAGTTGTAGCATGTGATATAATGAAAGCTTTTGGCAACCTATGGCATGACCAAATGTGTCAATTCTTAAGGCGTGTAGGGTTTGGAGTAAGGTGATTATATTTTTAGAAAATGTGTATAGAAGCATGTGAAAGTATCAGTAAATGAGCTGTTAAAGTCTGACAGTTCACACAGAGGATAAAAGCTATGAACTATTAAGAAGCTGCTTCCAGTGGTCCAGGTTTTGATTCCCACAACTATATTTGCCTGTTGTTCAACCCCAAGCAAGTCACTTAACTAGGCAGTGCTTTGTAACAATTGAAAAAATTAGTCTAGGCTCCTCGGTTTGGAGACAAAGCCAGCAAGGCAAGATTACATTGGTTTGGACATGTGCTGAGGAGGGATGCAGAGTATATTGGGAAAAAGATGCTAAGGATGAAGCTGCCAGGTAACAGGAAAAGAGGAAGGCCTAAGATAAGGTTTATGGATGTGGTGAGAGAGGACATGCAGGTGGCTGGTGTGACAGAGCAAGATACAGAGGACAGGAAGAAATGGAAACAGCTGCTCTGTTGTGGCGACCCCTAATGGGAGCAGCTGAAAGAAGAAGTCTAGGCTCCTCAATGGTCTCCTAAACTGCAAGCCTTATAACTATCGATGAACCGATACATCCTGGAAACAGTAAACTTAGAAGGTGAAGCTATCCAAGAGTGCAACACAAGGTGTTCCTATGAGTGGTATTGTTTGTTATGGCAGTGTAGTGAAGGAACAAGTAAAGGGTGGGGTATATGATTTAAGGGTGCAGTTTAAAGAGGAGGTACAAGTACAACTAATGTTAGGGTAAATGAGGGGTGCAGAGGAAGAACATTTTCTGAAGTCTGTAAGGTTAATATTAAATAGAACTGTAAGTTTCGGTGACAGTAAAATTGGGTGGTACTTAATTACAAATAATGTTACTGAAATAGTGGGGGTAGAATTTGGCTGTATGTTAATTAATGATAAGCAATGGGAGAGGAAGCTGAGAGGAAAAAGGGAAACATTACAAATGTGGAGGACTTCTAAGCAGATTTTTTGAAGAAAGTATATTTCTTTCAATTGTTTGCATTATTTAAGTTATGTTATTTAGTAGGAATATTTATGTTTCCTACTGTAAGACAACAGGTGTTACTGGATATTGTTTTTAGATTAATGTACAAGGCAAGACTGAATCCTGCAAACAGGGGTGGGTTTTGTATAGTAAAAAGATAAAGGAGGTTTACAGTTAATAAAGCCAGTATTACAGATGGATCAATTACATAAAAATTGGATTTAAGGAAGGTAAATGATGGAAGAGAGAAAGTGACAGAAAGAATTCTGTTTAAGAATTATGCAGAACTCCTGAAAATAATAGGAAAGTGGAACATAAAGATTTGGTTCTTGGTGGGGGTAGGTGAGCATTTTAAAAAGGTGTTCATTACGGAAGACAGATATGAAAGCTTTACCAGAATAAAAGAGCAGAATGCTATGAGTAAGTGATGGGGAAGAACTGTTATGTGAACCCATGTGAACCCATGTGAACCCATGGTTAGGGTTACAAATGGGAGATAAAGGAAACTAAAGAGAAGAAAGGAAAGTGTGAAGGACAGCTGGGAGTACAAGGATAATGCTGAAGAAACTGTTTACTAAAGACTGCGCCCTCCACACCCCCTGCTACTTAAATATATCAACTCCAAGATTGCACTTAGTGTAGTGAAGTGCAATCTCGGAGATGATATATTTAAGTAGCAGGGGGTGTGGGGGGGGTGCACGGGGGCTTTCCCTCTGCATATAGTTGAAGGGTAATATGTTTCTGTACGTACTTGTGCTGGAATATAGTAAGTGTTGGTATCCTGTGCGTTTTCAGGATTTTGAGTTTTCAGTATTTTGAACTTTCAGGGTTTTGGTCTCAGGATTTTGGGCTTTCAGGATTCTGTGGTGCTCCTATATATATATTTATATGTGTATATATATATATATATATATATATATATATATATATATATATATATATATATATATATATATATATATATATATATATATATATATATATATATATTTATAAATGTTTACAATTAGGAAAAGCGAATGCTTTTTCATGTTGTAAAAAAAGTGAATGCTCATGTGAGCAAATGTTCTTCCTAATGGAGTTTCTGCTGGCAGTCTTTTGAATGGGATCACTGTACAATGGGGTAAGGAAATGTGCCCTTATCCTGTTGTTGTGCAGTCTTGGAGTTGGTATATATAGTTAGCTAGGGTGTGTGGGGGTGCATCCCCCACATAGATGGTGCAGGGGGCAAACAAAAACTAGAAAGTAATAATTGTTCTTTTGTTAGCGTTTACTCATATGAGTTTTTGCGCTAAACTGATCACTGTTTAGAAGTGCACTCATATAATTGCCTGTCGTTTCATGAGGCACTCATTTGTGTGTGTGTCTGTCTGTTTATGTGTGCATGCATTTTGTTATGTTTTAATAAAGCAACCCTTTTCTTATTAGTAAGTGTCATGTGGTCTTTTCCATCCACTCAATGTACCTCCAACTCTAGCTGATAGGATGTAGTTTAATGTTTTATCTATACAATGAAACAGGCAGGAGTGCAGCACCCCACTTGCACTGCAGTACATTATCACTATTAGGAGACAAATGCAAGTACATATTATGTAAAGATAACACAGTATTCTGATCTTCTAGTATTAAAGGTGAGTGTGAATGATTTCACTGCTTACGGTGTTCCTAAACTCATACATTATTCATATGTAAGTCTATTGCTAGATCAACATGAGCAATTAGTACGTTGAACTTTGAGAGAAAAATCGCAAAAGACACTAAAGATAATCACAAGGCCTTCTTTAGTTATGTTAGAAACCTGGGTGGAAACTCCCAGATATGCTCAGAGTTGGTCCAAAATGACAAAAAATACACTGAACCCACAGATATTGCCAACATACTGGCAGATAGGTTCAGTGCAAATTTCTCCCCCCCCCCAAAAGGAGAAATATCTATCCCAGCTGAATGTAGCCTCCCTGACATCTCAGATGTCCAGGTGAGAGCCGCCCTCTCCAAAGCTAAAAACACAGCATCAATGGGACCAGATGGTGTCCCGGGTTGCGTGCTACATGAACTCCAAGAGGAACTAAACTCGCACATAAGGCTGCTGTTTAATCTTAGCCTTACTACAGGATACGTACCCAAAGAATGGCGTACAGCAACAGTGGTTCCACTCCACAAAGGAGGTGCTTCTACGGACCCTGGAAATTACCACCCCATAAGCTTGACGAGCCTGGTCTGCAAAGCTATGGAGAGGATCATTATGGAACTCATAAACAAAGACATTGGGGACCTACAGACACTTGATCCTACCCACTTCGGCTTTGTTAAGGGCAGATCCTGCCTTTTGAACCTGGTTGACTTTTTTGAAACAGTCACTAAGGCCATTGATGAGGGTAAGGCAGTTCACACAGCCTACCTTGACCTTGCAAAAGCCTTCGACACAATACCCCACTCGGGCATCATAGACAAGCTCACCAGCTTAAATGTAAACCCATATGTCATAAGATGGGTTGCAAACTGGCTAAAGGACAGAACCCACAAGGTCAGAATTGCTGGAGCCATGTCAGACTCTAAGCCAGTCACAAGTGGTGTCCCACAGGGCTCGGTCCTGGGACCGTTCTTGTTCGGCATTTATTTTTCAGAGGTACAAGCAAACATAGGAGGATTGTGGCTGACAAAGTTTGCAGATGACTGTAAACTGGGCACCATAATTGATACTCCAGCGGACACAAGCATCCTTCAGAAAGGCCTCACAGAAATGGATAACTGGTGCCAGAGCCATGGCCTTAAACTGAACGCCAAAAAATGTATAGTCATACCCTTTGGGAAAAACAAAGTACCCACAAATTACCACATAGGTGGTAATCCATTAATTATGGAAGAAGTAATCAGGGACCCAAGTTGACAGTAACCTCTCATTTGACACCCACATCGCCAAAGTGGTTAGGAAGACCTTCTGTATTGCCCACCTTATCATGAAAGGATTCACATCTAGATCAAGAGAGGTCATTGTGCCCCTATACTCTTCCCTTATCAGGCCCATGATTGAGTACAGTGCCCCATTTGGTATGTACCTTACCCGGCACCTGCAGCAGTTAGAAAGACCCCAAAAGTACCTCACCAAGAGGATCAAGGGTCTCAAACATATGTCATATGCTGCCAGACTGAAGAAACTCCAGCTCTATTCAGTCGCATACCGCCTACTCAGAGGAGATCTATGCCTGACGTACAAGACCATGTCCAATCCGGAATTAATGGACATGCTCCACCTGAAAAAATCCAAATCCACCAGAGCCACGAGAGCGAGAGATTTGAACCTCAACACAGAAATAAATAGGACATGCTGGAGGGACAGATTCATAGCCCAGAGGCTCCCTACACTCTGGAAAAGAATCCCAGTCCATGTTAGGCAGAACCCCTCACTGACTCTCTTCAAGAGAAATCTTGACGAGTGGATGGGAGATCATAGGTTTACCCCGGGGGTCATCTCTGTGTCACTACTAGACAGAGGTACAATAAACTAAACCCTAAATGGGCACAGTATTATCATTCCAAAGGGTGGCGGAAGCCACACACACTCTGGCTAGGCTTATAAATGCCCTAGGGCAGATAGCCTATATGAACCTATGAACCTATGAGCATTAGGATCATGAGCACCCACAAGGCTCATGGATCAATGTGTAGGAAAAGAAACAATGTATGCAAGATTTGTCACAGGAATAAAATTGCCTAGAAATGACTGTTTAGACAGCATATATAAAATATGATTTTTTTTACTCAAAGTTGTAGCAGTTACTCTGTTTAGCACCATCTGGCAACTAACTTTAAAGTGCAAATAAAACAGTTGGACACAGTCTTTATGGTGAAATCAAGTCAGGATCAAGTAGTTCGTGAATACCTTGAAAGGGGGGGGTAGCATGATTTTTAAGGAAGACTGCATATCTAGTGTGACACCCAAATTTCCATGACCTGAAACTTTGAAGAATAAACTGCATCAAGCAAAAAGCAGTACATTTCGATAGTCAGTGTTATATCGTGAAAGTAGCTTGCAAGGAGACAAAGCCCCCTGCACCCCAGAATGTGGGGGATTGTACCCTTATATGCCTGCAGCTTAAATATCTGCTAACTCAAAAGTCATTATACCGCTAAGAATTGAGAATCCTTGGACATAGTATAATTATATATTCCCCAACATTTGTACTCGTCCGTTCCTACAACTTCCTCCTCAGAATTTCAGAGACATTCTTCAAGAACCACCAGGACTGACAGTGAAGTATCTGGGAAGATTATTATCTAACTATACAATGTGATAAAAGATGTCAGGGAGCAGAGCTTTGTATCTATTGCTGTGTATAATCAAGACATTTTGCAACTGGTACTCTGTATACAGGACATGGTATATTAGCTAACAAAATCTTCATAGGAATTAAGTTAGGTACCAAGGCACCATTGCCTCAGTAGATGTATTATGACATAAACATATTAATAACCTTTTGTTCACCATGACTCTTATTATTTGGATTAAAGCTGAGTCCCATAATGCCTTTGATAGAGTACAGTCAACTTAAAAGCAACCTTCATGTCACAGGGAATCAAAACTGCCGCCAACAGACATTTTGTTTACAACTGTTATACATTAGAAGAGGTTTATAGTTTGCATGCAGATATCACAGTAATTCTTTCAGAAGGGTTATGGCTTCTAGTAACTCACTTTAGTATGCATAGCCTTTTGATATTGTTAGCCACTATAGCAATGCCTGTAAGATTGGAATTGTTGATTATAATAGGCGAGTTCACATAATTAGTTTCATTGTAATAAAACAATGATAATGCACTGCTCTATCCCTGTTCTTTATTCTCAGTCTTAGAGAATTAGAGTTCAGATAAATGCATTGTGTTACAAGGCAATAGCGTGATGCACAAATGTCCTTCAGGAGTAACTTGAAATGCAAGATTCTGGTTGCATTGCTCAGTCCGAATATAGACATCAGGCTAATGAGCTGTTTTTACGCAAAAAGGTTATTCTGTTTAATTAAAACATTTGGGAATTCACACACTTGTGTGTTTTAATGTTTTATGTGATGCATTCTATGTTTTAATTTTTCAGTAGTCAAAACAACTGGCTTCAGATAAAGCAGGTTTTCTTTGCCCTTAAGAATCCAAAACTTACTTTATTGTTTCTTTGTATCAGTTTTACTGCAACATACATACATAAATACATAATGAATGCATTCTTAGTGCGCAGCCTAACATAAGAGGCCGTGACACAGAGTCATCAGTTTAGAGAAAATACTATTTATAGTGTAAAATATGTATTTTTTAATAACTATGGTAAAAAATTGACAATATTCCTTAGTTATTTGTTTTAGCTTGTACAGGAAACGCAGTGTTTGAGCTTCTTTTTTTCTAGTAAACGAAGAGCAACAAAAAATAATATACTACAGGTGTAAAACAGTCTCCCTCAAATTAAAAAACAATCATGTTGTGTCGTTTGGTAAGAAACAAACTTGGGTGAACCATGATTCATGGAGAAATGAGTATGGGCTGTTAGAGTTCTTCTGAGGGGATGGCAGTTCTTATTTCCTGAGAAGAGGTACTGAATTCTTTGTTGAAACAATGGCACAAGGCAGAGGTCCCGTAATGCTCTGTATCAAAGAGTTCAGTAGCAAGAAAAGGCTTTGGGGTTATAAAGCATGTTTATGGTTCTATATGAGCATGTTGATGTGTTGTCCCTGCCAAGTGGGAAATGTAGTGATTCAGGAATTGTATTGCTGATGACTGCCCCCTGCTGCTCACCAGATGAAACACTGGATATCTTCTCTGTAGAGGACCACAGCAGCAGTAAATCATTATGTATGGGCTTACCCAGCTACCACTGTTCTGTTTCCCAGACAGAATTTTTTCTAAGTGTTGGCATATTCTCTAAAAAGAACCACATTTGGTCTCACTCCTTGCTTAGGTATTGATGTAGTTGGTGAAAGGGGCTGCTCTATATCCCATGTTGTTCCCTATTCTCTTAATTTCTTATTACTCCATCTGAGAGTTGTTCACCCCACAGCCATGCTAGAATTATTTTGTACAGTTTAATTTCTCATTAAAATGTTTTGTTTATTACTCATGAGATTTGACTTTCTTTTTATTGAGTGTCAAATCAGATAATGTTGTATAAAAGGTTTTAATAAATATGTTTGTGGCAAACAGTTTGTTGCAAAATGTTTCCACACATGGAGTGTGTTTTGTTTATGCCCCAACCATAAAGTCAGTGAATGCACTCAATCTACAAAAGCAGTTGCATCGATAGTCATAAATGTGTATGTTGTCTAAACCATAGTAAGATTTTGAGGGTGGATTGTTTGAATGGAATCTTCTACAAGTAGCAGGAGTCTGAGATATTTCAATGTATGGGGAACTTTTTCTTGTACATCAGAAAAAAACAAGAACAAATCTTAGGATTATATGTAAAACCATGGAAAGAATTATCATGGAGATGATCAATAGAGGTATAGTAAACTTCCAGTCAATGGACCCAACCCAGTCTGGTTTCGTAAAGGGAAGATCTTGCCTACTCAACCTGGTAGACTTCTTTGAAAAGGTCACCAAAGCAATGAATGAGGGCAAAATCATTCACACTGCCTACATTGACTTGGCCAAGGCATTTGACACAATACCCCACTCGAGCATTGTTGACAAACTCAAGAGGTTAAGTACAAACCTGTAGGTCACCCGGTGGATAGCTAACTGGCTCACAGACAGGACCCAGGACGTTAGAATTGGGGAGTTCACCTATACAAAGAGGCCAGTCACAAGTGGAGTCCCTCAGGGATCAGTCCTTGGATCACTCCTTTTTGGCATGTACTTCTCGGAAGTCAAGGACAATGTCACTGGTCTCTGGCTGACTAAATTTGCACATGGGGGTGCAGAGGGGCTTGCCCCCCTGCATAAACGTACTAAACAGTGTCTGGGATGTTATTTCTAGTTGCTTTATAGTTTTCGATGATTTGAGATTCGATGATATGAGTTTTCGGCAAAATGAGTTTTCAACGATTTGGTCTAGTTGATTTGAATTTCGATGAAATGAAATTTCGATGATATGAAGTGGAATCGTATACACACACACACACACACACATATATATATATATATATATATATATATATATATATATATATATATGTAAAACCTAAACCCAGCACATTCCTACCCCTAGAATTCTGATACATCCTAGCATTCTTCCTTAGAATGTTACATTATTGCTGTATTCCTTGGTCATTCACTTGTTTTTTTTTTTTTTTTCAAAACTCTATTTATGTTTTCTTATTTATACATAATTAGCAAACAGCCCAGTAAAGACAATTGTCAACAGTTAAAGTGGTACAGTTGAGTGAATATTGCATTATACATGCAAAACTATGTAAAATAGCACAAATAAACGATGTACAATCATGCTAAATGCCCAATCAAGTAAGCAAAATAATAGACATTATCCAATGTAACCAATTAGACAATAACAATAAAACTTTAATACGCGTATTGAATAAAAGAAAAGAGAAAGAAAAGAACGTATTAAAGTAAGTGTGAATAGTTCAAAAGCCCATCACAAGGATTAAGGAAAAGAAGTGCTGTACTTTATTCTGTAGTATTTTCCAATAATCGAGAAAATGAGAATGTAATTTTTGGCTATACATTAAATTAATACTTAGGGCCATTAAGTATTGGATAGCCATTTGTTTAAAACCTGTCAATATAAGAAGGGTTTATCTTTACAGTTCAGGGTGATATAATATTTGTTAAGGGTAAAGAGAGTGACTAAGATACAATTTACTTGTATTTTACTGATCACATCTCATATCTTACTGCATAATTCACTAGTCTGCTCATAATTTCTGATGTTATACTTCCTGCTTGGACTATACCCACAAACTGAACCTATTGTCAGATTGTGTCATGAGGTAATTTCACTCAAATGTCTGTTAGGATTTCCTCAAAAAATTCCATTGCTGGCATAATACTTTTTTTCATACCTTAATGTACAGAATTATATCTGCTACAAGTTATGAAGGTGTATGTCCTACTGATAACCTGTCTCAGTCTGTCATAAGTCAAGGAGTGAACTTGGTGCCTGTTGTGTGTTATTCTTTGCTACAAGATGTCAGTATCTGTAATGTTAAAAGCTTAACTTGTTTGTTATGCCTTCTGTCTCACGCACTCTCTTATGAGTCACATAGGTTCATAGGTGATTATTATTCTAAAGGCATAAGAACCCTTACAAGCCTAGCCATTATTATCCAAAATTTACCCAATTTTCAATCCCTAAGGGCTAGATGATAGCTCAGGTTTGTGCCTATGCCTCTGAGTATTTTACTGACTGCCTCTTTCCATAAGGAACATTGGCGCCACCTCAAGAGTGAATTTATGATTCCCCGTCCATTGGTCCAAACTGCATTTGAAGAGGGTCAGGGAAGGTCTCTGCTTTACATGAACAGGAAGCCTGTTCCAGAGAAGGGGTAATCTCTGAGATACATATCTGCCTTTCCAGCATGTTTTGTTTATGTCACAGACCAGGTTTAGATCCCTAGATAGGGTGACCTTCATGCAGTTTATCTTGCAAATGTGTAACAGTTCCATCAGGACTGGATATCTGAGGGCCTTGTAGGTTAGGCATAGATCATCCCTTAATAGTAAGTAGGAGACAGAGTAATGGGATAGGGCTTTTAGTCTATCCATATTGGACATGTTGTTTATACCCTGTATGTTTTTTAAGGAACTTCTGAGATGGTTTCAGCTGTTGCAAGTGCCTGGTCAAGTAGGTGCCAGAAGGTGCAGTGTACTTGATTATTGGTCTGATGAGGGCCAAGTACAGTGGGACTATAACCTCTTTGGGTCTGGATGCTATGCATTTACTTATAAGCTGTGCCTCATAGAAGGACTTTCTTACCACTGTGGACACATAGTGGTCAAGGTTCAGGCTACTATCTATCTAAGATCTCACCTCTGAGCCCACTCTTAGGGGTATGCAATTAATGTTGTGATTTGCAGAGATATTTGACTTCTCAAAGGCTATGATTATGCATTTTTTTTGCATTTAGTTGTAGGCCATGGCTCTGGCACCAATCACTTGTCTAATTCAGACCTTTCTGAGGGATATCCAGATCAGTGGGTGATTCAAAGATTGTCCCAACTTGCAGTTGTCAGCAAACTTAATCAAACAAAGGCCCTCTACATTAGCCTTGACTTCAGATAAGTATATTCCAAACAGGAGAGGTCCCAGCACTAAGCCATGTGGCACACCAGTAGTAAATGGCCTCTTACTGGATCTGGATTCACCCTCTCTAACAACATGTTGCCTGTCCATGAGCCATTTCGCTATTCATCTGGTGACATAGGGATTTATGCCCAGTTCTGTGAGTTTATGTGTAATACCCAAGTGGGGCATTGTATCAAATGCCTTAGCCAGGTCAAGGTAGGCAGTATGCACTGCCTTACCCTAATTCATGACCCTAGTGACTTTCTCAAAGAAGTCCACCAGACTGAACAGACATGACCTGCCCTTGACAAAGTCAAACTCAGTTAGGTCCAGTGTTTGGAGGTTTCCTATGTTGTTATTTATCAGGTCCATGATTATTCTTTCCATGGCCTTGCATACAAGACTAGTTAAACTTATGAGTCTGTAATTTCCTGAGTCTGTTGATGGTCCCCCTTTATGCAGAGGTATGACTGTCCTCCACTCCACGGGGACAAAACCAGTCTGTAAGCTTTGGTTAAATAGCGATCCTAGTGGGCCTCATAGGTCATGTTTCAAGCTATTTAAGAGGCATCCTGGGATATTGTCAGGACCCATCAAAGCCGTGTTTTTAGCTTTAGAGAGAGCAGTGGCAACCTGTTCTTTGGTGATAGCTGGTACAGGAATAGTGGAAGGTATTTCTTTGAGCTGAATTTATTGTCGAGCAGATTTGTCTTATCTTCTGGCTCAGTACAGATGATGCCATCTACAACTAATTCTCCACAATGTTGGGTGTTGCCCTTAAGATTATGGACATAACTGAGAAATGCCTTATAGTTATTCTTAGCTTGGAAGAATATTTTTGCCTCAAAATTTGCTTTTGAAGACTTGACTAGTTCCCTGATTTTGCTTGTTTAGGCTAATGAGGAAGTTGTTGCTCTGTTGTACACATTCTCTCTCTTTTAGACACGAATTCCTTTGTTTTGCTCTACAACCTATTTATACCCGGGGTTCACAAAGGTGCTTATTTTTGCAGTTTGTCCGAGGCTTATTTTGGTCTGGTACTGCTGTTTCTATGTAGTTGTTTATATGATCATACAGGGCTTTTGTGTACACCTTTGCAAAGGCTTCTGTGCTTTCTGGGTTTGGCAGAGCTTGGAAACTAGCTATGCTGTCACTTAATAGGATGTAGCTTACTTTAGAAAACTTCTTAAAGGTTTTGGGGTTAGGTAGGGGGTTCTGGTTTTATATTTATTTCAATGGAGACTCTTTGTGATCTGATCTAACCAGTGAGGATATCACACCTCTGGGGGTGCAATGCTCTCCCATATTTGTGAGTGCCAGGTCTAGGATATTTGCACCCCTAGTGGGAGTGCAGACTAGCTACTCCAGAGTATTTGGATTGATAAAGTCTAGAAATCTTTGAGCCTGCATGTTAGTGGTCATATATGCTTCCCAGTTAATGGAGGGGTAGTTGAAGTCACCCAGGAGTATGGCATTGCGCTGAATGGTAAGTAATACTAGTAACTTTAGGTATGAGGTATGGGTTTCCTGGTTCATGGTGGGGGGCCTGTAGTTAGAAAAGATATGGTAATAGATTTCTGCTGTGTTTAGTTGGACATGGAGTACCAGAAGCATGTAATATTGTTTGACCAGTCTTGAGGCATGCTTATGCTTTATGAATATGGATACAACTACACCTTTTGCCCTTTTATGTGCAGTGGGTGACTGGAACATGTGAAAGCCATTATAGCAATGCCTTGTTGAGGTGCTTTCCATGGCTTTGAACCATGTTTCAGTAACTGCACAAAAGACAGCATTCTCCAGGGTATGCAGTGCCTTCAGAGAGTGTAGTTTCTTGTTGGGACTCCTACCATTGAGTAGTAATACCTTTAGCTTATCCTGAGTAGATTTTGCTATTTTGGGGGATTTGTCTGTTTGGCATTGCATTAAAAAGGTATTACGGGGTAGATAATGTTTTGGCAAATATCTTAAAGCCTAGTGGTGACAGGTGAAGACCATCCCTGGCAAAGTAGCATGGCCTGTCAGTCATGTTCCCCAGGTTGACAAACATTAGACCCCTTTAGAATGACACCAGTAGCTAAGCCAATTATTAAAGTCAGTCATTTTCTGTTGGTATTGCGGCATCAGCCTTGGAGATGGTAGAATACTGCTCAATGCATGGCCCTTACCTGCCTGTGATACACATTCTGAGATCTTAATCATGTCTCTCTTCTTATTGTCTGGGGAGGTAATTTCAGGTCATTTACACACACATGGGCTATGACTGAGTCATACTGGTACTTGAGATTCAGTGACCTGAGTGCTTGCATGATCTGATGAATCCTCACCCATGACAGACAACTAACTGCAACCTTCAACTTATCCAGCCTGGTGAGAGGGACATCAGTGTGTCTCATAACGGAGTGTCCTATAACCAAAATATTGGTTGTGTGGTGTTGTACCTTATGGGCTTGATAGTTGAGGCACAATGAGATGTGGTTTTATGTGCTGTGGTGGGGAGTGTATTGTTTGTGTGCATGCAGAGTTTCTCAGGACTGCATCTGAGAAGTCTTTGAGGTTTGGGTAAGTTACATGTGAGCACCTCCACATATGTGAATCTGTGCATCGGGTCCTTTGTAACTGTGGTGAATGTTGTGCATGTGTCACTGAAATCTGTTTGGCATTTTTGTGTCTGTTTGTGGAAGTCTTGCCTCTAGTAACATTGTGTAACTTCATCTCTCACATACTGTATTTGTCTATTCCAGAATTAAATGGTTGTCAGTGTACATAGGACAATTGCTACATTGCCTCGGGATGCCCGTGTCCACCAAGCTAGATGCAGAGATAGCAGGAAAGTGTCTACCCATGATTGCAGGTCCTTAATATGTGCTTTACAAAGGAAAAGAATGAGGGGTGTTTGCAACTGGATGAGGGATGGGTGCTTAGTTAATGTAATCTACAGCTACCCTGTCTGGTGATGCTGCCCAGCATGCAAACTAGTTGCACCTTAAGTAGCGCGGGACTGCAGAAAATTTCAGAGGCAGTTTTTATAAGGAAAGTACAACTTCTAGTGATTGTGTATATACAGGGCACCACTAACTGCTATTGCATGAATAGCAGTGTCAGGCAAATGCAAGGCTTATATGGAAGCAGAAAAAAGCAAGTTTTAAACTAGAATACCCAAGGGTCAATCAGGTAAGCACACAATAAGCTTCCCACCAGCAGTTCCTAGCTCCTGTCAAAAGAGTGCAGACTTTTACCCTCTTAATGTAAAATGACTGGTTTGGAGCACAGCTGTTAGGGACCCATAAAAACAGATGTCTAAAAGCACTGAAACACTAGACACAGCGTATTTAGATACTAAAAATGCAGAATATCAATCCTTACAGCAGTGAAAAAGTGCAACTTAAAACTCTAAGCAAGTGCAGAAAAACAAAACAAAAAAAAAACAGAGAAATCTCTGTGAATGGGATGAAAACAAGCAATACAAGTGCAAAATAATACTTAACTGATTTCTACAGTGACCCAGCTCTGTCTGATCTATAACAAAACCAACGTAATGTGCAATGTTTATACAATGTTTCATGGAGTCATCTTACCCAAGCTTCTACTGAAAATGGATTTGTATCTCAGTTGAATAGCACACTGTGCCAAAATGTAGAGCAATAAATAGATAGACAGATAGACAGACAGGCAGATAGGGATTAGGTAGGTAAATGGGACCAGACAATTAATTAGTTGTTTCCCATACAGCATCAGAGAAACCCTAACATTGCCAGTTATAATAAACAAAATGCTAATAAGTGGACACATCCCCAGTCTATGGTAATATACCATAGTGGTACCAGTTAGAAAGGATTGGTCACATCAGATCCAATGATTTTCAAACCAACAGAACAGATCAGTATTTCATGCATGATCCTGAAGGGGGTCACAATGGAGCTTATCCAAGAGTGGCACGAGACCTAGTTTTGTTGGATATGGAATGGTATAATTTTATTAATGGAAGATTTGACCTTTTAAATAGTATTGTAATTATATTAGGGAAGACAGTCCTCATAAAGGAATAACTGATAAAGGGAAGGGATTAAATGTCAATTTGTATGTAATTCAATAGGTAAAACTTCTTAAGCATAAAGAAGAAAGCCAGTGTATGGGTTACCAGTGGCGTACCACAGGTCTTTCCACAGGGATCACTTATTTTTGGATTATTATGAGATGTAAAAGTGGGATATGGGCTCTGGTAACCTAATGTGCTGATGAGTAGAAAGTGAGAATCAAACCTTTGAGCATAAGATCCTGCAAACCCTTTTATTTCAGTACAGAAATGTAATACTGACACCTCTGTGTCATTTGTATTGCATGTCATATCATAGTCATAACATGGTGTACCAAAATAAATTCTCTTCTTAATAATATTAGAATGGCTTTTTAATAATTCTGGGGAAACTTAAGTTAGGAGTAATTGGAGTGAAAATAACAGATGGTTTAACTGGGAAGTACACAATGCGGAGACAAAAAAAAAACATTCAGTGGTATTGATTCAAATTTGGGGCAATTTCTAGATTTTGTTATTTTGCCTTTGTCCATTTTGTAAATCTTAATAACCATTGTAAATCACTATGGATCCTCTTCTGGGGGAAGATGTTCCCTTATCCATTTCACAATGAAAAGGTCGTTAAACTGTAGCAAAACTGTAGGGACCCTGCAGGTGGTTAAATATTGATGTGGGCTCCCCAAGATCTCAGTAATTCTCTACACAATCCATATAAAATTCCAAGAAAAAAACACATACAACATTCACTGGAGACAGTCATCAGCTTCAGAGACATCCTGATATTTTCAGCCCTTTGAAGGTGACATTGTAATACTATGCTCAATGCCTTCAAAACATTCGTTACACATTTCCAGGAATGCCTTTTACAAATACTGAGAACATTTTTGTTTCCCACAGTCTTTACTTTTTTGTTACTGTGCATTTGCAGCACTTGACAGTAATGTACCATATGATGAATGAATATACATTTAATCTAATATAAACATGTTTGTCATACATTTAAAATATACTAACTAAAAAAGTAACAATTTAAACTAAAATATTGTTCACATGTAACATTTTTTCTTATAGAATGTATTGCAAGAAGTAGATATGAATACATTTTATAATTAGCTCCCCCATATAAATGTGTAACCCAGTGATACATGAAGTTTCAAACTATTGAGACGAAAGAACTTATATATCTATATATATATATATATATATATATATATATATATATATATATATATATATATATATATATAATGTATATTGGATCGGTACTGATCCCCGAAGGAACTTTTCACCGAAGCACAAACAACCAGGCATACTTCCGCGAAAGTGCTTTTTTCCGAAAAAGCACTTTCGCGTAAGTATGCCTGCAGCTAGGGGGAGTTGTGGGGGAATGACTGTTGTGGAGATCATACTACAGTGCAGATAAGGGAATATTCCCTTTTCCTCACTGTAGTGCGATCTCAGAGTGAGAATATTAAAGTAGGGGGTGTGGGGGGCACGGGGGGATTGCCCCCTGCATAAAAGTAGATTTATTGTTTTTTTTAACGCACTTTAACAAAAATGCTTTTTCAGTGAAAGTGATTTTGTTAAAGTGTGTTCGGTGATTGTGGATTTGGACTATTGAACTTTCATTCAATAGTCCTAGATCTATATATATATATATATATATATATATATATATATATATATATATATATATATATATATATATATATATGTGTAATTTTTTAATGACTTTTTTGCTTATAAAGTGCATTTCTAATCTTCACTTGTCAATACGCCTTTGAGAATACACGCATTTTGTAGATTTAACTGAATGGATATACGGAGTGAACTGTTGGGAATCGTAAGGAACACAGAAGGTGTTGTTTTTGTTACCATAAAACCAAAAATGTCATTTCAGTAAGGAAAACTGTGCAAAAAAGTGGAATAGTGTCACCAATATCAGAGTAAGCCATTTTTACCAGGAATAATTAGTTGTGCTTCACAAGGTAAAGCCAGAGAGGCTGTCATCCAGGCAGCCATGAGTGTGCATTGTGCTCCTGCTTGCACTCAGTTCCTCCCATCTGCTCCTGTAGTGGTGAACACACTCTTCCTCTCACCTAGATGAGTCTAATGTACCCCCCAGAGCAAGGTCTTATGGCAACTGATCACACTAGTCCCTGGGCAGGGAACTAAACAGTGAATGCCCCCTACCCCCTCAAAGCTTAGCATCGTTTAGAATGTGAGAAATTAGGGCATCTTTCTAACTCCACCCCATGCAGTGATATGTATGCCTGCATCACTGCAGGAGCTACCAGTGCCCCTCTGTCTATGCATACATGCTCCCCCCATGCAAAGATAAGGGCTACCATCACCGTCTTAGGGGAGTGATTCCCAATACTATCACCTGCTTTCCCTGCTCTGGGCCTCTGATCACAGCACAAGAACAACAGAAACATTGGTCAGGAGCCACCACACTCTTTCCTGAGAATGAGTAATCCATATCTGCTCATTTGCCATCCTCCCCTTCCTGGTTCTTCCAGCGGCCAAGCTGTTAGTCAAACCTGGATCATCTGGGGCATAGTCAGGGCTTTACCCTTCTGTGCCACAGAGCCAGGTTGTTCCCTCTTGATTTTGTTCTCAGAATCTAGATTAATTGAGACATATTTATTCAAGATCCTAGACCACAAATTCATATTTTACTTCACACACTGACCTCATCCTGACAGATGCCCTTCAGCCTAAATGATTCTTTAGGCTAGTAGACAAGTTGCATGGACTTAATGCCCAGGCTTTTACGTAGTACCCCTGTACTGACTCACTTTTTCATGAAAACGTGTTGCAGCTTAAAGTAGTGCAGTACAAGATGATTTATTTTCTTGAAGATGCTTTAAGGCTTATTTATCATTGCACAGTACTTACAGTACTTGCACTGATAATCATTGATAAAGCAAATGCAGAATGTAGTTAACATGAGATTCAGCAATGCTGTCTGGACTGACTGACAGAAGTTATAACTCAAATGAAATAAGAAAGTATCCTCTTTTTGTGGAAGGCAGACTACCCCACTCCCCATGTAGGGGCACAATCCCCCTGTACTGTTGACTTTAAAATAACTGGGATTTTAAAGCATGTTAAGCAAAGCCAAATCTGGAGATAACAAGCATGCTAGAAAAACATCCTCTCCAGCATAAGACATGACATGTTTCATTGTAACAGATTTCAACCAGTAGCAGGTCAACAAACAAGGAGTTATTGGAATGATGACAATCCTGAAATGCACACTATACATAAACATATGTTTTAGGCCATCTGACCCAATTTTTAAGACAATATTCTATTTCCACGTCTGCTCTTTGTGTCATTTGCTGCTCATAGTGTCTAAATTATCCACAAAACCAGGTAAAAGGGGTTTCAATACATCTCCGCCTGTTGTTTGGATTGTATTTTCTTCCTCACCACATCGCCTACTCATAAGATCAGCCTTTAAATGCGAGCATAAAGTCTGCTATCGCTTAATACCAAACGCATGTACTTTAGAGCAGCACTTACTGATGAGGTGCCACTCATAAATCGGTGGCTATCCTACATGTCAAGGACTGTAATTCATTTGATTGTCTTTAGTTAGATTTTTTTTTTATTGCAGTTTCTTCAAATGCATTAACTTTTATTGGGTGAAACATGGTTCACTGCACTATTTTTAAAATTTTCCTCCACACTGTTGTTTAACCATTGAATTGGTATACATAAGGTAAGGATTGTGGGGATAAGCCACCTCCCCATATGGGTGGTACAGGGGGCTTGCTCTGAAGAGAAATTTTATTTTATTTTTTAAGGGTTTTCAACATGCACTTCTCAGTGTTAAAAACTGTTGAAGAATAACTTGATATAATATGAATTAAGTGAATGTAGTTAGTCATGAATGAACAGTATGATGGCCTGCTGGTAAGATTCCTGCCTTACAGCTACAGGTCCTGAAGCTTCAGCCAAACATCCAGTCACAGTCTTGTGGAGTTTTCATGTTCTATCCATGGGTTTTCCCTGGGTGTTCCAGTTTCCTCCCAAAATTATGCTGGTTATTTGAATATGTTAAGTCGTTCATATATAATGTATATACCCTAACATTTGTCTTCTGCATCATGGTCAAAATGGATCTAAAATAACCACAGTACTTTCCTATTAACAGAGGTCCTTTTCAGAAGTATGTTGCTGTTGTTTGTCTTTTCGGCTTTTCCCGGTAAGGGGGTCGCCACAGCAAACTCCAGTCCACTAATGATTAGCAGTTGATTTTTATGGTGCTGTTGCCAACCCGATGCCCAACCTTCAGCGAAGGCACGCCCATTCACGTATGTCTTTTGGAGGCCACTCGACCGCAGGGAGGACATGCAGACTCCACACAGAATGCATTCCAGCCGAGAATCGAGCAGGAGAACCTCTTGCTGTGAGGTAACAACGCTACCGCTGTATCACCGCGGATCCTTTTCAGAAGTATGTGACCTGTTATTGTGAGTCTTGACATTTCCAACTGAGACAAATAGAAGTAAATTCTGAAACTTACTGTTACACCTTTAATATTGTTCTGTACAGCAGGGTTTTGCCACTATGCCTACCACACTCCCACTGTTGTATACACTAACTCTGAGGTCAGTGTAGCTCAGAGTAGGGGAATTCTCCAACATACAGCAACCTCAAATCTAGAGCACATTTCTTTTATTCACACTTTCATTTCCACTTTTCTGAGAACCACATTTATGAGCCTCGGAGTTTCAAAAGGGATCCCTTAACAGCCTTTGTCTTTGTTTTACCTTTGCTAATCTTTATTAATTAATTATGCTTAGCCATGTTTTTCCCCTGCTTCATTATATTTTAGTTACTCCTTTTTTTTACAAGTATTTTTGCATGGGACATCCTGTGATGGCGTTGTTTTCTGTAGTATTTTAATTGCTGTAGTGTCTTCTAGAAAGCCACAGAATGCGTAACTGTTATTTTTCTGCTGGTGTGTATTGATGGTTATTTAAGATTTATTGGGTATATTTCACCAGTTATGCATCACTGTTATCACAGCGCTCTATAATATTTTTATAAGGTTATACTTAGAGCTTCTCAACAATCAATACAAGGAAAAGCAGATATCCATTAAGATGACATCTGACGTTGGTGTCAAAGAAAATAAAATAGTGGGGAAAAAGGGCAAGCAAAAAGCCACAGTGCCTTCTACTCCAAGAAAAGCAGAAGACATATGTCAGAGTGTACTATAAGGTAAAAATCTGTGAAAGACAGCATGGTGTAAAAGAGCTATGTGGTCAGGATGGAGAACAATGAATATCGGGAGCAAGCTGGGGCAAACTGCACATCTGGCTAGTGGAATATATAGATGAAAGGCAGGAATGTGCTAGTAGACATGTAGAAATATGTGTGCAGGCTTACACATACACACACACACACACACACACACACACACACACACACACACACACACATGCACACACAGGCACACACACACACACAGACAGGCACAGCACACACACACACACACACACACACACACACACACACACACACACACACACACACACACACACACACACACACACACACACACACACACACACACACACACACACACACACACACAAAGGTGCATGCATGAGCACATTTGAGTATGCACACATACATGAGCATGCACACATGCACACACATACACACACACACACACACACACACACACACACACACACACACACACACACACACACACGCACAGCCTACGTATGTAGAAAGGACTGTCATAAGGAACACAGTTTGCCAGTACTATAACTGATATGAGGATAATACTGCTATATCACAAGCAAAATCAATCTTAGAGACCTTCTAGATATAGTAAGTTATATAAAGGACAGTTTGATGTGTCCTTCATCACTAGCAGCATCCCTGCTGTGGCACACCAACAGTGCTCCCACATCCCCTCAGCCTCTACCTCTTTGTTTCATGTCCAATAAGATACTGCTGTTAAGTACCACGCTGGTACTGCTGATGAACAGCAATGCAACCACAGATGTGTTTCCATTCCTTTAGTACTTCATAAATGATTTTGAGATGGCCATGCTGCAGATCTCCCAGCATGTGTTCCTCTTAGATCAGCAGTTCCACATTTTTCATCAGACCAGTTTGTTAAATTATGAAAACTTATCCTGAGACTGTGTGACCTAAGGGGTTGCTCTATTAGGGAGTATACAAATGGGAGGTAGTTGCACCCCCCATCACCCAGAGATACTAAGATATTCTTTTTCCATTTTAATTAAACCTTCCATACATAGAACATGAATTATTTAATGATAATATAACTATATGTTTTATGCTTCCACTTTAATTTAACAAACCAGCAGGGGACGCATTTATTCCAACATGCAGGTAGCTATGAATTCATATTGGTTTTGTCTTAACCTCATGACAAATTGCTTATCCTTACCTGTGGAATATTACAAGACATACCATAAAATCAAGTAAAAATATCACTGTTTGTAATTTGAGGTGATAAATGCCCAAGGAAGACTATGCTATAGGCAAACAAGTGCTACAAGTAGATTTTGCTATTTGCTGCTACTAAAGCTCTCAGACTGCCTAATACCAACAACCCAGAATACTTTGAAAATATTAAACAACTGTTTTGATATAGGTTTACAGGTAAGTACTAGACTAGCTGCCCTTTTGAGCCATTTTAAGCCTAGCCAATTTCTCTTGGTGAGAATCAAACCCAGTACTTCTTGTCTGTGAGGAGAACACCTCAGCCATTGTGCTAACTCCCAACTCCAACATAGTTGTGGATAAACAATATTTGGTCCTGCAGAGCATATGCACTGAACTCTATTGTTATATTGTTTTGTTTGCTTATTGCTTGATGTTATTACTTTATTGAATTTTGTTTTATGTTTATCTTTGGTGCTTCTCTGCATTTGTAATGGTTCTTTGGTAAAAATGCACCTAAATAAAAATGAACTTGAAGGTGCATGATTCCATGGATTCCTTGTGCAAGTTTGTTGTACTATATGTATATTCCTGTATATCATGTATATTCCTGTATGCTATCATCCACAGCTCATGTACCACTTTGTGCAGCTTCTGTATGCCGTCATGGGGCATCCTATGCAACTCCCTTATCCTTCACAGCAAATGCGTGGTATAATCCACAAGTCCCGTTTTCCTTTTTCCCCAGCTCCTGCATGCCACCCTCTACAGCTTCCATATGCTATTCTCCACACAGTTAATACATGTTGTCCTCCACAGCTCCTCTATGCTGTCTTCAAAAGCTCTCATAGGTGATCCTCCACAGGGCCTGTCTGCCATTCTCCACAACTCCATTACTTATCAGTATCAGGAGCCAGTTGTAGCCACAAAACTGCAGCAGATGCTTGATCCCATCTCACGTGAATGTTTCTTTTGTGCCAAAGTCATTAGCCAACTCTATTTAGCTGGCAGCCTAGAAGGAGAAAAAAAAGCATGTAAGTGAATTGATTAAGTCTGTTTATGTACTAAAATGAGAATGTAAACCTGTAATATCAGTGGTGCAACAGATAGCTGATTCACCTTGATGCTTGGAAGATCAGAAGGATGTGGGTTCTATTTCTCTCACCAGCTGTTGGATTTCTGTCCCAGTAGTGACAGTGCTGTGCACCACAGCATAAACATAGAACTAATGTAAACAGCATTAATTAGCTAAAAAGATAAATAAATCGGCTTCAAATCTGATTATAAAAGCAGTATATGAGCCAAGCATTCCATCACTGGTATGGGCTTCATCATCAGTGAGGGAGGAGGCATCTTTCTTTCTCCTCTAAGAATTATAACTTTACTTAAAAGGGTGTTATTACTACTGCGTGACAGTTAATGGTAATCTATATTCCATTTAAATCCTTAAAGACATAATTTGCAAAGAGTTAAAGGCACTGGTATTGTTGACTTGTCAAATACATTTGGCCTCATGGATCATCCACTCCTCCTTTTCACATTGCCAAGTTTCAGATTTGTGGCCAGCCTGACATAGTGGGTAAGAATGCCATGCAAATGCAGGGATTATGCTCAAGCTAGGATATGAAGTTCAAGAATTAAAATACACCATCTAGTCACGCACAGTTTCACAGAGGCATTTAGGAAATATGAACTGTAATATTAAAAGTGTTTCAGTTCAGCAAAAAATTATGCAAAATAGCAATGTGCTAGTATGGGCTTCATAGATTTCCAGAACAAATCATTGATTAGACAAAGATCCTTTACACAGGAGGCAAAGCAACTTTATGTTTTCTCTTTATGCAAGTTCATGGTGTACAAGTTAGTGGTAAGCGTTTGCCATAATAATCATATAGTGATGTATCTGGCAGGACTGCATTCTAAATAATCTCCTACATGGAGTCCATTTATTCATATTCACTCCAAAGCACCTTAACACAACTACAAGTCTTGTAATTAGTGCTGTTAATGAGCATATGTGTTGCCTTTATTCTTGACAAAGCAGAATTATTCTGATTAGTTTATTGAGATCACAGAGGAGATGCAAAGTTGTCACTTGAGACAAAAGGAATATAAATAATGACCTCGCAAAGCCTGAGTAAAGCACAGTTACGGTGGTAAAAGAGAAGTGAAGAGTCAAACACTTGGTTACAAGGAGCTGCCTAAGAATCAGTATGTATTCCTGGACTTCAAATAAGACTGCAGCGAAGAATCTAGATTTGTTGACAATAATAGAATGATGGTGGAATGACAAACATGGATTACAAGGGGCTATACTAAGATGCTGTATAGTTCAAACTGACACGAAAGGAGAATTCACAAGTTATTTTTATATTTGGGAAGGTATGAAGGTTATGGACATTTCAAGGACATTCTTTAATGGCAGTGTGAGAAACAGTTAGACATGCAATAAGTTTTCCTAAGAATGTTACAGTAAGCTGGGCTGCATCTTATAAGTTCAGAATGTCATGCTTACTTGCAGCTGTGGTGATTAATTTCAGAAGACCTGTGCCTACCTCAAACCTTTCTTCTCTTAATATTTTGTCATTTTCTGTGATAGGCATACCTTTTTTCAAACTCAAGTATCATATCTTTAATATACCTGTCTTTGCTGATTCTCACACACATACGTGTGTATGTGTGCACATATGTTTGCACGCACAGACGGATAGAAGTACACACACACAAACAAAACCACACACATACATAGAGTAGTCTTACACCACTTCTTTCATTTTTATAAATAAAATATGTATTTCCCCTTACAACTAATTACAGTGTACTTATGTTTTAAGTATAATCTTCTCTCTGTCCTTTCTACCTCACTATACCCTCCTAAAGTCAAATATTGTTTTTTATTTTCTTTCTTGTAACATCACCCAGGAAGCCAGAGCAGTTTATGACTCCTCTCTTTGTTGATTTCTTTGAAACATGATTCTAAGGCTTCCTTTGCATCACCTCTCCCTCACTTTTTCTGTCTTTGCAATTCATCTCTGTATTATTCGCCAATGTTCTTAAAAATCATCCGTTTAGATGGCATTGTATATGAGTGGACAGCACTCGGTGTGATAATCACAGTAAAACAGGCTTTGTGGCTCTGTCCAATAACATTAACAATTCTGTTCCAGATTGCTAATGTCAGGTGCAAAAATGACTCCTTGTAACCAGGTTCCTTTACAAGTTACTAAAAGAGCAACTCCTTCCCCACTGCTTTGCAGGCTTACAGTGTCCATACTTATGATCACTGTTACATAGCTGGAAGGTTTCAGTGCATTCTCAGTGTACTTAGGTTTCCTACTAGTATTATGTCTCCCAGTTAAGTCATTCTATGTTTTTTTTTGTGTCTTTCAGCTTTTCCCGGTTAGGGGTCGCCACAGCGGAACTCCGGTCCGCTAGTGATTGGCAGTAGATTTTTACGTACTGGCTTGCAAGGCCTAACGCACAACCTTCAACGAAGGAATGCCCATTCACACATGTCGACACACAGAAGACTCTCTAACTGATAATTGAATGGGCAACATCTAACTGTGAGGCGACAATGCTACCGCAGCACCACCACCGCAGTCAGTTAAGTCATTCTATGTATTTCTGTAATTACTTTCTGTGTCTGTTATCTGATAGGGAGACTGATACATCACACATAGGAAAAAAAAGTCCATTTTCCTTTCCACAGTATGACTAATTGTGCTTAAATATCTCCTCTTGCCTGTTTCGTGTAATTTCAATAACATTTTTACATAAAGAGTATATGCTCTTAGATCTCAAGCAAGTCAAGCTAATTCACACCATTTTACTCTGTCATCAAAAATTGTAGTGATCATATATTTTCCATTCAAGGGCATACATTTGGTGATCTATACAAACCTGCATAAGATACTTTACTTCTCTTTATGAATTAATGAGAAAGTTCACAGACCTTACCTTTAAATGTTATAAAATATCATTTTTCTCTTGAAGTCACTTGACTTCACTTTTTCCCAGTATCTCCACCCATTCATATTCACTACATCAGTCATAATTTTGTTTGCAACTTTTTCTAATAATTTTGGTAGCTATATTTCTTAACATTTGTGTTTTTTCTCCTTTCTTTTCCACATTCTTTGCATATTGTTCCCTTATTTTCTTTTTTGCATTCTTTCTTTCATTTTGTCTTTCTTTAACTCTGTTTCATTTTCTTCTGTCTCTCTCCCTTATTTTCCTATAATTACAGTTTCCCTTCCTCTTCTACCCTTTTTCATTCTCCTGCTTTCACTTTTTTGTCTTGTTTTTTATTCTATTTCTTTTTTTCAGTAATGTACTTTTCTGATTAATTTGACAGAGTTGGCTGGTTTGTTATTGTTACTGTAGTAACTTTCACCAATTGTTCTTTTAAATTTCACGGTTTTCATTTTAATGTTTGGTATTTTGTGTTTTCTTTGGTTGAGTATAATTATGTCCTATTGGATCAGTGCCCTACCCCAATTAACAAATCAAAATAAATATATGTGGATGTAATAATGTTGAGGTTTAGTTATTTCAGTTACCTTCTACAAATCTAGTATAGTGAAAAAGCCAGATCATAAAAAGTACTATAGAAGTACATCATAACTGATTCAGCAGAGGGTTTCCTATTGTCTGTACATAAACACAGTCTCCATTGCAAAAAACTGGCTCCATTCCCCTACTTTCTCTGATTAAACAATATCATTTTTACATGAACACCAGCTCTGATTTGCGTAAACTATCATGCCTCCAGCTTTTTCTTTATTTATGTCTGAGAACCATCTAGATGGCCTGATGCACTTGTGCTCTAGGTCTTGGAGCTTTGATGTTCTTGGCTTCCTTCATTAATGAATGTAAATAGGTTGTTTTTGCTTTGAAATTGTTACAGAGTCAATGAATGAATGTATATGAATGAATAAAACAAAAAAGAATAGCTACAGTGTTCCTAAAAGAGACATCTAACCTATACCCATTCATCCTTCCCTTGACTGCGTACAGCTTTGTGTCTGCATTCAGTTATTCACCTTGCCAACTCACGTTGACAAATGGTCTAGCAAGAGTGGCTCCCCAAATTAAGGAGAAACAGAAGGAATGGGAAACATCTGAAGAAGAAATATGGACATGGGAAAGAAAAAGAGATTTAATATAGTACGATATATATGTAAAGAAGAAAGCAAAATTAAAAATGCAAAAAAAAATGTAGCACCAAAGATATTTGAAGACAAATACAGGCAAAGGCATCCAGATATTATAGCTATAACTGATGACGTGGGTGTGACATATTGAAGATTTACCCGTGGCTGGTGTTGTTTAATCACGAGGGCGAAGCCTTCCCAACCCACACCACAGATTCAGTTATTGCTATTATACAGGACATTATTTACGAGAAAATTACTTTCTTTTCTTAAATAATGTTTTGTTATGATGACTCTGTCATGTTCTTCCACTTTTGTTAGATATCCTGCTGCTTTTTTGATGTACTGCACATGTGTATGGGACATATGTTCCCACACTTATGCACTACATCAGTGCTTTGGAAAGGAAGCAATGGAGAAATGAAGATCTCCATTGCTCCTTTTTTTTAAATAAGGATACAATTCGGACACTTTACAAATATAAGAGAGACAGGATGGAGAAAATACAAGAAAAAATTTTATTACTATTGTTTTTTTTTTATGGTGAAGAAAACTTAAAAGTTATAGCATGTAGTAATGGAAGAAGTCCAGGTGACCACATTTTTTTTCCATTTCTATATGCTCAATTTACAATGGATATGTTGGTTGGGCTGACCAATCAGCATGCTCTTTTTTGAATGTTAATGGCCAGTGATTGTATAATGTAAATTTTACAATACAAAAATTAAGAAAATAAAGTGGGGACTTAGAGAAGAGGATAGTAATGGAGAAGTTAAAAGAAATACAAACTGAAGTTATGAATCACCTGCAAAGTGAAGGATTTAGTGTAGAAAGTCTAACTCTGGTAACGTCACAGCATGATAGAACAGTGAGTCCCCAAAATGAAGGAGAAATAGGTGAAACAGGAAGCATCTGATCAGTTGCCACATTAAGATACTCTGGAGCCTTCAGCAGGAAACCAGCACAAAAGTTCAAATGGAATTGCACAGCAAGGTAAGGAATACTCAATGTTGTGGAGTGAGAGGCCAGTGAGTTCCCCATTTAAAAGAGCAACTGATGATGCATGATGAGGCTGAAGAGAATATGTCACAGAAGATGTTCTGGAACTTTCTGTAGAATGTCCATAGGAAACAGAGAATAAAGAATGTGCCCTCAGTTTAGAAGAAAAAGATCTAAGGAAAGAGTTGCTTGATTTAATAGAGATGGACAGACATATTAAGATCAATGAAAGAAATAAATTATAGAAAGTTAATAAGATCCAAAATGTTAGAAGTCTGATAAAACAAATGAATACAGTAATCAAGATTATTATTAACAGAAATTCATGTGATATAACAGAAGTACATAGATATATTACTGTGCAGCAACATTATTAACAGATAAAGTCTTACCACAAAAATACAGGACAATAAGGGCAAGAAAGGGAAGACTTCAAATGCCATCATGGAAGTATTGAATCAATAAAATTATAAAGCAATTAAGACAAGCAGTGTCATTGTTAGAAGAAAAGAGAAGAGAGAACAGATCAGCAAAAATACTTGGAAAGGTAGATGTGATAAAAGCAACACACAGTATTAGAACAAACCAGAATCTATCATACCCTGTTGCAAATAATGCACTAAAGATATCAACACAGGCAGAAAAACTTAGAAGATATGTAGATACTGTAAAAGGAAAAGGAGAAAATAAACAGTTCATTGATGACCCAAAACGTTTTATACAGAATTAGGAAATAAAGCAAAAGGAATAGAAATATTACCAAAAAAAGAAGAAATATACACATTTTGGAGAAATATCTATGAAGACCCTGTGGAAAATAACAAAGATGCTGAATGGAGAGAAGTAAAAGAAACAGTGAG
The DNA here is from genome assembly GCF_019279795.1 of Protopterus annectens. Taxonomy (NCBI): domain Eukaryota; kingdom Metazoa; phylum Chordata; order Ceratodontiformes; family Protopteridae; genus Protopterus; species Protopterus annectens. The sequence continues at coordinate 306,027,075 of NC_056742.1, read as the reverse complement.
AGGTTCAAATGTACAGGATATGAAATAGGATAAAGTAAAAGCCAGAGAAATTGAAACAAAAGCAAGAAAGATCCTAAATGCAAAACCCCAGGCCCAGATGCAGTACCTAACTTCTGGTTAAAGGTATTAACTTCTTTACACAGAGATTTAGCCCTGAGTAAGAGCTACTTATATGAACACCTTGAACAGACACCAACTGGTTAACAAGAGGAAAAATTGTACTCCTCCTTAAGCGTGAACCAGCAAGCTGTCCTAAAAACTATAGACTAATGACTTACCTTCCAACAATGTATTAACTATATACTGGAATTGATGCTGACAAAGTTTATAGTCATTTAAAAGACAATGCAGTCATGACAATAGAAAAAAAGGTTAATAAAAGAAAGTCATATGGAACAAAGGATCATTTATTGTTGAATAAAGTCATAATGGAGAATTTTAAAAAGGGGAAGACATGGATAGATTATTAAAAAAAAATTGACAGCATCCCACATTCATGGATGTAGGAGTTCTTACAGATGTATCTTACATTGATCAATTACATCACAGTGACTGTGAAACAGTGGCAAGTCATTTTGAAGCTAAATCACGATAAAGGGCAAATTATTATCCCAAGGATAAACATTCAAAGGGGGATATTCCAGGCAGGGGAGCCCACAGAATTTTTTGCAGGGGGGGGGGTGCAATCCCAGAGTCTCTCAGTCAGCCCTCCACTCAGCCATTCCAGTGTCCCATTACTTGGCTATTTCTCCTCAGTTGCTATAAACATTGTTCAAAACTCTCAGAGTGCACACTGTTTTATGCTTTACTTCTGCAATGATTACAGATATCTGAATTTAATTTACAGCTTTTATTTAAAATTTTATAGCACAAACACTGACAGACATTTTCTAAACAAAGCAATACAGTCAATACAATAAAACTTCTCTACCTTTGAAACTCACATTCACTGAAACAGCATTGAAACCCCATTCAAAGAAATACATCTGGACAGTGGCAGTTAAAATTTACCTTTGGGCTGTTTTCAAATCATAGGCCCCTTGCACACATTTAGAGATCATGCAAAAGTTCTTTGATTCACGTTCCTGATTGTATTAAATTATAATACATAATTAAGTTGTATCCCTTGTATAATACAGCGCCACTTGTTAGAGCGTTTCAAATTTATAGTTTTGAACATTTTTCTAGTAAGCAATGAAACAAAACATATGAACCAATAATGACAGAGCTGCCCGATTCAGAATATTTCACCCACAAAAGGCCACTCAGACTTCTGAAATTACAATCCACCATCTGAATACACATTATTAAAGAGATCTGAAACTAATGTAGAGGTTGCTACTAGAAAACAACTTTATATTTCAGTGTTTCATCTACAAATTCAGTGCCCGCTGCCCTTGAAGAATAAATTGCCTGCTACATTAAAAAATGGTAAGCTGGTATATTGCAATAGGGAATGGATGGTAAACTGAAAACAGGTTCATAGTTACTAGGCATTTCATCCAAAGGAGAACATACTCAGGACTGCAGCACCCCACCCCCTTAAAATACAAATTTACATGCTGTAAGAGTAGAAACTACAGCCTTCTGCATCAAGAAACAAGTATGGTACCTGTTGTGCTACTAACACTGCTTTAAAATTCCATACCACAATAGTGATACCATTTGCTAAACAAAACAGTTGCACATTTTAGGCAAACTTAGCATGAGCAGCAGTAAACTTCTCTTCCCTTGAAGTTCACAATTCCTTGAAAATGCACTTGAAAATAAATTCCACCTGCTAACTCTAACTAGGGCATTTCACTCACACGCACGCACGCACGCACACACACACACACACACACCTCAACCTCTTGAGGTGCAGGAAATCTGGACAAAATAGGGACAGATTATAAATAGCATGCTCATGAACTTAAAATATTGCTAGAATAACAGGATATGTGTTAGTATGCATTTTTATAAAGGATATGAAGTCTAAAACTCAAATGTCTGTCATTATTTAGCAACTTCACACCTTTTTAGGAGAAACAGACAACAATATGCGGCAAAAATCTGGACAGTCTGCAAAAACCTAGACAACTGAGAGGTATGCTACCTCCCTCTTTACACACACACACACACACACACACACACACACACACACACACACACACACACACACACCATACCTCTCAATTTCTTAGCATAAGAAATTTGTACAAAGCCTGTCATAATGGGGGGAGGGGGGCAGAGGCCCAAAATATGGGATGCATTTTAAATATTGCTCTTATAAATTTAGAAGGTTGCTAAACTAACAGGATTTTATGTTAGAATGCATTTTCTGAAGGATATGAAGTCTGAAACTCAAATGCATGCCAGTATTTAGTATCTTTAATCCTTAGCTCATCTCAATGATTTGTCAACAAAATGTTTAATATAAAGCAAAAATTTAGACATTCTGTGAAAAATTTCCTTATAAAGTTGATAAAACAAGTTTTGCATTAGTATGCATTTTGTGAAGGATATGAAGTTTAAATTTCAAATGTCTGCCATTACTTTCTGACTTCAGCCCTCAATGATTTGCCAGAAAAACACAATTTTATGAGAAACAAACCACAAATATGAGGCAAAAATCTGGACAGTTGCGAGGTATGACCCCCCCCCCTCCTCTTACACAAATAAGACAAGACAGATTATAAATGATGATTTTGCCTCATTTGAACAAATTCTTTATATGGATGAGAGCAATTTAAGTTAAGATAAACATGAATGTTGCCATTATAAGATGCACTTATTTTTTCAAACGTCGCAATTCTACTTACTTTTTTCATAGCTAGCAGGAATTGATTCAATAAAAAATGAACTCTCAAGAGTAACAAACTTTGTTCTCAGTTAATGGACTCTTTTTTTTTTTTTTTTTTAATAATGCTCAGATATTTCATGACTGTTTTCCTTATATTCTGTACCTTTTTAGTGAAAATGTTGCATTATCATTTTTATAAAACACGTAATATATTTAAATGAATATTCCAAGTCATATGTATAACTACAATAAGATACTCTTGGTGTGTAAAGCATGTGTATGTACAACCTAATACTTTTATTTTAATTTTATTAAAAGAATACTGGATAGTGAGGGAGGAGGGATCTTGTAACATATAAGATAAAAGGGTCCATAGGCAGGCTTGATACTATTTTACTGAACAACAGTGCATATACTAAACAATGCTAAACATAGACTTTATAATTTCACAGTTAATACAAAAAATAAATAATTTCCAATCTTCCTAAAATAATTTTGGAATATGCATGTATGTCTGTCTGTAAATATATTCAGGCCTAAGCTTATATGATAGCCAAAATAACTTCTGTAGTGTATGGACTGCTAATTCAGAAGTAGCATTCCAGTATTGTAGGAGGGGCAGTCCTCTTATAAGGCGTACTGGCACACTGTCATGCAACAGCCACCAGCATAATCTTGCCTGTGAAATAAGGATAGAATTGGGTAAGGGTACCTAAGCAGCTTTGCAGATGTCAATAAGTATACCCCCTTCCAAGGTTCTAACATCTCTTTCCTGCATTTTATTTTCAAATAAGGCTATTTCCAGGTACAAAGCTTACATATAAGGCGAGTCACCAAAGATGTCAGAAATAGCACCAGCACTAGTCCCACTGTCATACGTACATTCCTGAGCCCTGTTAGAAGTCATACAACTGCAGTATATGGTGCATCATGGGAGTGAACAGAGCACTGCTGAGGTAGGTGTTTGAGTAAAAGCTGGCAATGATACAACTGCAGTATATGGTGCATTGTGAGTGAACAGAGCACTGCTGAGGTAGGTGTTAGAATAAAAGCTGGCAACGATACAACTGCAGTATATGGTGCATCATATGAGTGAACAGAGCACTACTGAGGTAGGTGTTAGAGTAAAAGCTGGCAACGTAAAGACTACCTTTAGGAAGAAGGTCAGCCTTTCCATATTTCTATACTCTTTGCCAAAACATTTTTTGAAATGGCAAGGTCATATCCCTAACAGAGACATAAGTTCAAGACTTATGTCATCTTACTCGGAGCTGTTTAACCCCACTTACTCATTGTAGAAGTCACAAAAAAATCTAGCTTAATGCCATATGCCAGTTTTCTTTAGGTAGTGAATGGATACTGTCAAACATGTACTAGTCACTTTCTTTGTCTTAAAAACAGTCTTGGGCATTCAGAAGGTTAGCAGCTCTACCATGTTTCTTCAGTAAGCTGCAAGAGAAAAGAAGAGAAATGCAGTCACCTGCGTGTGCAGTATTTTGATCCTGATTTCACTTTTGCCCCAAAATAAAGCTGAAAGGACAACAAACATTTTGGCTTAATTGCTTTGGGGATAGCATGCTGTAAATGTTGTTTTGCAAAAAAAAAAAAAAAAAAAAAAAAGGGGGGGAGGTAGCCCTTCAGCAAGTCTGTAATTCTGCGTCTAGGTAACTCAAGCCATATTAGGATTTTTGTGTCACTAAAATGGGCCACTTTTCCTTTCATTCCTGTTTTTAAAGTGATATACAGTTAAGTCAGTTACCATAAGACTTGCACATAAACATCAAATGTAAAGAAAAAAAGTATGGAGCTTTATTGGCAGTTTGTTCTGAACTCTGTGCTGCTACTCAAAAGTTTTTCAGTCTAACCCTTGGTTTTCTTGGAGTCTCTCTGCCATGGATTATCTCCAGTTACTTAGTACCATCTTGGGTGCATGGACCACTGATGAGGCTAGAGAGTGTAATAGTTTAGTTAATTGAAACATTTTTCTCCATAGACAGCCAAAGATCCAGCCATTTTGTATGAGGCTTTTGTTATGACCACCTAAAGTTTGATTAATTGTACCTACAGTTTTCTTACAAGAAGAGAGAGGATCCACTTCCAGATAACACTTGATAATTGGGGGGATACTAACATGAGAACATCTACAGAGACTGCAGGAAGGGATTGTCACAGATTGTCTCATGTGGCTAGAGAATTCTCGAGGAAAATATTCAAGGGCTCCATGGCTAAAACAAACAGAGGGAGAAACTAGACACCCCTGCTTTGTACCCCTATAAAAAGGGAGCATTGTCTAGATTGTTTAAACCCCCCAGAACAAATCTATACACCCCCCCACCGGATCTGTGGAAAGGTATGACAAGTATAACCTTTAAGAAGCCTGTTCAGCATACACACACACACACACACACACACACACACACACACACACACACACACACACACACACACACACACACACACACACACACCCACCCACACACACACACACACACACACACACACACACACACACACACACACACACACACACACAGACACACACACACACACACACACACACAAACACACACACACACACACACACACACACACACACACACACTTCCCTACTTTTACCTAACACACACGCACACACACCCCTCTCTCCCTCCCTCTCTACCTTCTTCTTACACACACACACACCTACCTACTTCTTACACACACACACGCACACACACACACACACACACACACACACACACACACACACACACACACACACACACACACACACCTCTTAAATACTAAACACACACATACACACCTACCTCTAACTTGTCCATTTGTCTGCAGTCCAAATGTCTTCTGGAATTCAAATTCTGTGCGCATGCGGAAGATGAAGATGTAAACAATCAGTTGCACAGATGCAATTTGCGACCTGTTTTCGTCTTCTTCATCTGTGCAACTTGATGCAAAGGGCATTCTTAAAAAAAGAAAGTCCTTAAAAATATATATATTTTTTAATTAAAAGAAAGTGAATCTCCTGGCCAGCCAGTGGGCCTATTGCTGGACCGGGCTGTGATCCACCTGCCAGCGGGCGCCCTTGATTCCAGGGTAACTCTTTGTTACTGCGGCTCCTTTGTCTTGCCCTTAATCCATTAAGCTGTCTACTTAATAGATTGGGTTTTGGTTACTTCTCATCTTCTTTTTATGGATGATTTAAAACTGCATAGTTTATCAGATAACTGGAAGTGGTAAAAACATTTTCAAATGATAAAAGATGTCATTTGGTCTTGATAAATGTGCAAAGACAACATTTAAAGCAGGAAAGCTGCAGTACCAGGAAAATATCAGTCTGGGAAAATAATGTGATATAAGGAGCTTGATCAGGAGGGAATGTATAAATATTTAGGAGTTGATGAAAGGTCAATAATAAAACATGAAGAAATACAAACAAAACTCAATAAAGAATATTTTAGAAGACTAAAATTAGTATTGAAAACAGCTGTGACATCAAGGAACAAATTCCAAGCTACAAACCAATTTGCTCTTCTTGCTGTTATAGTTTTGGGATGACTGACTGGCCCCAAAAGGTATTGGATCATTTGGACTGTAAAACAAGAAAAAATGCTTCTTGTTTGTCAAATGATACATAAAAAACAGTGTTTACCAAGATTATATATTCCTTGTTTTGAAGGAGGTATAGGCCTCTTCGAAACTGATTACATGCACAGATCTGCAATCATAGGCTTGCATACATATCTTCTGACCTCATCAGATCCAAACGTAGTGAAAGTTTTGAAACCTGCAGAGAACAAATCTAAGATGACTTCCCTGCTTAGTTTAGCAGAAAAATATTGCTGTCAAACATCAAGTGGAAACCAACCAAGAAGTAGAGAAAAATCAGGTAGCAACCGAATGAGTCAAAATAACAAAAGAAAAAATATAAGGAGAAGGATCAGATGAGAAGACAAGAAATGTGGAAAAGGCATAAATATAGTTGTAAGTACAGAAAACTCCTGGAACAATCTCATGTCATTCAGGATCGGATGCAGGAATAGTTAAGGAGAGGTGAATTTAAACCAAAAGATGAAAGGTTAATATCAGCAGCCC